>NW_024498573.1:4170575-4605677 GCF_017590055.1 Onychostruthus taczanowskii
TTTCTATGTTCTTGTTAAAACCCAATTGTGTGCAATTTGTAGGAAATTGAAACCACATTTTTCACTTAACTTTCCAAAATTAAAATTTATGAGGAAAAAGAAGCAATAAAGCAGTTACAATCTGGTCATCTATTATTATCTCTGTGGTTGGAGTAGTTCCACATTTGACGAAAGTGACACCAAAAGTTTATCAAGCTTGTGTGTATCAGTAATTTCACTTCTCTTATTATTTCAAACCACAGGAACTGCTGAAGTTAGTGTTATGCACTTGGAAATTATCTTGGTGAAAAAGGACTTGGGTGATTTATAAAAGCAAAGTTTTTCTTCTAACTGAGAAACATGGAGCAATATTAATTTTCCTTATTAATTTCAAAATATTGATGTTAAAATAAATGTTACAAATTGTGCTCCTGAAGCTGATTTAACAGAACACCTTGTGAAAAAGCTGGATTTTCCTCTAGATCTATTTCTATGTGTGTGTTTCCTATTATTCTTCTGCTTTTGCTTTTGCATTTCCCCTCTACTCTGAGAACAATGGGAATGACAGTCCAACACCAGGAATCTCGACTGCTCCAGCTCTAGAATGTTAGTGGCACTTGCTTTAGTTTTCTCATTTTGCCTTTTTTGTCTCTGAATTAAAATCAAGCCAAATGATGGATGCCCATTACAATCAATTGTTTCAGACAAGCCACCAAAAGTATTGTAGGATTCATTTACATTTAATCAAATTACACTTTATTTGCAATTCAGGGAAATGAGAACTCTGCAGTAAATCAAATATTTCCTCTCCAAGGGCCCCATTCAGCAGAAAATATCCACAATCTTCCAAGCTGGTGCCTCAATGTATGTAGCAAATCTTCCAGTGGGAGGAGAGCTTGTGCCAACAAACCTTCTACTGCAGCCTCTGCAACATTTTTAGGGTTGTGGACACCTAAATATTTTCCAGTACAAACGCAGACCTTTGAACAATGAATTGTGCAGTGGCTTTAACCAGCTGACAACAGACTTGCACCTCTCTTAGCTCCCTTTCATGGGCCACCAAGAAACAGTTGCAGGTCTTCTGGGGTCCAGGAGTTTTGTTCACCACCGGTTGGAAAATACTGCTTTTCCTCTGTGAAACATGTTATGAAATGGGAAATTAATGACAGTCACTGAATGTCATTTTCTGGAGGTAATCTTACATGTCTCCAAAAGCTTTCAGGATGACTTGGAATAAATTAAGAATACAAATACATTAAAAAAGAAAAAAAACTTCAAATAGAATAAATTCTACTTGAAGGCAATAGTACAAGGATGGGCAGATACTAATTTCTACTCATTAGTGCCTTTTGAAGTTGAAAAGCTCTATGTGCTTGGAATGGGAGGTTATCATTGACAGACAGCTCCTTTCCTCTGCAGTTTGCTACTGAAAAACTGTGCCCAGCAGGCAACTCTTCTACCCTTGCCCAGCACAGCACAAAGAAAGAAAGTTTGAATTTTGTCCCTTGTGCTTATTTACAGATTCAGTTCACTAAAACTTGAGTGACTGAAGGATCTCAGTCTCCTGATGCCTCAGACAGCTCAAACTGCAGGTCCAAGCACTGGAGAGCAGCAGCTTTTCTTCCAGTGGCAGAAACCCCTCTTTTGAGTCTCAAGCTTCCTTTGTAATTTTGACCTTGTTACTTAAAGTCAGAATTTTAATTGCTTTTAGAGTCCTGAAAGTTCATTTAGGTGCCTGCTGGGATTTTTAAATAGGCATAGGTACCTAAATTTTATGGCTTTGTAGCTGTTTGTTCCCCAGCTCTGAAACTGAGAAATAATTCAGGGCTGCTATAAATTACAGGGAATGTATGATGCCAAATAATGTGGAAAGAGCTCTTATACTGAGGAAAAAAACCCACTGCATGCATAGGTTCACAACAAAGAGAGCGACTTCATTCTTGCTGGTGAAAATACATCTTTGCTGGGGAAATATTCTGAAACTTATGGTCTCCACAGCCATAATCTGATTAAAATACAGAGCTGAAAAAAATTCTGACCAAATCATGTAATATGTTCTTTAATCCAGTGAGATTTGAAAGCCTAAGAAATAGTAAATAATGATTTGCTTGCTTAGTAGTTGAATGTCATAAAAGTCAACCCTGAGTACTTTTTCAAGAGTACTTGAAATGAAATTCTGCCATCTGACACACCAGAGTTCAGTGGGTCAGTTTAGCTGATGGTGACTGCTGCCTATAGAATATTATGGGATTTCACTGTACAAGAAGCTTTGAAACAGAGTTGCATTAGTCCCACCTCTCCCTTTCCAATTATTTAATTTCTGAATATGTGAATGTTAAGAAATTTTTTTTTCTAGATTTGTTCTAGGTGCCCAGGAGATGGTGTATTTAGTTTCCTTTCATTTGTGTTCCAGTACTTCACGTTTCACTTTATATTTGTGATAAAGTACTGAAATAGTCGTTTTTGAAGGGAACTCTGTTATGTTGCTGGTGTGGGGGAAATTGCAGAAGGAAAGAGAACAAAAGGAAATGACAGAGCAGGCGAATCCCATGGGAGTTTTTCCTTTTCTTTTGCTCGTTCACTTATTTTTTGTGCGACAAGCAAAGTTTGGAAGGAAAAGGTGACATTGCATTTCCCTTTGCTTTTTAGAGAAAGCATCAACCAGTTTGCATGTCCTAGACTTAAATATCATGCTGTGTCTCCCCCAGCTTCAGTTTGGGTGAGTGAGAATCCATCTGCTCCAGCAGGATGCACAGAACCTTGTCAGGGTCCATTTGTTACTCCATCAGCTAAAATTCGAATTTATTTTCAGTAACTGTTTTTACCACTGAGTGTGTATCATACTCAGATAAGGAAGAGACCACACAGAATGTAGCAATCAAGTGAGAAACAGTGAGAAAACCCCATTGGTGGGAATCTCCTCTCTTGAGAGACCTCTAGGGTGTGGTCAGCCCCCCTGGCAGTGCCCAGGCTCTGCAGGGATGGGCACAGCTGCCCAGGGGCACACAAGGGCTGGCCAGCATCAACACAGGGCCTTCAGTGCAAAACCAAAGTGATTGCTCTGCAAACCCATATACTGGATTTTGCAGTCCCATCCCTTCTCTCTTTGGTGTGGGAAGGTGTCCTGAGAGAAAAGATGGGCTTGGCATGCACAGGGGGCATGTGGGAGGAGGGAAAATCTTCCCTGGAGCTGGGGTACACTGCCCAGGAGAGCAGGAGGCAGAGATACCCCGGGGCAGTTGTGCTGGAGCAGGTTTGGAGCAGGAGCATCAGTGCATCCTCTGTGCACATTAATTAACTCTGGCAGCCAGGTGCTCAATCCTTCACACAGCCAGGGCCTCCCTGAGTTTGTCTGTTTAAGCTCACTCTTGCATAGTGCTGATGGACCCAGAAGTGTATTTATATCATTGCTTACTGCCTGGAAAGCTGCAAATCAGTTCCTGATAAATATGCCACTTCCAGCAAGATTAATGCTAAATTCCTCCTTTTAGAGCAGCAATTTACAAATTGCTAAATTAGATTTTAACATTCGAATACTCTTTTTTTATGTCACACTTGCAGTATCTTTGTTTTTATCACCTGATGATACTGTTTGTGTTGGTAGTGAACTTTGAGGCGTATTAATACAATACACATAGATTTTGGTGGCAATTTTTTATGACAACAGTTCTTATGAAATCTACTAGAAGAAAAAAATTGTGCAGAATAATGTAATCCATTACAGGAGGTTTGCTTTTGTTTTGAATTGGATGGAAAGCAGGTATTTGTTTTATACAAGAGAAAATAGCAATACTATGCTACTTGGAAGGTATTTTATTAATAACTTCAGAGCTGAGATCTGAATTTTCCTATAGGCTGCCAATAATATATAGAAAATTAGGAAATAAGTACTAGTGCATGATTATAAACCTATGTGATGGTATCTGGTTATCCATCATAACTTTACATCTTTCAATCTATTTACTGATCATTTCACAGTCTTTAATCTGTGTATTCCACCTCTGTGTTAATTAGGAAAATTTTAATATTTCCAATTTTGGAAAAAATTATCCAGTTCAAGCACTGGGATGTGGTTACTACTCTGGGGTGCCATCAAACAGCTCAGATGTTTTGCTGTGTATCCCAAGCAGCAGTGACCGCTGAAGAATCATTCATTCCTGCTGTAAATGAAATGTTGGGAGAGTTTCATAACAGGACAGTGAGTTTCATGCTGGTTCCTCACTTCCTTGCCTTTTACAGCTTCTTTTTGAGGTACCAGCTTTGTAGGTAAATGGTTGCACCTCAGATATTTTAATTTCCATAATCACTTTCCCTGGTTTACTGAGTATATTCTAGAAGGTAAATTGGGAGGGTGGAAGAGGGGCAGGATGAGAAGGGAGGGATATAAGCAATTATTTTGCTTCCTCTTCCCTTCTCCCCGTGAGGCTGCAGATTCCAGACCAGTGATCTCTCTGTGGCATGTTCAGGGGTGCTGAGCTCGTGTTTGGGGGCAGAGCTGCAGGATTTGTTGATCCCTCTGTAATTGAATGGCAAGGTAATCTAATGGTGATAATTTAGCCAAAGCCAGTCCCTCCCCACAGCCCTCACTTTGTCAGGAGCACCAGCCCTTGACGGTGTTTGCTCATCAGCTCCATCCCATCCCCTCCTTTGCTGAGCCCCAGCAGGCAGGGCCTGGCAGAGCTGCCCGTGGGGCACTGATGGGCTGTGGGTGTGAAGATGCTTAACTGAGCTGTGCATTCAATTAAGATGAGTTTTTCAGTTAACAGGCACCCTGGGAAGAAATGAGTTACTTTCATTTCTGGGATTATGAGCACTTAATGGAGAAGACCTATCAGAATTCTGTCTGTGCTGCATGAGATAACCCTAAAATGCAGCGTGGATTTTCAACTTACTCCTCTGGCAAAAAAAACCCAAAACTTTGCCAGGTGAGAAGGAGAAATCGATGCTCATATGAGTTCTCTTGCAGTCAGGCTCGTGGAGCTAAATGTGAGGTGCCATTGCATGCACAGTTGGATTTTACTTTATGCTTTTCTTGAGTTCTATCCCTTTGCTTGTGACTTGACTATTTAAAAAATATAATTCAAAAATGTAACTTAAATAATATTTATGATTTTTTTTTTGTAAGACTTACCATGTGGGTGGAATATCCAAAAGATGGATGGTTCTGACTAGAGCTGGAGGCTTGGCTGTCTGATGTGTATGTGCAGTAGACTAGCTGAACTTCAGCCAGTGTCAGTGTAGTTTCAGAAAATTTGCCAGAATGGTTCTGCTTTAAACTGATTCAGGATCTTGGACAAAGGGAATCTAGGATGAGTTTGTGCTGGACCTAAATGAGTAATAAGCATATTCAGGAGAAGCAAGGGAAACATAAATATTTCACACCAGTTGTGTAGTGACATTGCTGAGAAATGGGGAGGAGGTTTGTGGGGATGCAGCTTTGGTTTTGGGACTTCCTTTTGTATTGCATTTTCCATGAAGATAGGTAGTATCTTTTCTTGGGTATAATCAGTGTAGTAAAAAATTACTTGGAAATTTTTCTTGCCCTTTCTGATAGGAAAAAGTGAGGATATTTTGCTTCCAGTCCTGTATTGGTCAGGATCATTGCAATCATTCAGAGGGAAGAGGGAAATGAATTGGAATTATTCTTCTGAGCCTGCTGTACCTTGGTCTTTGGTGGATGGTTCATGCCATATTACTCCTTGCTTATTTACTGACCTCCTCAGTGACTCACCTTGGTTAATGAATTCGTTTCAGTTAAATTGCTTTCACATTTGGATAATTTTATTTTTTACCAGTGCTCCATTTGATTAAATTAAATCAAGCATGTAGTCAATCATCTTTCTGCCAAAAAAAAAAAAACACCCAAAAAAAAAACCAAAAAAACCCCCAAAAAACTAAAGAAGAAGAAAAGTCATTGGTGTGGTTTTCCATAATTTATAAGTTAACTAGGACAGGAATTGAGGGCATGTTAGTTTGGTCCTGGGGTAGGGCAGGTAGGTGCATGTAAGGCAAAAGCAATGCTGCGTCTTTAAACAACCTTTAATAAGGTTTCTTTAACTACGGAGCCAAACTCTGAGATCTCCCCTGCTGTAAGCCATAAGTTGCTTGTAGCCTTGTTCTAGAGAGTAATAAGTATTGTTGTTTAGCAATTGTGTTGTTGAAATTCAGCTCCACTATGTCTGACAGTATTTATCTAAAATACTTTCCCTGGTGCATGCTCAAGTTCCAGTAAACCGTGTCTTATTGTGCGACCTTTTCATTTTCCAGTGAAAAGGGATCAGCTCGTCAGATAAAAGCTACAAGCTGAAGTACAGGAAAAATGCGTGCTCAGAAAATCCGAGCATGATTGAAAACAAGATGTGTTAAATCAATGCAGTTTATCGCCTGCCTATTCCTGGCAATTGCTGTTCTAAGCTCATTCTGAGCACACACTAGATGATAAAAGTATAGTGTCACAGTGCTCACTGGGGTGTGAGGGCAGGGAAACATGTTTATCAGACAGGCTGGGATGATTTTTTTTTTTTTTTTTTACCCTTGGTAACGTTTATTGTCAACATTTTTGCAGAAAAGAAACCCCAAACCCTGAACAATGATGGAAGCAGGTGATATATCTGCTGCTGAAATCAGAGGCTACTGAAAGCTCTCAAATTATACATTTCTATTTAAATGTTGCAAACTAGAAAAGAGCAAACTCAACTGTTTCTATGTTAAACAATTTGCTGCATCATCTGGGGTGTAGCCAAAATGGTCCTTTTACTTTTGGGTGAGTAGCCTTACTGAAATTTCATGTAGACAAGTCAAAAGTTATTATTTAAAAATAAAGGTGTGGAAACTATTGTTTTCTCAAGGGGTTTTAAATTAGTTGTGGAGAGGGATTAAAGACCTAAATTAAACCTCACAGCAGGTCAACCTCTTCCAAGAGCACCACACCTATAATATTCATTACAGCTAGGCGTAATTCATCTCATTTTTATGATTCAGCTCCACTTGTATTTCCCTGCGAGTCTCATTTTCAGAGATTTTGGATGGGATTGCTGGTGTTTTTCCAATTTTCTCTCTTGAAGATTCTTTTTTGCTCTGACCATAGTGTGCTTGCAAGTCAGAAGTCTACAATTCTGAGAAAGAGCCAAATTTAGGATAAAAAGCTTCCGATAGGAATTCACACAGGGCACTCAGTTTTTCATTTATGCGTCCCCTGGTAATATTTTTTTTTTAATAATCTGAAGATATGATGAGAAATAACAAGGTTACAAGTGAGAGAGGAAATATTCAAAAGGAGATACTTCTGCATACAAAAAAATTTCAACGATGGTTTCCAACCCTGTCTACTCCAAAGGACTTTGTGAAGGGTGAAAAAAAACCCCTACCTGTATGTTATCCAAAATTACCCCTAGGACAATTTTAAAGGTGTCTGCACCTACACTGTGGAATTTGAGAAGTGCATGCAAAGGAAAAAATGTTGAAAATATGCAGAATACAGAATGAAAGAAAAGGTTACATGAGGTGACAGTTTAGCATCTCCCACGCTCTGTATAGTACATCTCTGCATCTGTTTCTGAGCCAACAGTTTAAAAATAAATGCAGTGTCTTTATTTTTAAAATGTTTTAAAGTAGGTCTAAATATAGATCTTATAACTAGCTTTACACACCTATTATTGTAAATCTTGGCTTGGATGCATTTCTGTGCTTGTGTTTATGTGTGCACATATATTTATTTATTTCAATGTGGGGACAAGCCATTGAGAACCAGCCCTTTTCAGTGAATTTTTTGCTGCCTGCTCACATGCACCTCCAGATTGTGTCTGAAAAACTGGAAAATATTCACATGTAAATGCTGTTTATCCCCTTTTTATAATGACTGCCAAAATCGCATCAATTAACCTGGATGGCCAGATGAAGTAACCAACATGCATTAATTTCCTTCTGGCCCTCTGTAGGCACATCCCCAGTGAATTCCACCAGCCTGTTGTGAAATTGGGATGTTTAAATTCCAGTGCCTGAAACTGGATTCTGTTTCAGACTCCCTTAAGGCCAAATCTTCCCCATTAGACAAGAGGTCAGTGCAGTCAGAGGAAGAAGATACTGTGAAGCTCACAAATTGTTTGACTTTTTTTTTCCCCTCAAGCCAGATTGCAGGTTGCTATGAGTGAACTTTCAGAGTTGTTGTGTTTGGAGAAACCAACACATAATTCCTGCTAGACAGATCTCAAAATCACATTCTGTAACTTCCATAAAAATATGAGGCTCAAGACATACATTCCTTGCATCTTCAGCACCTCCACTGGCTGCAGAGAAGGGAATTGCTTTTCTGGTTCTAAGCTCCTGGAAAAAAAATTGGTTTCAGGAAGAAAATATCACACTGTCTATCATGTCTGTAATAACACAGATGAACGTGGTGGAGCTGCCTCCAACACTGGCCTATTGCATCTTCAGTTCAAGTAAAGAGCAGTCACTGGGGAGCTCAGGAAAACTCTGGGTTGGGTGTTTCATTTGACTCAGCTCTGTATTTTCTTCGCTGTCTGTTGGGGCATTATGTGGCAATAAAATGTAGGAATTGCATTTTGGATATCTCTAATTAAAAAAACAAAAAAGTCAGGATGTCACAGTTCGATTTTAGAAATGGAAATTCAATGCACAGGAGCATGTTTAAGTACCAAGACCAGAAAAACAAGGAAATTCTGGGTGAACACTGGAAGGGCCTTTCTAGCCCAGACCTTTCTGTGCAGGCTCTCGCAGTCCCACCACTTCCATTTTCCATTTCTTGTGGGAATAAACACTCCAGGAAAAGTCATTGGAAAGAAAATTTTAGAAAAAGCAGGACAAATTCACAACAACAACAACAACCAATAATTCAAATGCTTGTGTGTTTTCATTTAAGGAGCTTTAATTAGCAAAGGAAAAGTCTTTGCAGGGAGATTTGCCGAACAGACTTTTTCTCATTTGGTGATGAGGTTTTGAAGTGGGGTTTTGTTGCTGTCTTTGTAGAGCAGGCAGAAAGAGGCCACCATGCATAAGAGCTGTTGGGTTTGGTGTCAAAATGTTGCTTTATAGCCCCATCCACTAGCACTGCTCTGCTGCAGGGCCTTAGCAAGGCATTTTAGTACCTGGAGTTTGACATTGTTATGGTCTGTCCTGCCCTGTTCCCATCTCCTGCAGTAAATGTTTTATTTTGTTAGGGTCAGGGGCTTGCAGCAGAAGGCTTTTGTGGCTGTGAGGTGTTGAGACACAAAACCTTCTGTGTCTTGGCCACAGAATCACCTATTTATATACTGACAAATTCTGTCATTGGACAGGAAAAAAAACCCAAACCAACTGTGTAGACCCCAAAGCCCCAGCTCTTTGATGCTGCAATTCAGGACCTGTCACCAGCTGTCTAATTTTGTTGTAAAGCCAAATTTACAAAATAAATTTGTGAAGACACAGAGGAAGAGTCTAAAGCATCTTCTTCCATTCCAGTGCTCAGCGACTCCCTGGTGCTCCACAGGAGCAGACACTGTGGGATATTTAATTCCCATGTTCAGCCTTTCCCTGAGTGTTTCACTTAAAAAAAATCAAGACCAGATTTCTCCTCTGAGACAGGGACGGTCAGACCTGTGGGCCTGAGGCAAATTTTTTTGTAGCCTTCAGCCTTTTTTTTTTTGGGTTATTTGAGCCTTCAGGGTCTCTTCCCTCTCCTTGCAGCCTTTTCCACTGGAAAAGCATATGGGAAGTTCATAGGTCTAAGTGCTGCTTTCTCATTGGTTTTGGGTCAAACAGAATGAAAAAGAAACAAGGGCTGAAAAATAAAAGGAGTAAATGAAACCATGAATGCATGGGAAACAAATTAACTGGATATGTTTTACATTCTGAAATATTTCCATAATGCTTCTATGTAGTGTGTGTTTATTTTTCTTTGAATAATAATGTTAAAATGTGTCTAATTCAATTACTCTCTGCATTTGCTGAATGAGTTTTCCTTGGTGAAGGGCTCTCCTACACTACCCCAAGCTACGAATTCCATATGATATTTGAACAGGTCCTTTTAATTGCTGATATTAAGTGTCTATCATTCTGCTGGGAGTTGGCAGCATGGCCAGAGAAACAAATTCCTCTCTCAGATACATCAGACAGTCATTCAATTAACAACCAAAGCTTTATTGACACAGTAGGAATTCATTATGTGAAATATTAAAAAAAGCCCTCCACTGACTAGTTAAAAAAAAGAGACTTTTAAAGATGGTGGATTATCTGCATGTGGTTATTAAAATTATTTGTGGAGAATTTGAAATCATGGTTATGATGGAAACATTTTTTCTCAGAGGCATGAGCAGCATTTTTGTTGAAAGCATAAGTTGGACTGAAAAAAAGTGGCTATAATGTACACATCTCTATTTCTACAGACATTGTGCATTTTCTTGATTAAAAGCCTTAGATTTTATGAGTTATGGCTTTAGACTTACTGCATAAAGAGCTTCATGGCTTATTCTGTTAGAGTCTAATTTGAAAGAAAGTTCTTCCTCAAGGGTTTAAGAAGTAATTCATAAAATGGTAAGAATAATAAATATTGTGCCTTAACTCATACACTAGGATAGATAGACAGATTTGGTACACCTGGGTGTAATTTTAGTTAATTCACACAAGAGACAGGCTGAAAGTTTATTGTTTGGAAGGAGAAAAATGGCTTAAATCTTGTATTTGCAAAAATGATTATATTAGCTTAAATGAAAATGCTACTCTATTAATGGCTTCAATAAGCTTTGCATTTGGAAAAGTATTTTAATAAAAAGTTACCTGAAGTTTACTGCAACTTAAAATATGTAAGTGAGGGAAAAGTACTTACCTTGATTTATATGTCTTTTGGAGGTGTAATTATTGGCTTTTTACTCACCTATGTAAAACAATGTACTTTTGTAAATGGATTTCTGGCCACTTTACTCCTTTTTTTTTTTTCCACATAAAAAATAAGCACTGTCAATCAAAGAATTTTAAGGTTTATTTCCTCTTTAGAAATGATTGATAGCCTTTTAGATTTACAAGTTGACAAGTTAAAGGGTTCTATTGGTATAATTATGTACTAAATTCACAGTCTTTCAATTTAAATGTCCTTTTAAAACCACAAGATTATCATACCTGTATTTTGAAAAGTGGGCCAGTCAGTTTGGGTTGGTATACAAATTGCTTCCATTAGCCTTGGGACCTATTTGAATTTAGTACAGTTTTTTAAAGTTAGTAGTACTTTCAATGGTACTTTTAAAATATAAGGTAATGGGAATGCATTTTAAGTACCATATGTGTTAGCTTGTTTTTAATGTACAATGTCAAGAACATAAATAGAGAGTTTGTATTTCTGATTGATTTTTTTTTTCCAATCATGGAAAGAAAACTGTTATTTGAATTAAAGGACTGGGAAATGCCTTATTGTGGATGGGCTTCAGCAGCCATGTGTCCTGGGGCAGGGGAAAGCCTTGCAGGGAGGTGGTGTCTGACCTTGTAGCAGCTCTTCTGCAGTGCTTGGAGATGAGAATATTCCCTTTTTTTAGAGTTTTTCCACCTCCTGACACACAATTGGTCTGGTTTAATGCTGAGGGTGGGGTTAAATATGTGAACAGATCTCTTTCATTGAGAGATGATTAATTACATTTGGGTTGTGAATGAACAAGGAATGGAGGGTTGAAATTGTCCAATCTGTTGTCAGATGTCCAGGCAGCTAAAGATCCTTTATTATTGTTGTTATTATTTTTTAATTTTTTAAATTTTATGTAAGATTGAAAGGTTGAAGGGTTATAGACTAATGAGTGGTATTTAACAATAGCAGTTTAGGGCCCAGTCCTGCAGATTACTGTGTGCAGCCTCTCCCCGCCACTAAAGTAAAGCTGAAGCTGTTTGAAGCAGAAAGTTTGCACTATCTCTCACAGTATGCTTGATGCCTTCTGAGATTGGACCATAAAATTAACATTTTTTTTTTGGCCATTTAGTTCAGAAAATACTCAGAGGAAATACTCTGTGGATTTCAAATGTGTTGAACGTGTAGGAAGATATGAGAAAATGACTGCTAACTCTGGGGGGATTTCAGAACTGGCCTCCATTTATAATATTGCAGAATTTAGTAACTACTTTCCCAAAGGATCTAGAGGGAAAATGGCCATAAACTAGACTGAATTAGAGGAGAAATACATTTGGCAGAACCACACTAAAATCTTTGAACGTATTTGCAAAAGAAATTTAAATTTGTACTGTAGGATTTTGTTTTTTTTTTTCTCATCTTCTCAGAGAACAGCTATTTTTGATAAGAAGTATAAATAGCAATAAATTAATTTATTTGAAAAAGGTTTAAACTAAGCAGTCTTGTAAGAAAACTCAGAGGTAAGGAAACCAGGGGGTTCCAAATCAAGATATTGTGATAATTTCTGCAAAACTACACTGCAGAGGGGTCAGTGTGGGCCAGGGTATGAAAGGAAATGTTGGAAAAAAAGGCCAAATCATCCCAAAATTGAAAGGGGCCAAAGTAAGGGAAAAGCCTTATGCTCACTCCTTCCATATAATGACCTGGATAGAAATAAAAGATCACATTCAGATATTCCTGGTGAAAGGAAATACCTGGAAAAACACCAAACAAACAAGGAGACTGGAGGGATGTCATGACCTCCGGGGTAGTGAAAAGCTCAGAAAGTAAAATCCTGAAGGATTTCTAGTCTGGTGTTGCCATAATACCTCAAGACTAATTTCAGGATATGGTCAGAAGGTTTCTTTCTGATGTTAGAGGAATGCTGAGGTCCTGCTGGACCATGTGCCTCTCCAGGCAGTCCCATCAGCCCCACGTTTGTGTTTCACCATGTTGGGTCAGTCTGCATCCCTCAGCATCACCTTCCTCTGCCTCAGGCTGCAGCAGCATTGCTGGATTTGCTCATGGAGATGGGATGTGCCAAAGGTCCAGGAGGAGATGACAATCTGACCCTTTGCTTGCCAGCTGGACAGTGTGCTGTAGAAATGTGGTTTGAAAGTAATAGTAATTTAAAGGGATTGATTTGTGGTTTGTGATGGAATGCTAATTAATTACAAACAATCTGGGGATTAGATATTGGTTTCATGATAACATGAAATCTTTAGGAGTATGGAAAAATATTTACTTAAATCATGGAAATATGGACAGGTTATGCCATGTTGAGGCTGGGAGATGGAGTTTAATGCTCAATCTTTTTGCAGTGTTCAAATATCATCGTTCTAGCTGCATAAAAAAGTTCATAATAAGATCCTCATAAAGATATGATATATTCATAAATTTGTAAGACTTTGTGCAAGAAATATTTTTTTTGCTATGAATAAGCTAAGAGAAGAAAAACTTCAAAGTGACTCAAAAATTTTAAAATATAGACTTTTTTCCTCCACAAAAAAAAAAAAAAAAGGTTGAAAATATAAAAATCCACATTCAAATTGATTTTTTTTTCCCTTTAACTCAAAAAAATTCAAACAAATTGCTGTGGAATATTTCCACATCTCTATTGGCATGGGAGAGTCAAGATGTGCTGTTGTTTAGAGATGCTTGAGAATACTTGACTGTTCCAGTTCACCAAAGCACTTAGGAAATTCTAAGCACATGTTGAAGTCTCACTAACATCTGAGTTTTAAAGTGATCATATGACTGGAAATATAGCTAGAAGGTCATTCAGTGCAGTCCCCTGTAATTATAGGCAATCATATAAAAAACATAATATGCTCAAATTTGCTTTGCTGAAAGCAAATGGGTTTAAGTATGTGCTTACAGATAAGCATGTGCTTAAAGGCTTGACACAATCAGAGCTTCCATTAATGTAGACAGACCAGCATTTTCATGAAGATTAAAGTGTTCCACTTTCACCATTTCTCACCTCCATTTTATCGGACAAGGACTAGGGAAAGATGAACTAAAAACATTGATGTATTTTTTTTTTTTAATTATTAAGTTTCCTAGGTCAGTTTAGTGCTGATTAGAACCTAAGCTGCTGAAATCAGTGTCAATGAGTAACAAATAAAACCTCTGCCAAGACAATTGCCTGTATTTCACAACAAAATTATTTCTGAACATTGCACATGGAGCATATTAAATGTATAATGAAATTTGGAAGAAGAAAGGCACTGGAATAGGAACTACTTTTGCCTTCCAATCACCTTCCTCATAATATGAAAAACCCAACATGAAACATGGTGTGTAAAGAATTTATCACACTGATTTCACTGAGCCTTTCAGAGACAATGATTGCTTCCTGTTTGGAAGATGTATGCAACATGCCCAAATCTTCCAGCAGCTTTGCTGGAGGAACTGAAGTGGGAAGGTTTGGATGGAAGTCAAAGAACCACCCTCAAGCAGTGTTTGGACCAAGACTTGAGTCAGTGCTGAGTTCAAAGGGGGTTTTGCTGTGGTCCTGCTGCGGTCTCGTGGTGCCTTTGCTCGTTGTCACCAGAGCCCCTGCTCTGCCTTTGTCACCTCACGCTGTTGTTTGTTGTTGTTTCAGCTCTGAACGAACCCACCATTGACTATGGTTTCCAAAGGTTACAGAAGGTTATCCCCCGGCACCCCGGTGACCCCGAACGCTTGCCAAAGGTCAGCACAAAGTTTGTTGTTCTATTAAATATGCTAAAGATGGTTACTGCATGTTTTTGTCTGAAAGTGCAAGGCTCTGTGAATATGATGGTCCTGGTTTGGTACCCAAGCCAGATAAGCTGAAACAGAGGCATGACCAAGAAAGTCCAACCAGCAACTGGAGTCTTAGCAGAACTCTGTTATCTTCTCAGTCACAGCTAACTCCAACAGCTCTTGCCTTTCTTAAACACAAATCTTTCTCTATGTTCTAAAGTACGTAACAATTAACATGTTTTTTTGGTTACCATTTTGGGACCTGAGCAGTGTTTTCATGGAATAATGATGCTTTTTGGTTTTGATATCAGTAGCACTTTGCCAGCATAATTTTGAGAACTTCACCATTGATAAAATCAAGTTAATTGGATGTGACTCCATTGCTGTTGTATCATGTATTGGTTTAGGGTAATAATGATTATATACTGTTTTATTTCAGGATTGCTGATTTAATTAGAGCATTGTGTACTGAAGTGATGTTTGTTGCCATGAAAATTAGTGAGGTTTTTTGTTGATTTCTGTCAAGTAAAAGGTGGAGGAAAGACAGCATTGTTCAGATAGGTTTCTTGTACTGGGAAAACACTGGGATTGCACTCAGATCTGGTTGTGCTACCTTGCAAGAATTTACAGTGACTTTTGTGCTATACTGGAGTAAGAGGTGGGGGATTTAAGTGTTGCTGGTGTCCACAGGAGCTCTGAGCAATGCTGACGATCTGGAGTCACTGTGGCCAGCTGCCACTGCGTGTTTTATCTGCTGTTGCTGAGGGAGCTGAGGAGTCAGAACACTCCCTGTGGAAAAGGAAATGTGAATTTGCAGACCTGAGACACAGACAAATTAATTGTTCAGTTAATGTACATGCAGTATAGCCTTTGTGACTGGGCAATACTTGTGACCTTTCTTCTGTAGTTCCCTGAGCTATCCACAGGCTTTCATCAGGGATTGTAGGCTTTGATTAGTTGCATTTCTAAAGTGTTTGAAAGGTGAGAAGATTTCCTGAACACTGGAACTTAATTTGTTTAATTCCTTGAAAGAAATAAAAGTCAGTATGTGACTTTTTTTACAGGCTTGTTCTGTCTTTTATCTTTGCCTGGGAAGGCTGCAGGCTGTGGTTTTGGGGTCACTGATGTGTTGTCCTTCCCTCTTCCCACCAGAGAAACATGCTGTCCTGGGGAGTTACATTCACCATTGGCTCTGTTCGCCCTCTGCAAGCTGTCCCTTTCCCTAACATTTGGACAGACTTGCAGCAGGACACAGCTTTCATGGCTTGTCAAGTTTCACTCCAGAGGTGCAACCCTTTCCAAGGAAAGAGAGCATCCTTCTGTAGGGGCTTTTTTTTTTTTTTTTTTAACCTCTATCCTGCCTCTGCTGCCAAATGTACTTCTGGAGAAAAATAGTTTCTCAGAAAATAAGAAATGCCAGGCATTTGCAAGGCCCAAAAAAACTGCTGCAAAACTTCCCTAAACCAAACATTCCAGCTGGCTACTAGATGGCCACAGATTTTATTTAAATCAGGAAATTCAAGTAAAATAAAACTGGCCAATTCCAAATTGAGTTATGTGGCTAGGGGTTGTGGTGCATCACCAACTTCCACAGGAATTGGGCTCTGTTTTGGCTTCTGAGGCACTGAGGGGGTCCCCAGTAATGCCACTTTGTGCTGGTGTGTAAATGTGGGAATGCAGACTCCAGGATGAACACCCTCCTCTTTCCCATTTGTTCTGGGACTGGTACCACACATTCCTGCAGGCAGAAGAAATCTTCTCCTAGCTCCATATCCTGACTCTAAAATTTATCAGGTATTTATGGATAGGGTATGAGTGTGAGGGTTAGCACCGAGTCGTCTGTCCCCTCCTCTTCCCTCTGGGCTTCATGTGTTTCTTTGGAGTACCTTTTAAACTCATTTTTCAGATCTTTAAATCAAAGAAAATTGTGGTTATGTCTGCTGAGGTAAGATGTGATGGCCTAAAATAAAAGGTCACTTCTTAAGGGTTGGACAAACTCAGCGAAGAAACTGGTAACACTGTGCAAGCTTACAGGGAAACAGGATGAAGAGAGGACCTTTTTTTGTTTGTCTTTGGGTAATTCCTTCTATGCAAGCTTGAAGGTTGGACCTCAAGTTCAAGTCTCATTAATATGCCACGCACAGAGGCTGAATGCAGCAGGGGTTGGCACATGTCGACTTCTGTGTTTGAGGCACTGATGGTTCAATTCCCAGCATCACTTGCTGGCTCCAGGATCAGCATCAAGGACGTGTGAGCCCCTGTGCTGGTGAGCACTGCACAGTGCTCTTCCCCATGTCATTAAACCAGGAAGGGCTTTGGCACTGTTCCACTGCAGACAATTCTCAGTGGCTACTTAGTGGAGTGTTGGAAGCCATATGGCTCCCACAGTGGAACCACGGGCAGAAAGGGCAAATGTTCCAGAGAAACTGAAGAGAGGAGAGCAGTGCTCGGAGCTCTCAAAATCCTTCCTTCCATTTCCTCCCTTGTCCTGACAGCACATCATCACTTTCTGTTCATAAAAAAACTTGTGCCTTTGCATTAAATAAACAAAACAAATAATATTTCTCTAATTGCTGCTAGGGTTTGTGGCCATTATTTCATCGAAACATTACTGATGAATTAGAGATCTTTCCAGAGGTAGAAGTGGTTATAATTTTTGTGTTCATAAGGACATGCTGCCCTTCCCATGGACCATCAAGATCATCCTGCTCTGTGACTTATCCCTGCAGTCAAGGAGAATTGTTGAGGCCATCAAGTGAGTGTTAGCACATGCTCTGCTCTCCAGAGCTGAGAAGTTTAACAGCATTTCTAAAACCATTAAGGCTGTTAGAGAAGTTTGATCTCCACAAATTTAGAGCCAGTATTTTCAAAAATGCTCAATATTTATGCTCAGGATGAATTTTTTTAAATGTTCCAACTATCTGCTGGAAGTAGACAAAGAAAAAAAAAGATACCTTTTAAAAAATAATTTCCCCTTCTCAGTGGTTCAGCAGGCAAATTCCAGTAGAGAATGCCCTCCCACAGTGAGGAGAATGGGAGCACCTCGAAATGAGGATCTTTGGACTGCTAGATTGACAGCTGATGTGCTTAAAGTAGAAATGCAATATATAGTTTCTGGAGAAAAGAGAGGGAGCTGATGTTAGCAGCTGAGCTATGGAGCCAGTTTGAGCCAGAATCCTGTTCACTTCTTGTCCAGAGCAGGTCAGGGAAGGCAGCCAGTGGAAGGAGGTGTGCATGTCTGTACAGACACCCCCACACCCACAGGCACCAGGAGGAGAGACAAGGGCGGTGGGATTAGCACCCAAAGCTTGGAGTGAGATCAAGTACCAGGAGTGTGCTGGGCAGTGTAGTCTTTCCTTTCTAATACAGACAGGAGGCACATCAGAGGAAACAGGAGACCTATGGGGTTAAGAGAAAAGGAGCACTGTGATGCTAACGTTGAGAAATGCTGTCATTGTCCTGCAGGAGCAGTCTGTAGGGAGCCTGTGTGGAGCTGGGAACAGCCCTGCACGTGTGTGTGCCCCATTTCCATCTGGACTGTTTGCACACGTGCAAACACACAAATGCACTCGTGTTGTTGGTTCCTGTGCACATAAACAGCAGTGGAGATCACTGAGGAGTTCAGATCACAACAACATGTTGAGTCTATTAAGGTTCATTCATGTAACTACCCTGCAATCCTTAAAATAAATCCCTGGCAGACGCGTTGCAATTCTGCAATTTTGTTAAAACTCCACAGCTAGAGCTGTAAAACAGCTTCAGCTGTGAGCTAGATTTGAAACACATCCATCCTAAATGATTTAATAACAACGATTCCTCTTTATATGCAATTTCCTAGATTTTATTTGCCATTTTCACCACTCCTACAACTCATCACTTGTATTTAGATTAAGCAGAAGATTGTTCACTCTGTGTTTGAGAAGCGAGTCATTGCACCAACCCCCTCTGTGATCTGACGTTCTCTCCCTCCCAGTCTGTTCCTTCAGTGCTCTCCAGGAGACCCCTTATCCCTCCTGAAAGGGACCTTTACTTCTGGTTTCTCTTCATGTAGATGAAAGTGGAGCTTCTCTCTCTAGTGCACAGGGACTCCCTGCTGAGCTGAGAGCACAGGTAACCAGAATCCTCCTTCCCTTCAGCTCCTTTTCTCTGGTCAGTCATTAATCCCCCCCAAGACACAGCCCAGCTCCTCGTTTAGGACACTAATAAAAGACATGTGGTTATTAGGAATCAGAGGCTGGCAAAAGCAGTTGTCTTTTTCCATATGAAATCCAACTGATCTGCCCTTTATCCATCGTGACATGGGTATTGTTTATATTGCAAATAAAGGCTGTCTCTAAACGTGGGTGGTTGGCCCAGGCTTGGTAGCAGAGGTTAAAATAGCAATGAAGACAATGCAGCTCAGGTTTGCTGCTTCAGACAGACCCAATGGAAATTCCAGAAAGGACTGCCATCTACTACCTCAATCTATACTGTATTTTAACCTAAGTTAGTAATTTTCAGCTAAGAAAACACTTTTGCTTTTTTTTTCCCCAACCAGAGTAACAAAAGAATCATTAGAAAACTTTTATACTAAGTGTGGGCAGGAAGGGGGGGCATTTAAAGAGGAGTTATTGGAGTTCATCTGTCGTGGGATGTGCTTGGAGGGCTCTACATTCTATTGTAAAATTTACAGGAATGTGAGACCAGAGTTAAGGTTGGTATTGAACCCTCAACAGCTGGGTTTTGAAGTTTCCTAACAATCTGAGCACTCAGTTGAGGAGCTTGTTTAGGGGGTCTGATATTTTGTTTATCCTGTAGAAAATATTCAACAAGAGAGCATCAAAGCTTCTGAGATGGCGAGGTAGCTGTGAATGTGTCATCCTTATGGGGTGGTGGATGTCAGAGGGGTGTCTGGGAATATGCAGAGCCTGAAAGGAGAGAGCAGAGGGACAGAGGCACCGCTCGCTGAAGGGCACAGCAAGCACACAGGGCTGGCAAGGAGCCCTTTCCTTTCTGAAGGTCAGCAGTGTGCACACACATTTCACTGAGCTTTCTTTATAACTGGGTCAGCATTTACTCAGCAAATGATTAGAGCAGATGGTGTAATTTAGAATCTATGACAAAACTTTTAATAGATCAGGGCTAACACGATGACAAGGAGCTCTGCGCCGTTCTCCACTCCCTCTCTCTGCTTTGCCTTGGGGTAAAAATCGTGCCTGGGATTGGATTTTCTAGTCTGCACATTCCATCTGAGCAACTCCAACCACTTGTTTGAGCATCCTGTAGGAGGGATCCCTACATTTCTCTGTTCCTGTATCCTCGTCCTTGTTGGTTTTAAATACAATTAACTGAGGATGACAGGGAGACACCAAACAGGTAAACACAGTCCCTTGGAGAAGGTTTTGGAGGAAAAAGCCACAGTTTGAAGAAAGTAACAAAGGCTGCATTTGTGTATTTTGCTCCATGGAGCTGAAAATATCTAGTAAATTGATCCCGTGGGAGTAATAAATACACATTACTTTATCTTGTACTTCATGTCCTATACCCCTGAGCCTTGATAGAACAACACCACTTAATAGACTTAAAAAAAGAGTAATTACAGTCATTGGTTGTGTGATATTTCAGCCCTTCCAGCCCTGCCTGACCTTCTAATTTAGCTCACCGTGTCTAACTAATGCATTTATATTCATCTTTTATGAAGCATGTGTAGTACAAAATTGACTTTGCAGCCTTTAGCAAGCTGTCTTACCAGGTTTGGGATCTGGTTAGTACAGCGTACTGTATAGCATATGTACATTTACAGCAGAATTTTGCATGCATATGGTTCTGATCATCTATTACTTTTTATCCTTTTGGAAAGAAAATAAAAAATATTTTTTTCCATTTCTTCCTCCCCTCCCCTTTTTCAAAGCTTTTATTCATTGCGGCATTATTTACAGCTAAACATGCAGGCAGGAAGATGCAAGCATTTTTAAAATGATTACCACTAATGTTTCTACTTGTCAGAAGTGCTTAAATTTTCCTGCACTTTGTCTAAAAACTTAGCACTTTTACCTTTTAAGAATTACACATTTCTAAGATCTTACCAAGCTGATTTACAAACACAGCTGACAGTTTATGATGAATGATGTTGCAAAATGTGCAATATGTTTCTCTGTCATTTCTATGCATGTATATATTAAGAAGAAGATTAAGAAGAGAGAGAACCCCCCTCTGAAAGAAACCCTTGAGTTAGAGAGCACACACACACAAATCTCTCTCCTGTGTTTCCTCATAACTTCCCGCTCACTTCACTCATCCAGTGGAGCACAATTGTTCTCTGTGCATTTTCTCCCACCATATGGTATCCTCATTACCATACACTAAGGGTCCATATGGGGAACTTGTGAAGTGAACTGTATTCATTTTAACTGCCAGATGAGCAGCCTTTTGCTTTGCAAGCTTAGCTTAAGTCATCTGCTGTCTTTATGTTGTTATGGCAACACAGCACCAATAAAAAATTCTAATCTACTGTAAGTGTCTGGGATCACAGTATTTTAAATGCTCCCCGTAACTGTCCTCCGAGTGAGGAGCTTGTTCTCTCAGTGGGACAAAGGGTTATTGTCAACTCCAGCAGGTGGCAGTAAAGAAATTGTTTTTTTTTTTTTCTTTAACCTTTCTTAAAAATATCTATTTTTCCTTTTCCCCCACATCTGCTCACCTCAGAAAGTCATAGAATTACACCACATGATCAGTCCTTTACACACCAAAGATTTCTGATGCTCAGGTAGGAATTGCAGGTGATAGTTTTAAGTTACAGCTCAAATATTAAAGAGAGCAAAGAATGAAAGTGTGGAGGCAGCTCATGCACTTTACTGAGAGATCCAGGCTCAAGTACCTCTTTCACAGGACTCTGATGCCTCCATAGCCACACAGCTATGTTCAGTTTTGGAGCTGTTTTCTAGCTTCTAGCTACATTTCCAAACTCCTGGATCAAACACAAAGCTAATTAAGAATACCTTATATTAATGGAAATAGGCAGCAGCATCCTTAAACATAAATCATCTTCACCTCCGCAGGCCACATGATATGTTGCATCTCTGTCTCCCTGTCTGCATCGAAAGTGAACGTTTGTAGTCTCAGTTCATCAGTTCACATTAGCCTCATGCTGAATATTTAAACACAGAACAATTTGAACACACCATGAAGAGAGACAGTGACTGCACTTTCACTTGGAACAGCACGAGCTCATCTAATAATAATTTAGTAAATCAGCCATTTAGTGGCTCAGTTGTACACTGTATTGTGCCAAATAATATTCAGTTCAACTGGATGCTGGTGAAATGGAAATTCAGACTCCAGTCATGTGGCTCTTTTTTTGCTCAATGGAGAGATGAAATGGAAAACCACCCTCCCAATAGACTGTTTGAATGTAGTGATTTATCAAACATATAGTAGAGTGACAATATAAATAGGATTTGGTTGTATGGGGTACAATCTATTCTAATTAGGCTTTTATTATTGTGGTTTCTCCTGTGCAGATTATGTGATAATTCAGGATTTGCATTTACCTCTTCAGTTTATTTTGTATATGGGCAGAGAGCAGATCTGTGTAGTTACAGCCTAGTTACAATCCTTTAAGGCCCAGTCCTCTGGGGAGCCTGGTGAGCTCTTTATTGCCTTATTTTGAGCCCTGGCTCAGAGGGAACACCATGCCCCAAGGAGCAATGGGGAAACACAGCTGCTGCCATGGGTGCTCCTTCATAGCATGAAAGCAATAACAGATTAATTCCTTTTCCCTTTTTGAGGCTATCAAGATTTGTAGGGAGTGGTTATATTGTAGACTGACTGATATAAGTGGAATAAAACAGGTTTTTGGGCGCCCATCCTTCCTTCCTGTGTGTTGACTGTACCTTTTCTGGCCTGTATCAGTGTCTCCAATAAAAGATATTACCTCTCCCTGCAAAACTTGCTTTGGTTCTAGCCATAGCCTACTGTAATTTCAGCCAAACAGCTACACTTCAAGGCTGTCTCTGATGAAGATGGGGGAGAAGAGGGTGTGTTTTCCTAGAAAGTGTGTTGTGAAGTTTAATTTGCTCCCATTAAAGTGACGCTTTGAGATCTCTGGACGCGGGGCATTGCAGAAATGTGAAGTAAATGTCTATAATCTCACCTAGAGTCACCATTTCTGGCCTACTTTTAGGTGTTATGTGGTGGTTTACATGGTGATGTAAAATATGATTGCTGTGTATTTCTCAGCACAGCCCAACTGAGTGGCAGAAAAAGCATCTCCAAACCATCATGATGCCATTTAGCAGAGAGTGCTGGAAGCAATAGGATGCCTCTTGTCGTAATTCTTCTAAGAAATACAGAGCCTCACAATCTCTGCCCAGCTGCTGACGCTAGAAAACTCAAGCATTTTGGTAAAATGAATCAAGCAGTAATGTTTCTTTTATGAGATCCCCTCCCAGGAAGGGAAGGTTTGGCACCATTTGGAGATCAGGCTGGGTGATCCATCATAGCAGAGGCAGCTGTCCTGGAGTGTCTCCCAGGTCACCCGATCGAAGCGGTGGCTCTTACAACTGTATTATTGCTCATGGAACAGTAATTGAGGCACCATGGTTAAAAATTACCTGGTCTAATAGGCAGTGAACAATTTGCACTCAATACAATTATAAGCCAAATCATTCATTTCATAACACTTGGACTAATTTATTTGTTGACCTTTTAATATCCATAGCTCTTCAGTAGTATTAACTGCAACTTGGACAAAATCTCTTGTTCATTTTACATTCATTGATTTTTTTTTTTTCCATTGAGGCAATAACAGTTGTTTGAATACAACCTTTTCTTTCTGCTGTAAAAGTCAATCATGTAACTTATGGTGATATAACTCAACTGGACTGGAATGTCCTCTAAGTACAATAGCACAATCTCAACTTACTTGTACAGACATGGAAATGCAGTTTGGATTTATTTTAAAGAATATTTTGGAATACATTTGTGACTACAGATAACAAATTATATATTTGCTGAGAGGAGAATAAAAACAAGACCCAGAAGCATTTTTAAAGCAGAGCCACATAGATTTAACACATTTTTTTTACTATATTTTGTTGCTACATTAGTCCAAGATGCAGAAATTGTGAAGTTGATTTTGTTCTTTAGGATGACCTAAGTGTCTCCACTAATAATGCTGGATTCATAATTTCGTCTGCTCATAACATCTTGGAGTCCAAACATTTGACAGAACAGAGGTGCCCAATTTTTCTAAATGTGAGCTTCAGACAAATGAAATGTGTTTAAAAGTATTTTTAACAAACAAGAAATATGTAATACTCATAATTTGATAATCTGGATTTTCTTTCTTATTCACCTGTAAACTAACATGAGTGCTGAGGGGTTTTTTCGATCAAAAAAGCTACTGAAATATTGATGTATTTTGAAAAGTCAGTATTTTGAAGCAATTCTATAAAATATATTGGCGTAGTGACAGTGGTAATACTTTTCTCTCAACACTGAAAAAGGAGCCCTAGATCATGTAAAATGCTGTGCCTGCTTTTACTTTCTGGAGCTGTACACAGAAATAGAGTGTTACCTCTGTGACGTGTTGGATAAATCTCTTAAATTCGTAATTCAACATTTATACTTGCTTTAGATAATTTCAGCTGAGTTATAGGACTGTAAATTAAAAATAATAATACAAGAAACAAAATAACTTTTGTTTCTGATAAGGAATTTGAAGTTGTTTTAGACTATCTGATAGGAGCCACTTTGTTGAAGTTGTCTTTGTGAGCCAAAGTCTCTTTGTGCAATAAAATACTGTGAGTCTTTCGAACACATAAAATATGGTTGTTACATTTGGTATTTTATGCTTCCCTAGAAATTGCCACTTGTATCTGCACCTAATCTATGGTCTGTCTTTTCATTTCAATGGGGTCTGAAGTGGTCCTTGGCTGTAATGAGAATGCCCCTTTCAAGAGAATTCTTTTAATTATGCTGATGATAAAATGGAAGTGAAAGCAGTCATTTGTAGGGGTTATGACTGAGCAGTGTTTGAACTGTAATACTAAAACCCACCAACATTATTCCAGTCTCTATTTTAACATTTTTATGCATCCACACTCCATAGAACAGAGTGGAATATTATTGTAGGTCAGAATTTCAATGTGTCTTATTTTTCAGTTTCCTCCTGCTATTAAAAGTAACCTGAACTCTCGATTTCTAGCTGCTCACACTTCCCACCTGAAGCATCCAATCTAGGAAAGTGACAGTTTCACAGATCTTAATGATAGGCTGGGTTTTTTTGTTTGGTTTTGTTCAGTTTGTTGGGTTTTGTTAACAGAAAGCATAGGTGGCTCTTTAATGTAATGTGATTGAACACATAAGGTTTTGGGTTTTTTTAATAGAAAAGAGCTAATTTGGCATATTTAGACATTTACATGGGTAAATGCATAAGACAAACTGAAAAAAAAATGGACAAAACACATATCTACAATTAAGACTTTAATTGCTACACAGCTCCTCTGATTTACCTCAGCAGGATTTGGGCCATGCATTACCAAGCATATTTCTCTATAGATTTAAATGCAGCCAAGTGAATTAAGCCACCCAATACAGTCTAGTTTGACCTAACGTGAGATCAATTTAAAGGTGTTGGGACTTGACCTGTGTTTGGAAAGTCTTTGTGTGTACAAATAATATAAATAGATATCAGCCTGTCCATTTGCCAAGGAAAGTTTTTCACTCCTACAAATACATAATTTGTTATCTGCATTGTGCCATACACAATATCACAAGCCACAGGTAATTTTTTTTTTAATCCCCAATATTCCAGGGAATTTTTCTAATGGACACAATAATATGATCCATAGAATAAAGCTTCTAAAACAGCCTGTGCAGTATATTCAAATTACAGTGTCAGAATTCAGTGTCTCTGTTAATTTTTCCAAGTTTTTTAAAAGTTTACCTAAGTTCAGACCCTTCAAATCTTTCAAAACCTTATTCCATAAGGGGATGTTGACAATTTCCCAAAAATATACGTGTATAAAATAGTCAGGAGAAGATTTTGAGCAGTAATTTTTTTCCCCTTTATTTTCTACCAGGAAATAGGAATGTTAATACCAAGAAGAGAAAGAACTATCAGAAAGTCTGACATATACAAAACCAAAAAAAGCCCCCAAACCTAAAAATTCCTTGATCTTAATAATGAACATCTGCTCTAAAGTATTATAGACACTCATACAAATAGTTTGGAGTAAATTTTCAAAAAGTAAATGCCTGAGGCTCCTATCCAAAATTGCCCTGGGTCTGATGGTAGTGGAGGGGCATTAGGAAAATTTAGAAGGAAAAATGTGCTTTTAGGTCACTGTGACAAACTTTTGTGGTCAGAAAAGAGTCTAATGTTGTCATTTGTTTGCTCATATTTGTGACAAACTTTTGTGGTCAGATAAAAGAAAAGAGTCTAATGTTGTCATTTGTTTGCTCATATGGATAAATCAGGAATAATTTTTTTTGCAGCCTAGATAGAGGGGAATAGCGTGAGTCACTGTAACCTGGTGGGATGGAGGCATTTCCATAAAGGAAGTTGGCAAAGGATTTTTTGTTAGTCACCAAATTATGTGGACTTACCCATTTGTGCATCTAATTAGATTGTCTTCGGGTGATTCACCGGATATGACAAACTGACCCTAGCATGAATGATGGGATGGCATAAAAGGAGGGTATGCAGGAGAACTGGTCTTTCCATGCTACAGATCCATCAGGTTTTTTGTAGAGCTGTAAAATGTGTTTCCTCTCCTGATCTAGCTGTTCCAGGCTGAGGGGATGTGTCATTAGACCCTGACAGTGTGAGCCTGCAGGACAATCTGTGGGAAATGCTGGAGGGGAGGCCACAGAATTCCCCCAGTTTTGGCTCCTGAAGGGAGGTGTTTGTGGGTCCCAAACACGAGTGACACCTGCCAGCTCTCAGCTGCTGTGCTGCAGGTTGGGAACAGATACAAGGGTGCAATGCAGTGGCATCCAGCCCTGCACTGGCTGCATGAAGGGTAGATTGGCCTCATTGAGGTAAAATCTGACAGCTCTGAAGGGTTCCTGCATGTGGCTGTAGATGATTTTCCTGGTAAACAGAGGGGCTGGGGGCAAGACATGCTAGGAACTTAGGAGAAGCAAAGTTCTCCAGCTATCAGAGGGACTTGGATGTGAGTCATGACATCACTGTTGTCCCTAAAGTCCCTAAAAAGATGATTTAAGTCCCAGCAGAGTGATTTTAATTCTGCATGTCTCTTCTCCCTTTATTTAGAGACCCAACATTAGCAGACAAGTCCTGAGCTTTTAGCAACAAAACCTTCCAAATTACTTGCCAGATGCTTCAGTTGATGATAATGTGGTGGGAGCATCCAAACTCTCAAATGGAAGTTTATTCAAAGAGTTATTCCAAAACAACCATATTAATGGTGGTTTATTCCATGCCACCCTGTATCTTGATGAAGAACACATCTGTTTTAGCTACTAATTCTGTTGTTGTTATGTGCCCATCATTTATGGAAATGGGACCACCAGCATGAGTGGTGTGAACTAAAAAAGGAGGCTGATTTTTTTTTTAGTGTTTAACTACACCATATTTCCAGGAGGATAATAGGTGTAAGATGGGAAACTTGCAAGGACAGACTTCCAGGTAATCATCATAATTTTTGTTCCTTCTTTTGTCAGCAGTATTTGCAAAGAAGACTGTTTGGACAGGGTGTCTTTCCCCCATATGCATTTATCACCTTTGTGGTTAAGAGGATTTTTAATCATCGATTCTCAATGTTTATGGCTAAATGCCTGCTCCCATTTGCACTTCAGCATTTGTTCTTTCTGCTGCCTCATAGAGGCTTCCTATATTTTATTTATAAGCTTGGCTTATTGTGGAGCAGGTGGTAAGGTTATGCATGACTGTTTTTAGTGCTGTACATTTAGACTGTGATTTTCAGTTTGGGTGGAGGCTGATGAGACTACAGTGGCTTGGAAAGACCAAGGTTCTAGTTCCCACTGTAGACATGTTTTCTGGGAAGCTGCCATTGAAATCAGTGGCAGGAATTCAGTGCACTTCCATCCTGTAGGCAATGGTAAGCTAAAGTATTTTTTTTGCACCTCAAGTGAGATACATCGTCTTTCACTCCCATTTTGCCTTCTTGTCTTCGTGGTATCTATATGGTGTTTACTTCTTTGGTATGATTTAGTCATAATATATGGAAACCATTCAGTTGTTTGTTTGTTGGAAAAGTTTTCAGCTTGGTGTGAGTACAAATATCTTTTTAGAGAAATGGCCCTGTTATTTTATACTTCCCATTAGGCTGGCACAGTTCCCTCAGTCTTACAGTAAATGGAGGAACTTTACATTTTGAATGGCTTTTATGAGTCTTTATGAAGCTATAATTGCTGAAAATGATACAATAATGCAGTGCTCACTGTTGATGGGGAGAGATGGGAAGTTCTGGACAGGCTGAAGCTCTTGTGTATCAAGCTCAGTGTCTGGCATTTTAGATCTTTGGCATTCTTGTAAACGTCTCTCTTGGTTTTGCCTTTAAATTTGAAAGCGTTGTTCACAATTTTATCTTTTAAAAGACACAAACTTCAAGTGTAAGTTTAAAACTTACTTCTAACCCATGTCCTTAACTATCACATTTATTGTTTCACCAACTGAAAACCAAAGGGAAAGTCTGAGCACAAATGACTGTGATTTTGACTAGAAATTTCAGAATGTGACCTTTCCAAGGTGAAAAAGTGAACTGGAGTCTGATGCTGAGCACTTTGAGTCTGCAGAGTTTTTTTCTTGCAAGTAGCCATGAGAGTAGGAAGTTAGAAGGCAGAGGCAGGAGGTCAGACATAAGAGTCAAGGAAGTATGAATGACATCATCATCCCTAAGTACCCTCTCAGAAGATGAATGAGCTCTCTCTTGTATTACAATGCTAAAGAGCATTAGAAGGTGATATGATATCCAGACAACACAAAAGATAAATGCCTCAGAGGATGCTGGAACAGCTTCCCCCCCACGCCCTCAACGAGTTCATAAATCCTTTGGTGGTCTCAATAATACAATATGTGGCTGGTGAGTGTTATATATTGTGGTCAGCTTCTTCTTGACAAAATTCATTTTGGTTTAATGAGTACCTTGAACATTATCTAATTTAGTTACTTAAGCTGAACAACTCAGTGTAACTCTAGATAGCCTTTATCTCACCAGACTCACAGCCCTTTTGGGACACAGTGGATTTTTTTCAAGAGTTTCTGAATAAAAAGTAAGCAGAGGTTACAAGAAAAAAATGCCCTGTCTCTTTTAAAACTAACAAAAAATGTGTTTGTCATGATAAGTCTTGACACAAAGTGTTTTCATCTTGATAAAACTTGAAATGCAAGTTTCATGTTCTTAATGAAATCCTTCTGAAGGGAGTGCAGACCTCCAACAAAATATGCAGAGGTGCAGGAGTGTTCGAGGTACATTCAGTCAGAAGTGGATTCAGTTTGAATTTCAGTCTTTGTGCTTCAAAAGCACAGTTACTCCAGTATGATTTATAGTATTTTTTTTCTACAGTAGTTTGGGGATATGCAAAGCTGCAGTAGAATTTACTGCTCAGCCCCTCTTTTGGGTATGTAGACACCTCTTAGTATCCTCTGCAGGAAGATTTGATCAAAATATTTAATTGTGAGCCTGTTTCAAAAATTAAAAAGTAAAATTCCCTCAGTAGAAAATCAGCTTCAGTTTGGAGTAAAAATGGACTATGAATTTTTGCTGTACAGATTCATGGAGAGCAGAGTTCTTACGTATCATATTTAATTACTAAAATAATCTTTCCTTTTCTCAATATTTGCTTCTTTGTGATTTTTAGAGAAATAAAATTATTCTCATTGAAACAAAATGCAATAAAAGAAGACTCTTACTTAGGTCTAGCTAAATGCTGCTAAGTCCTTGATTCTAAAGCAAAACCTGTCAGACTTTTAGCAGTAATAGAAAAGTGGATCTTCCTTGACAAATGCCCCCATAAATTAGATATTAGCTTTAGTCAAACTCTGTCTCTCTCAGGAAATATTTCCACTTGCGTATTAAATTGGAAGGACCTTACATGATGCCCACTTACTGCTATGAAAATCTAGGCTTTGGAGATGAAGGCAAAGAAAAATTTCTGTGAGCAAAAGAATATCTGGAATAACAGACCTTGAACATATGCAGAGATTTCTTTTCATAGAATGTGAATTTCACTCACTTTTTGCTCTGTCTGTCTGCTGCTCTGTCCACCCTTCTATCTGTTTATCTGTTACCATCTCAGTGGTAATGTGCAATATCAATTGGATTTTAAAAGACATAGATCTCTTATACTAGCTGTCCTTTTTATAATACCTTTTACAAATTTAATCAATGCATTTTAATATACAATATAGTTTAAGTGCAATATATGATAAATATTCACGCTTCATCTTAAACATGCTCTAGCCTTTAAATTGTTAAAACTGCAGTGCCCTTTCAATCTACTTACATAATGTCATAAAATATACATTTCAAGGTAAATGAAGTCAGCTACTTCAATTTAGTCCCTCAAACTGGTAGTAAATGAGAGGTTAACACTATGGTGCCAAACCCATTATTGAGTAAATTTAGCACCTTGGACAGCTCTGTAAAATCTTTATTGCTTTCCTGACCTGCTCGTCATGTTCTGTCTATGTGTTCAGTGGCTCTCAGCTCTGATTGAAAGGCAATATATTAGATCCCGAACACAAACATGCTCGGGGGCTGCTTCACTGTGAGCGTAATGACACGGAGGTGAGAACAATTTTCTGGTCACCGCAATCCAAGCACCTTGCAAGGTCTGCTGCTCTAACACATAGAGGACTTCAGGGGCTCCTTTGTATGTGGAGCAGCTTCTATTGCAATTTAGGCAGAGCTGCAAAAGGTTTAAGATGCATTCAGAAAACGAGAAGTTAATATCTTGAGCCTATCTTTAGCAGCATTTTGTTGTGTGTTTTTAAAGCTGGTTTATGTCTATAAAAAGTACCATCAGCTCTGGAAGAGAAGATACCACTATTTTGCACAGGAGGGTTTTTCTGTAACATCTACTTTGTATGATCTGAAAATGTCATAAACAAGAAATGCTTTTCTTGTGTGAAAATATTGTTAGAGAAAGTATGAAACTCAAGTTTACAGACCCTGAAAATGTTGGGAAAAAAATATAATCATCGACTAGCTAAGAAAATTGAATGCTACTTGTCAAGAATGTTTCAATAAACCATCACGACAATTAGTTTTATTTACATGCAGTATGATATGGCATCAAAGAACTTCCAGTGTTTAAGAACTGAAATATATTTGATATGAGGGAGAGCAGCTGTAAGATTCTATGTAATTACCTCATTTTTTAACACGGTTTTCAATCTCCTTTTAGATGCACTCTAAGGTTTTTAGCTCAGCATTATATAAATAACTATGATTAGTCAGGTAGAGCAGAAATGACTATTTAAACTTTCTTTTTTTTTAGTAATTTGGCATAATGACAGCTTAGGCTAACAATATACCAAAGCAGTTTGCGGCCTCTGTATCACATTCTAATTTTCCATCAGTGAAATATGTACTGCAAACAATTTCTACTGAAGTGAAATAAATCCTGATTTGCAAAGTCAAACACCTGTGCAGTAATTTTCTATCTGAAATCATGGACTCAAAAAGAGAACATTTTTTCAGTAATGTCTCTGTTCTTCTCTAGTTTGTATCCTCAGTATGAGGCAAAAAGGGACCTCAGTGTTGTGAGGAATGAGGATTGCTTGTACCTGGATGCTGTTTGTGTCTGTCTGTCTGTCTGTGATTATACTGCTCACTGCTGTGGTCAAAAAACAAGAAAAAACCACCCCTCAATCCAACAACTGCAGCAGAAAACCAACCCCAATCTTAAAAATCAAGCAAACAAATGAAACAAACAAAACCCACCAACAGAAAAAGGCTGTAGCAACTTAACTCCTCAGACTCTGTTTCATGTGTAGTGATTTAAAAATCCATCAATTATGTATTACATCTCACCTCATATGTGGAAAATAATTTAAATGTGTATTCTGAGACAGGGGTGTGTGCAGCAGAAGGCAAACCTAAATGTTTACTGGGAGAACAAAAATCCTCCATCTCATTTTTGAATTTAGGACATTATATATGTCATAAGTAGTTACTGCAGTATGACAACTATTTTATGTTATATTATAGAGAATTTAAAATTGAAAAAAATGCTAATATGCATCTAAAAGCTTGTCATTTGAAGAGTTGTTCAAGGATTTTTGAAGAGGTTATGGTGACAGCAAAATGAACGCAATTATATCTCTATTTTCTGATCAGAGTCTACAGTATATGAAAATTGAGCATTACTGCTTCTTTTTGGTATAAAATATGGCTATTGTGTAAAATATTTTAAGTTTAAAAGTTGAACTTTGTAGAAAACTGCAAAATGCTTAGAACTGGTGCTATTTTTGTAAGCTGCTTGCAGAAATATGCCATGGTGAATAGCATCATGTTAGAATATTAGAGCAGTACTTAGGGGCTGGGAACTACAAAAATACATTGTTTTACTCAAAGGATGTTCTTGACCGATGTTGATCGGGCTTTTGGGAATCTGCTTTGAAAGATGCCATGAAATAATAAGGGAAAAAAATTCTTCTGGGTTAATTCTGCAATGCGTTTTTAGATTTTCTATCAGGATTATAATGAGGATGCTGTAAAATATAAGAACACAGGAAGTTATATTGTTACTTGAATACCAGTAGAAAATACTCTAAGAAATATTAAATTAAAAGAAGCAAATAAGAAAATGGAGGAAAAAATTGCCCAAAATGGAGAAATGAATCTCAGACTGTTTTAAAGTCTGCTGTCCATGCAAGGTATATTTCCAGGAAACACTGCATGGTCCTGGGCTGTTCTCTCACACACTGCATGTGTTTTCCTCTTGGGCATCATTCCATGCATGTGGATCCTGCCCTGACCCCTCGTGCCAGGACACAAAGTGGAGAAGCCAAAGGGTTACATTACAGTAGCACAGCACTGATTGGGTATCTTCTGAATGTGGCCTGCTGGGTAAGGTCACAATTCCTGCAGCATGCAATTAAGAATAAAATAAACACATTGAAGGGATTCATAACATTCTCTGAATGACATTGATTGCAGTAATCTAGTAAATGACCTCGGGATTGTATTCTGCAATAAACTCATGAGTGGTTTATAGTGCAGATGGTAGAGACAATTGAGTGATGTATTTTATTTTGCAGCACCAATGATTCTCACCTTTTGACTTGATTAAGCGTGTGTGTGAATAGGATGAACCAGTGATTTAACACCATTCAGTGGTTGCTGAGAGTTGTTACAATTAAGGTTTACCTGGTGGGAGGAAAAAAATAAAAAAAAAAACCCACTACAAAACACGGTGCACCTAATAGAAGAGAATATTTGTTTTCCCCACAAGGAGTTTATTGAACTCAGCAGAATGCTTCTGTTTTTATATTGACAGGAAGTAATACTTAAGAGGGCTGCTGATTTAGTAGAAGCACTCTATGGTATGCCACATAATAACCAGGTAAATGCATTCTACTTCAGCAATTCTGTATCATGGCTATTTCTTAGATGTATAGATAGATCAGGGCTAAAGGGATATGATGCTACAAATGAGAGACAAGAATAAATGTACATGCCGATGCCGTATCTGGATGGGGTTTAGTTTGCTTGTTTTCTTTTTTAAAGGGTGTGAATTTAGTGTTTGTAAAAACACCATGGAGGCATCTGCCCACTTTCACCAGATCCTATATAATATGAGTAATCTTGTACATTATGTCTTGCCACCAGTGACTTCTCCCTCTTCCCTTAAAGGGAGCTCTAAGGTGGAGCAAGTCCAGATTCCAGCCCCATCCTGCCAGCTGGTCTTTTTATACAAAGTGTGGCCACTGGGACTGAGACTTCCAACTCTCTTACCACAGATGTCAGGATTTAACAGGGAGATCCTGTAAGCATGAGCTCTCTGTCAGCCGGCTGGTTTAGAAAGAAAAGCATCTACTTTAGCCTTTGGACAGGGAAATGTTTCATTTGAGTCTGTAAGAAGACGTTTGTCAGAGTCTCTTTGGTAACTTTTCCATGTCTTTTTTCCTTATCCTGCAGGAGATAATCCTGAAAAGAGCTGCAGACATCGCCGAAGCACTCTACAGCGTCCCCCGCAACCACAACCAGCTCCCCGCCCTCGCCAACACCTCCGTCCACGCGGGAATGATGGGGGTGAATTCCTTCAGTGGCCAGCTCGCTGTCAATGTCTCTGAAGCCTCCCAAGCCACCAACCAGGGTCAGCAGAAGCCTCACCTTCCTCTCTCTATGGATTTTTTCTGAGAGAAGTCAGGGGGACGGGCAGGGCAGTGGCAGAGGGGTGGCTCAGGACTGGGAGCCCATCCCAGACCCTTGGGATGACACAGGATGGGGCTGCTCTAACAGGAAAAGCACTTCTGCATGTCTCTAAATAGCTTTTCATTCTGCCCAAAGCAACACTTGTATTTCTGTTTAAATCCCACTAATTTTAATCAGCTTCTAGCTGTACTTAACGTTAAGTACTTGCTTATATATTTTCCTGAGTATGGATGATCTCTCAGTCTGGGCCTTGTGTAGAACTTTTTTATAACATGAAGTTATCCCTTGAATGTTTATCTATTTAATTTGGGTTTGTTTTGCAAGAGATAGAGTATTGGAACTCTGTTTTTTTCAGTTTAAGACTTCCATAAATTTTACAACTAGCAAAGAATACAAATATTTAAAAAGACATTTTCAGAGTTTTTCCAATTTTTAAAATAAAGTGTTTTTCACTTTGTATAAAATCAGTATTGGTTTAAAATAAAAGTTATAAATAAAAAATAGGTGAAGAACATTTTTGTAGAAGCACTTTGCATTTCGCCCTCTTCTTTGCTCAGCTCTATATATTATCCAACTTAAAAATGCATTTGAATGAGAAAGTGTTAGGATGAGGCTCCTTCTAGAAGAGCAGAAACAAAATTTTTTGCATTACAATAAAAACATGCAAAATTATTTTTAGACTGAAATATTTTATGCTGTGTGTTAGGAAGAAAAATTGGCAATTTTTTCTTCTAGTAGTAGAGATGCATATTTTGTATTTCTGTGGCTTCTAGAAACAAATCTTTCCTTATGAACATTTGGATATGAGTTTCTTAAAATGTCATTTCCAGAATTAGGTAGAGATTCAAATTTTAACTTGCTGTCAAATTTGATGCTCATTTCCCACCAACATAATGATGAGACCAAGGCAAAAAGACAAAGGATATCCCACAAGCTGGAGAAATACACTCCATTTCCTGAAGTGTGCAGTGAGCATCTGAGGTGTGCTAAATGACAGTGACATCAGAAAAGAGTTAACAACAGTCAGGTGCTTTTAACATACCTTGAGTGGGTCTGGACTCCTGCCTCTGAAAATGTAGGTCATGTTTACTCCATTTCCTACAAGCAGCCCTTTCAGAGCGAGTGTTCCTCCAACACCCCGAGCTGATTTTTGCTCCAGGGCATCCCTGGCTTGCCTGGGGGGCTCTGCAGGCTCCAGCCTCCCTCCTCCAGCAGCGACCTGGGCAGGGGGAGCTCCCAGTTTGGGTACCTGGTGGTGCTGGGGGTCAGTCCTTGCCCTCCCTGGCTGGACTGAGCTCCCCCTTGGTTTGTGCAGGAAGCTGTTGTGGGGCTAATTCCAGTTTTTGCCTGTGTTCCCTCCCCACACAAGGTTTCACTCGCAACTCCAGCAGTGTGTCACCTCATGGCTACGTGCCAAGCACCACCCCGCAGCAGACAAACTACAACTCTGTCACAACAAGCATGAATGGCTATGGGAATGCTGGAATGTCAAATTTAGGCGGTTCTCCGACCTTCCTGAATGGATCTGCTGCCAATTCTCCCTATGCCAGTGAGTATTTTATGTCTTTTCCGTATTTTGCACATTTTCATTAGAAGGGGGCAGTAGATTTTCTCTGATGCTCAGTATTTATTTTCTGTTTTTAGCACTTGAAATAGAACTTGGTTTTTTTCTCTACTTTTCAAGGCACTGATCTTTGATCCACTTTGAAGACCCTAGTGTGCCAGTAATTCTCCTCCCTGTTTTCATATTGCTATTATTAATTATTATTATTTTTTATTTGGGAGGCTTAAAAGAGCTTACAAAGAGTAATCTCTCATTATTTAGTCTGACAGTTTCTTAACATACCTTACACTCTAAAAAGACAGACTGTCCTCAACTTCTGAGCAAATAATAGGTTTATAACCTTTATAAAAATTATGAATTACTACTGGTCCTCAGCTTGATTGTTTATATTCCACTTGCTTTGTAAGTAATATTACTTTGACTTCACTGAGTCAGTAAAATGTGACAAAGGCTTTTAGATTTTGTGTTTTAGTGTCAGTACAGTGAATGCCACAGAAATGTGAGTCACACAAATCATACATCCCATGGCGTGAAGAGCTTATGGTCTACAATCCCAGTCATGGAAATATTTATGTGCAGGACTAACTTTCTGCATTTTGATATTAAAGGTTTAGTAAGCTGTTTAAATATAAATACATTTCTATTGGTAAAGTGAAGCTCTTCTGCAGCTGAGCTCAGTAGTCCCTGGTCACATGAGAAATTGAATGAGCAGAACCTGCCCAATTCCTCTGACATTGCTCATGAGGCACAAAGGATTCCACTGACATCTGTAGGAAGCTGACAGCAGAATCAGGATGGAAGGTCTGGACATATAAACAGATTTATAGGCTGGGACTGTAGCATGGACAGGACAAACTGACTGCTGAAGGCACCAAGGTTTACACAGCAAATCTGAAGTTAATGGTGTAACAGCAGTAATGAATTATTTTGATCTGCATCAGAATAAAAAAGGGGATAAGAACTCTGAATAAAATAATTAACTCCAAGGCTTCTTCTCTGCTGCAAATTTAGAACAAATTATTTACCCACATAACTAGTACTTATAACCTGGGAGTTGCTAACCAGTGATTATTTTTGTACTCTAATAATAATGTAACATGTAATGTTACAAAGTACCTTACTTATTAAGTTGGATTTACTGTCACAGAATCTGCACACTCTGAATTCATAATATAACATGATTGATGAGACATCTCCTTTTGGAAGCAGATGCCAGTAATGCATTTTAAATACTGTGGCAGTATTATTTCATATTTATGAACGGAGCCCTCTTTAGAATAGCACTTCACTTCCTAGCCCTGGATCTCTATTCTATTTATATTTTGGGAGGTTTTCTTGGTTGATCTGTCATTCTGCTAATGTCTAATCCATTGAATCAGAAAATGCTTCAATCATGACCTGAAAATTAAAAGGTGGCATTCTTAATTAAATCAATAAACTAATTGCTGTATAGTAGCAATTCAATTTAGGTGCTTTGATTGCTCTCCCTTAGCAAGTACTTCCAGACACAGAGTGACTTCAGACTAAGATTGTATCTGTCAGACTGTGAAACTTTGAACATTTAATTTCCATTAATTGATTTCCTCAGTGTTAACAAATATGATACCAGATTCTCAAATAAGAACTTAAATAGGGTGATTTTTATCTACATAAATGCAAATAAAATAATAATTCAAAGCCCAGATGATCAGAATTTTACTCTACAATATGTAATTATTCACAGCCCACTTGTGTATCTAAGCGGTTTCTAAACAGGACAAAGAATAGAAATATGGGATGTCACTTTTGGTCCTGTTTTTTGTTGTTGTCGTTGGATAAGAGGAGAAATCGCAAGGGAGAAACCTTCTGAATATTAAAGTAGTTAGCTTTATTTTCATGAAAAGAAATTTTTTTAAAAGCTTGATGGTAAATACATTAACCAAAGATATTTGTTGTGCTTTACAGTAAAATAATGTCTTAAGGATATCTGTGTTTAAAGACTGAACTTCCCACGTAGCACATTTGCATTTTGAACACTCAGCTCAGCCCTAAAAAAATCGAGAGCATCCAGGAATGAGAATTCTCTTGTTTCTGCAACCTGTTATCACTGAGTACTAAGGAATGCCTTTTTGGGGGTCTTTCTTCCCTGCAGTTGTGCCATCAAGTCCGACGATGGCCTCCTCCACTAGCCTCCCCTCCAACTGTAGCAGCTCCTCTGGGATTTTCTCCTTCTCACCAGCCAACATGGTCTCAGCGGTGAAACAGAAGAGTGCGTTTGCGCCTGTCGTGAGACCCCAAACCTCCCCCCCTCCCACCTGCACCAGCACCAATGGCAATAGCCTGCAAGGTAGGTGGAACCCAGCTGCACAGGAGCTGCCTGCCTCCGAGCTGCCCCCGGGGAGCCAAGGCAATGGGGGATGCCCGGTGGGCTCTGTCCTAAAGTTTCCTCCTGTAGGGAGTAACCGGCTCCACCCCCAGCCCACCTTGTAGCCTGCAGGTGTTTGGCAGCGCCCAATCTCTAACCCAGCTAACGCTGCTGAATTGCCAGGCTGTGTCTTTTGAAGCACGGACCTACTGTTTTGATAAACACGAGTAATATGTCAGCTTACTAATACCGTCCTTTTTCTTTCTTTCCTCTCTTATTCCCTGTTGTCGTCCTTTATCAGACCAGTCTTTTGTGGACTCTAGCAAGTACTCCACTGCAGGGTCTCTCCAGGGGCTGGCCTTCTCCTGAAGTACGTCACTCAATCTTCCCTTTCTTTTTGTCCTTTGTCACAGTACACTTGTGCAGAAATCCTACTGAGAGCAAATAGAGCGTTACAGAGCTTGGCACAAACCTTCCCTTTCATAAATGGGAGATGCATTACAAACTAACAGCAGCGTTTTCCACTTTAACTCACACCAGGGCAAACATTACTTTCCACTGATTAATATACTCCTGTGCCAATTAATTCCAGAAAAGGCACAGGGCCTTTTGGAAAGCCTATTGAACTGTTGGTATCAAGGGGCTGCTCCTTTTCTGCATCCCTTCCCCTGTCATTACAAGTTCTCCAGCATTAGTATCTAAATCCGTTTGAAGGGCTGGTGCAGGCGAGGCAGTGACAGACAAAAGCTTGTCAAACTGAGGGTGCTGCAAAGCCCAGCACTGCCCATCTCGTTGTTTGGCTGAGTCTGTTTCACAACACTGTGCCTAAACTTCCCTCACTGCACATCCCTGTGCTGAGAGAGGCATTTTCATGCTTGCTTAGATCCAGGGGCTTCCTTAAGAGGATGCAGCCAGCTGCCTCCAGCTGCCAGAGGTGGGAGATATTCCATGGTGTGCATTGTGCTTCCTCCAGACCTGAGATTTGTTTCCTTTCCATGAGCCTGTGCAAATTATCCAAAGGGCATTGAGTGGGGAATAAAATCCATCCTTTTTTAAGCCAGGTTCAGAAGGAGGTGTGCAGAGCATGACTGCACAAACTCCACATATTGCTCAGCCTCAGGAACACTGGGCTTGAAGACAAAATGCTGATAACACCATTAGCAGCCAAAAAAAAAAAATCTATATGCAAGCAGAATGGAAGGAATTCATTCATAAAAGCTCAGATCTATTGTGCCTGAAGGAAAGCATTGTCCTCACTGCATGTTACACTGGTGAACTGGGAGGAGGAATCCTTCAAGGTGCACACACACAGAGAAAAACTGTGCAGAAACTGTAAATTTACTCAGAACTAATAAGCAGATCTTGGGTACCTTCAGTTAGGACTTTGTTAGAAATACAAATTGTGTCAGGAATAAGACAAAATGAAATTTTCAGGTAAACTACAGCATTTAGGAGATTTGGTTTTGAACATTTAAAAGAATTGGCAGTGCTGACATGCTTGAAGTTTTAAAAGAAACAGCGAATAATATTTCCCATCTGAAATTAAAAAAAAATCTTAAAAAAAAAGCTTTTGAACATGTTAATGTATTTTTTCCTCTCTTCACCTTGTCCCATCTTGTTGTGGATGAAGAGAAAAAACAAGTAACAGGAGAAAGCTTTTCCAGGCACTGTTTCTCCTTTCACAGAATTCTCAGATTCCATGTAGTCAGTTATGAAAAGCAATTATGGAAGGGGCTGAGAGCATGGGACACAACTGGAGCTGTCTGATTGCCTCCTCATTATGTCACCTCCACTTCTGCCATGCCCAGAAACCACACAGATCTGAGCATGTCCCCTAATTTTTGTTTAGCAATTCAGTTTTCGTAATGGGAATGAGACACCAAGAGATGGTTCATTTCTAGGTCATCACTGAACTTCTTGGTGAGTTAAAGACACAGAGCCTTTGGTCCAGAGCCTCCTGACACCACCTGAGGCTTGTAATAATCACTCAGAGATGCACTGCCTGTTGTGCCTTAATGCTTAAATAAACAACCATGTATAAGGAGGCTGTCTTATCTCTCTTGGGCTTCTGGATACATCAGAAAGCAATCAAGCTTTCCTTATGTAGCTTAGATATCAGCAGAACTCACTAAAACAGCAGCCAGGCTTATCTGTTGTTCTCTTTGCCATGCAATTTTGTAAAACCCCAAATACATTATTTCTGTAATTTGCTGGCAGCAAATACAAATTAGTATATGATAGAAGAAATAAAGGCCATTGGTGGGAGCTTTTCTATTCTCTGCCCTCCCTTTTTGGAGGTGGTGTGATCTCATACCTACACTGTTTCCCACTGATATCTCTGTTTTCAGGATCAATAACAGGCTACAGCTGGGAGAATTTGCATGACTAGATGTAGCACTTATGGAATAAAAGTGGAGTGATCTAAATGAAGACTTGGAAAGAATGGAAATATCAAAGCTTTTAGGCAGAAAAGTATCATTTGCCTTGTAATTTAATTCAGAATTTCAGAGCTCTTCAAAAACAATGATGCTTTGAAAAAAGGAGCTAAGATCTGCCTCTGTGCTATTCGTTTCCAACAGCAAAAGGCTGATCTGTAACCACAGGGAAATGTCTAAATCATGAAGGGAGGAATTGCAATTATCTCACCTTTTTTGGGCTCCTACCCAGGGCAGACAGCTGTCCTGTCCCAAGAGACAATTCTTGACCAATTATTGGTGAAATTGATTTGCTTCTGATGAATCTTTCAGAATGAGTGTTGGAATAGTATCGTGACATTTTCTGAAGAAAAGTTACTTTTTCTAATGGAAAGCAACACCTTGTCCTAAAGAGTCCTCTATGCTTCTCACCCAAATGTTTTCCTGTAGGACTTAAAGCAACTTAACTCACCTTTCTATCCCTTTTTTCCTCATTCTTAGCTGCTTGAAGAACCCTCATGTGGGGGGACACAATCAGTACAGTGATTCCACACGATAAATTCCAATAATTGAAATGCTGTTGCTCTGTGCCACCTCTGAGGGTGGCCTGCTGCAAACATGTTGGATGTGTTTTGCATTCTCTCCTTCTCCCCTCATTTTATTTCATTTAATCAGTGCAGTTTACTCGAGCTGTTCTCCCCTTGCTGATTAGACTTGTAATTCTTGCACATATGGTGGTGTTTGTGGAGAAAACATTTCCCTCCTCTCCCCCTCCAACCCCAAATCTGTGAGTCTTTTACTTTGGCTCTGTTCTTATCAAATAATTGCAGCTGTAATTAAAGCACAATGAATCAGCACCAGTCACAGGGTTGAGTCCTTCCTTAAGAAATTACACGTCCAGATGTCTGGAATGGCAGGCAGCATTTAAATCATGTGCCTGGAAAATGCTGCCAACCTGAAGGAGAATCTGTTTTCTACCTTTTGGCAAATAACTGTACAACTGGCATTTTAGAGACACGTTGTTTTTACAGTTTCCATCATAAACTTCCATGACTCCCCCATGTAATGATGTGCCTGCTCAGTGTGTGTCACTGGGACACTCAGAATGTCTGATCTGAGACCCCTGCAACAGAAAGAGATCGAGCTGGAGGTCAGCTTATGTGCAAAACTGTCCCTGTTGAATTTTCATAAATGTCTGTCTGCTAAGAGAGGTGCTGGTTTCATAGAAAATGAGGTAGGAAGCATAATAAAGAAATGCTGATGATTCAACTTAGCCAGCAAAAGAGAAAACATCCTGAATTAACATTCACCTATGACTCACCTGATGTAGCTGGTGGTGTCTGCTACAAGTGAAATCAGAAAGATGCTGGCCTGCTAACCCAGGAGTCAAGCACGTATTTCAATTTCAAAACTGGATTTGAGAGTTTAAGTCCTTTTCTGAGCTCCTGGAAATGCATACCTGAGTCCCAGGGGTGAGCACTGACCTTTGGGAGGACTGGCACAGGGGAATGACCCTGTGCCACCAAGGGGACACCCTGCAGGGCCATGCCAGGGGGACTCCAGCTGTTTTCCCTAATTTGGTGCATTTTTCCCTAATTTGGTGCAAATTCCTTCTTTGCTTTTAAAAGAGTTACAGAATGTGTGGCGATGGCTGGGTCGAGCCAAAGCTTCCTCAGCATTCGGGGATTTTGAAACTTAAAGCAGAAAAATAAGTTGGAGTCTCATACTGATATTGAAGGACACTTTTTCTACAAGTAATTCAGTAATTTCAGCAAAGTCACTTGCAATTTGAATAATTTTCCAGTCAAAAGGAAACTTCTCATGGTTCCTGTGTACATAGTTGTCTCTTATGAGTGATATATATAAATTGAACTCAAAGTACATCTGACTACATTGCTAGTAAATGTTTAAAGCTCTGAGAATTTTAAAAGTTGCTTAATAATGCAGAAAATTAACTTTTCCCCTCTCTCTCTCCCTCTCTCTCCCCCCTCCCTTTCTTTCCAACAGCTATATCTGGCATGATTGTTCCCCCCATGTGAAAGAATTGCCTTGAAGAATTTTATTAATGAAGAGGTTGAATTCTGCTTCAGAGAGAATCTGATACAAGTCCCAGAGTGGAACTTTTAACTCAGGCCTTTTTAAAAATAAAAAAGAAATAAAGAAGGATCTTACAATAACTGCAGATTTTTAAACAAAGCAAAAATCACCATCCTTGCAAATACTGAAATTAACAATCCACAATTGCAAGGTGTTGATTCGAGTTGTCCATCCCAAATACCTGGGAGATATATTTATTGTATGTTGATAAAAAAATCCACTTTTTTTTTTTTTTTTTTTTTTTTTGTTGGTGGGGGGTGGGGGTTTGCTTTTATTTCCTTCTGATTTCTTGTGGGTTTTTTTTAAGGCTTGATTTAACTCAACACCATTTGTCTTTTATAAATCATACAATTACACAAGGGACACTAGAAATGGAACTCCACATTTTTAATTTATGAATTTTTTTTTTTTAAAGCTGTGTAAAGAAGAATAAAGTGGTGTCATTTACATACAAGCCTGTATGGGACAGAATAGAAGTGCCAGTTAGTTTTTCATAGAAGAATTATGGCCATTTAATTAAGGGTCGGCTCATATATGTTGCTTAACCAGTGGTGACTTGCTGATATGAAGCATTTTTAATGTTCTGATTAAACAGATATCACTCCCTAAAAAGCTGATATTTTTGGATTATGAGGGTGGGGTGAGGGGTGGGATTGACAACCTCTGTCTTTAATATCAGGCTGAAAAACTGTAAATAACACAACAGGAAGAGTCCATCCCAGAACACCAGGTTGGGAGGAGACCTTAAGGTCCAACTTGGCGAAAAGCTGTTGGAAGGGGAGGGAAGGGAAGGGTGGAAATATCAAAAATGTTTCCTGTGGCAGTGCAAACCCAGTGCCTGTGGATGCAATGCCAGCCCTGCTGGGGGGGTGAGCACGGACCCCTCTCTTGGGGGTGAAATCTCAGAGCCTCCAAACGCTCCCTTCCCCGAGCACAGCCTCACCTGGGCTCTGCCCTGTGCCTTTGGCACAGCCTGGGCCATCCCTGGGGGTTCCCAGCGTGGCCCCTCTCCCCCTGGTCCTGCTGGGGCAGGGTGGGCTCAGCCTCGGGGGGGTTTCACCCTCCCCACCCCAAATCCCTGCTGGCCCAGCTCCCACTGGCCCGTTCCTGTATCAGCCGACCCTCGCGGTGTGTACCACGCTCTCTCCAGGACAGGGAACTGCTTTTGAGTTTGGGCTGGGGCTTTCAAATCAAAACCATGGCTTCTGTTTTACCACGAAAAATTTTGCTATCATTATCTGGGAAGTGTTCTTAAAAATTATTAGTCAAAGAGGCAGCAAAGCTCTGAAGATGCATTACCTGATATTTTTTCTTTGCTGTTGTGTTTTGTATGTAGTTATAAATACTGTAGATTTTTTGTGATTTTTTGCCAAAGTTGTTGTTCTATTTATACATTTTAATGTCTTAAGACAGTTTTTCAATATCACAAAAAAAAAAAAAAAGAATTTTACTGCATATTTTGCAAAAAGAGCTCACTACCTTTAGCTTGCACATACTTGCAAATTAATTAAAGAAAAAAAAAGCTTTTTGTTTCTGTTTTTTTGTTTGTTTGTTTTAAGGGGGATTTTGTAAAATATCCATATAAATAATGTATTTATCTTTGGAATTTGTACATTGCTTTTTTGTCCCCCACAAGTTTATTTTATTGTGTATGTTTGCTATGTGAAAAGTGCTGATTTGTTTGGTCATTCACCGTTGTATTAGCTGTTTAAATGTGATTTTAATACATTTCATTTATAGGGTTGTTTTTTTTAGTATTGTTTAAAACCATGCTTCCATTTTTTTTTTAATTTCCACCCAAAAGCCATTGTCTATTTTTGTATTATTTGTAAGTTAAGAAGTTTTTTCCAATATATGGCAAAAAGTAGCATATTATTCTTGTAGCATTTAGTTATGTAGATTTAAAAAAAAAATGTATCCTTTGCTTTTGAGGCTTAACAAAAACTAATGCTGTTTTACTCTATTAATATGCATGGGATTTCTCCTCTTTGGAGTGACGCATTTTTGTGCATTAAATATGGGGAGAAACTTCATAGAACTCAATGAAAATACTTTCTTTCTTAAGTCTGCTTGTATATTTCTCTGTCTTTCACATAAATATAAACCAGCAGATTGGATGCCTTAACAATGCAAATCATATTCATTTCACTTGTACATTGTACTGTGCACCAGAACTGTCAATCATCACTAACATTCTAAGAAAAAAAAAAAAAAGGAATTGAAAAGCACAAAAGAACTGTTTTGTTACCTTAAAACAATATAACTTTTTTCTAGTCGAGCAAGAAATCATTTACAACGATGCTGCAACTGTGCATGCTTCCTGTATGAATTTTGCAATGGTTTTCACTAGAATGTCACAGTGTGATCTTTGGGGGGAAGGGAAAGAAAAACAGGATTTTTTTTTTTTCGTGGCAAGAAAATAAAAGAAGAGAAAACTGGAAAAAATGTGAGAGACATCAGTTTATTGCTTCTCTGTATTCCAAGCAATTATTCTAATTCACATAATAAGCAACAGCACGACAATGTAATCAAATTTAAAGCCATATTTTGTCCAGTGACACCGTCGATTACTCTTGTAGAGCTCCACTCAGTCCTAGCAGTTCTGACACCACTTCAGCCACATTTGTAGTCTCTACTCCAGTGTCCAAAGAGCCTTTGACAATGTGCTTAATTCCATTCTTTTGCAGCTATTTGTCGTGATCTGATGAATGGGAATTTGTCAAAAATCTCCCCTGCACCACCCTTTGTCTTTTACAAAGTAAAAGATGCAGCTGTTTACAGAATATGGCTTTAAGTGGAAACATTCAGATTTCAGTTTTAACAAGGTGAAGCTTCACAATGACTGGATTGCATCAAGTAATGCCTATTTCCTCACAGTTGTACTAGGATGCAGCTAAAATGAAGTCATCTCTGAAACTACTAACCTTTCACCTTCTTATCTAAATCTTTTTGAATAGACACACACACTGTACAGTTCTATTGTTAGAGAAACTAACTACTGTAGAGATTGTTATAATTTTTTTGCAGAAATTCAAGCTGTAAAAACTTTTCAACTTTCACAATATTTAATTAAAGTTACTTCCTGTCTGTGAATACAGCTCTTAGTTGTGTGTTTATTTTTTTGCCTCTGCTAGTCAGTAGATGAGAAAAAAAAAGAATATAGAAGACAGAGGCTACTGAATTGTCTTTCTGAAATTAAGGAGAGACAGAAATTCATGGAATTATACAGTGAAACGTGGTGAATGCTGGTGCACTGAAATGCCTTTCCCTCTGTCTCTAATGGATTTCAAAGGATCCTCACTCAGAATGCTGAATGTTCACCCTGTTAATCTTATTATTTCCATTGTTTCACAGTATTGTTTGCCCGTAGGACCAACATATTTTTTCTAGTGGATTTCAGGGGCATATTTAGCTTTAGGTGCTCAGTTGCAAGAGCTGTCTGTCTCTAAACACAGTGATCATGGAGCACCAGGCACATCCTACCCTGTGCCAGAGACCCAGGCAGTGGGGAGTTTTTATCTGGGTCTTATTTCAGGCAGTGGCAGCACGTCCAGGTGTCAGTGAGAGCTCAAGGCCAGCTCCAGGAACTGCCTCTGCCTGTGCTGAGCTCCTTGACCATGAAGATGCTCCTACAAAGGGTTTCCATTCTTCTACCCTTCCCAAATGACAAATCCATCAGCTGCTAGATTGGTTCCAGGCATTCTGTTTCACTCTGTACCCCTCTGACAGGAGGAACTTTACCTCTGGCATATGAAGGGCTGACGCTGGCATTTAATTTCTCTGTCACACAGAGAAAGCACCAGACCTAAAGCAAGGCTCCCAGGAAGGAATAGGAGTGCTGGGTGTTTCAGTTTAAATTAAAACTTAAAAAAAAACTTTTAAATTAAAACTTTAAAAAAAATGAAGTAATGAAGTTGCTAAGAAATAAGCAGCTGGAAGTGGCTTCTTGCAATGTGAAGTGTTGGGTATCTCTTAAATGTGAGCAGATCCACTCCAGTAGTTGTTAGAGAAAGGAGAGATGTTGGCAAAGTCAGACCCAAAAGTGTTTATACTGTCAGCACAAGAGATCTGTTTTTTCTGTCTGAGATAATTCTCCTGGTTCTCTTTCAAATGGTGTGAATATTGGCAGCTCTCACTGCAAGCTGAGGGCTCTGTGAGTGCTCAGCTCTCTAAAAAGATGTTGGGTCAGTGTATCTGAAAAGCAGGCTGAGGGATTAAATTCAGGATGTATATAACCTGTAATAATGCAGCAGAACAAGATCTTTGCTTCAGCCTTTTGGACCCAGAGACAATGGATTTGTTTGAAATTTAAATTGAGTCACATTTCACTAGAAAGGGGGGTTAGGATGGCAGGAGGCTGCTGGCTCAGAGGCTGGTCACTGCCTCCTTGTCCACCCACCAGTTGTGCTCACTCCTTCCTGTCGTTTGCCACCTCCTGCCTGTCCCACACCATTTTCTCCATGAAATAATGACTGTTTGGGCCCCATTTGACATCTCTCTTTCCTCTACTTCCCAGCAGGTGCTGGCTCTGGCATCTCTTTTCCCCAGCATCTAATGCTGATATTTCAGTAGCGGAGGTCAGGTCAATACTTCAGATAAATAAGTAATAGCTCCAACTCCTCAGCCCTCTCCACTCTTCCTCCCCTTGGTGCCCTTGAGGATAGAGCTAGACCAGAGCTTATGGCACTGCTCCAACGTGATTGGCAGGCCATGAGAAAGAGCACACAGCTTAGAAAACTTTAATAAAGTAATTCCAGGGCACAAATACCAGTGACTACCCAGGTCACAGCCTAACAGCAGGCACTGCAGTTCTAGGTGGCTTTTTTAAATGTGGGCCTCCAGCAGAATAGCAAATACAGTGGCCTAACTTATTTTCCCCCTAATTTTCAATGAAAAGCCCAAACTTCATCACTAATGTGTATGTACACTTGAAGAACTCAATGAAAAAAAATTATTTAGATGATTTTTTAACACTTCCCTGAAACATATAATAAACTCTGTTCTATATGGGACCATCTAACTTAACTCTGCTTTGTATAAAGGAAGTTATTCCCTCTTTTTCATTAAATAATATGAATCCCTAATTTTCACACATTCATTCATGGCAAAATGTATCTTGTACTGTGAGCCCTTAAAAAAATGTAAGCAGGTTTGGAACAGTCTCACTATGGTGATTCACTGCAGCCTGGCAGCCCTGGGCCAAGTGCATGAAAAAGGGAAGGACTGATGATGCTGTAGGTCTGCACAAGCTCTCAAGGGGCTCAGTTACCTGGTTTGGGATAACTCAGGATAAATTCACCACTGAGGATGCCTCTGTGGCTCCCTGTAGGGGGGCAGCAGCCCAGAGCAGACCTTGCACAGGAGGCACAAAAGTGCAGCTGTGTTTGTGCCCCTGCCTGTGCTCAGGTGGGAAACTCTGAGAGCCATGGGAAGCAAGGCCTGAGGTGACCCTGGCCATAAAATTTGACTTTTTTGCAGGATCTAGAGGTAAAGGGAGCACACAAAAATGTTCATTTCCACTCCGTGCCAGACCCACACGGTGCCCCCCAGCTTTGCAGGGTCCTGCCCAGGGGAGGGCTCTGCCTCCTGCCCCTTTTCCGTGGAGCTCTGCTCACACTGCTCACCCAGCCTGCCCCAGGCACTGCCTCGCTCCCCCACCTCGCCACCATTAACTGTGCCTTCAGCCTCTGCTGCATCATTGCCTCCTCCTGAGGGTTCCCTATTTATATAGAGGGGAAAATGCTGTTGCTGGGACTGGAAATATTTTGTTACCTTTTTCTGCTTAAGTGCGAGGCATTTTTATCTGTGATCTCTGGAGACTTATGCTACAGTGGGACTGATTTTATCCACTTACTCAATGCACTTTAGTTCAATAATGATTACAGAACTTCTACATAATATATTAGGTATAGCTGATTTCCCAGGGTTTGTAGCCCTCCATCTCCCCAAGCATTTAAAAAGGAATCTCTCTGTGATAGGGATGTTATGAATGATACACTCCTCAACAGTCATGATGTAAAAGTAAGAGCAGCAGTGGGCCAGGCAGGCAGAGGAAGGCACTCAGCTGGAAAATGCCAAAGCCTGTGGATAATGCAAGCCAAGAGCAATGACTTGCTTTGTTCATTTTATCACTGCTCCTTGGTGCATCAGCAGCACTTGCAATCGAGTTCAGGCAACCCAAAGCTCTCTCTCCATCACCTTAACACAGTCTGAGACTTTTGGCAATTCACTGGCTCCACTGCAGGGCTGGGTTGACCTGGTCTCTCTTTCTCACTCACCCTCTTTTTGTTTTTAACTACAAGTTGAGCTTTTCAGCTTGCCCAGCTGTGGGTTTAGCAGCCACGAGTGGCCCTGTCTCTGCCAGCACTGCCAGCCCTGAGGGGCTGCAGAAAGCCTGTACATTTGTTTTGTTCAATAGCAGAATTGTTTGTGGTCACAGCCCCCTGCACACCTGAGGTTGCACCGTGTGCCCAGACCTGGTTCTCAGCTTTCCTCAGCCTGAGAGGCTTTCTAGGCACATTTCCCCATCACAGAGATTGCAAGGCTTCTCCATTCTCTGCTATCCCAGATGTTAATAATCCTCTGCCTGTGTGTTCTCCACCTGCCCTCCCTGGCCTGGCTGTTCAGCACCCTGATGGCAGAGGGCATACAGCTCCTCTCCACAAAGCCCAATCCTGGCTCCTTCAAAGCCTATTCATTTCCCCAGGAAGTTTTCTACACTGGATCAAGCATCCTGAGCCACCTTGCTCACCTTACTCTCATCAGCCTCCCCAGGTGGTGATGGTGCTCTTTTTTGTAATTAAAAGCCCAATTTTAATCCATTTTCTGGCAATATTTCCATTTCAGTAACACTTTTTTTGGCAGCAAGTTCCACAGGTTCGTTGCTGGAGTTTCTCCTGGTGCAATGGGGCTGCAGCAGACCTGCAGGGATGGGGACAGGGGTGGCTGGGAATGCTCCAGCCCCTGGCCCAGAGGGGCAGCCCAGGGCACTCCCATCACTGCCTCAGCCCCTGACTGATGGCAGGAAACAGCAACAGGAAAGTTGCTACCAGCTAACAGCTGTTTCAACAGTTTTAATCACAGGGTGAGCTGCGAGATAAATAAATAAATAAAGCCTATGAAGTGACAAAACAAATGGCCTGGTACTGGAGACAGATTTGAAGCTTCTGGCTGCCTTCGCAGGAGAGCAGCCTGTGAGCTCTCACCCTCCCTCCCCCAAATAATTAATTTATCACTTAGCAGCGCTGTGGCTCTGCAGAAGGCGCCTGGAGGTGGTGTTTGAAGGTGAACTGCAGCCCTCTGGAGGGGCCCCTGGGGCTGGGCAAAGAGGCAGCTGAGTTCTGGAGCCTACAGGTGATGGCAGGGGGATTTATATCAACCTGCTCCAGCTACCATGAGCCAGCACGAGCTATTTTGTTCTGCCATCACAAATCACTGTTATGCCCTTTCTGCCTTAAACACTATGGATCAGCTATAACAACACTTGATATTTATTTTATTTCAACTATCACTCTGATTTGTCAGGTGTATTTTTTATGCACAGCAGGTGTACCCTAATGGGGTTAGGGAATAAACAGCAAATTGATGGGCTTACACACCCATTAGCTAATGGGTTACTAAGCAAAAGGGACTCTGTTTAACCCCACTGCACTTAGCCCACTGCTAGGAGGAATGTTAAAGACTATAAGCTAACACTCAAATGTCTCTCCATGGACCCAGGGGAAGAGAGCTCAAACTTTAATGCATCTCTTTTGATAGGCAGGTGAATGAATGTGGCTATCATTATGCAATCACACAGCTGTGGAACTATTTATCAGCCACACATCATGCCCCGTGAACCCTGTGTGCTCCTGTCCCCCTGCACTGCCAGCCTGTCCCTGTGGTGCACAGAGAGGGTTAAGCAGGATGAAATCCCCCCAGACAGGCCCTTCCCACATCCCACTTGCACAGCCCATGCAGAAAACACAGAGCTGCTACTGGGACCCGGCACTGCACACCTTGTTCTGAGCTTTTTTTTGTGCAAAGGCCTGTGTCAACACCAGCTTTAATCAGTTATTTCAAGATAGATGTGCCTCGTTAGCATCAGAACAATGCAATTACTTCCCCTCCTCCCCTCTCTCCAAATCCCGGGGTTTTATTGGCCTATTAATGGTTTGATTTGTTGTTGGTAGAAACAAGAAGGATTCCAACTCATTGATCATATTATCCTACAGATATCCAGCAGAATAAATAAATGGGATAATAAAACCCAAACCACCCTCTCAAAGGTTACATTTTCTCAATCCTTTAGTGTTCTGCATCATAGTTTATGTTCCCTTTCAACCACAAATACACCGTTCAGTGCAGTACATGACAGTCCAAAAAGGCCTGTAATGTTAAAGGTTATATTTGCAATCTTTTGCCATCTTTCTCACGCGGAAACAAGTCACGCTGATCCCGCTGTCCACAAACGCAATAAGGAACAACCCTCTGACACAGGTGGTATAATCAAAAGCCAATTCAAAAGGAGCCTTCTGTAAATATCAACTGGATCCAGGCATATGCATGCTTGGCTTGAAGCACCAGGAGCGTCCTGCTGGCTTCAATGGGGCGGCTCCTGCCTTGGAGGGAAATAGGCGCGGGCGTGACGGAGGGGTGAAGGTCGAGGAACAAAAAGCCAGGAGAGAATGTAGTTTTGTGTTGCTTTCCTCTGAGCAGTGACAAAAAACCTCACAGCCAGGGGGAAGCTCAGGTCCTTTCACACTCCTTTGTGGCTGTTCCTGGGGTGCTTTCAGGGGTCCCTTGCCTGTGGCTCTGGAGCCTGTAGGGGTTGTGGGGCAGTGCCTGGGGGATGTGGGGTGCTGAGGCAGGCAGAGGGGATGTGGCCCTGCTGGTGCCACTGGGCTCTCTGGGCTTTGCCTTGTTGCCAGGTCCTTCCTGGACAAGGAAAATGCTTCAGGCACCTGGCAGACCAACAGCTGGACTCTACAGCTTGGTTAAAACGCTGCTGCAGAAACTGCCACAGGCACAGATTGGAGTCCCAGGAGAGACTGGGACTCCAGTGTGGTCAAAATGACAGCTCAGGTCCCTCCTTATTCTAGGGAGTAGTGGTCAAGCAGAAATCTGCTGATGCCCACTGGAAGGTGAACTGCTCTGTTACCACCTCCAGATGAAGCTCCACAAGTGTGGGGTGGTTCAGGTGAGGCATGGATACAACATTAGGTTGTAGACTCTGCGTTGGAGACAATTTAATTTATGTTGGAACTCATCCTCATCAGTCTAAAAGGCTGCAGCAGCATAGCAACAAGCTTGTTAATTACTAAGCAATTATTTTACTCAACTTTTAGACCAACGGTATACCCAAAATATCCGCATCTGTTTCATTTTGAGTTCTTATTGTTCCTTCCATGCTGTAGCTGAGGTTATTTTGCAGCAGCTGCCAGTCATAGCAGTAACAACTTCCCCAGCAGCAGCAGCAGCAGCTTCCATTTGAAAAGCTCAGTGCACAGAAAGGGCTGTGATGGAGTGGAAAGGGTTTCTTTCTTAATATCCTCTTCCCCTAGGATAGACTATTTTGCCCTCTCCAGCAGAACATGCTTGGATCACACTGCAGAGTTTCTGACTGCTGCTTTTAAACAGGTATTTCTGTTTGTTTCTATCAACACATTTCAGCTCCTCTGGCATGCTGTCTCTGCAGCTCTAATAGAGACACTTCACATGTAATAGGGTCACACGGTGATCCTCACGTTCACTTCCATTCTATCACCATGTTAAATTGAAACAATGTGTGTGCATCAGATTTCTGCAGTGCAGGGGAGCTGCAGCATCTACAAGTTTTGTGGTGTGATGAAACTAATGATTTGGATTTTATTTTCTTGGTACCACATTCAGCTGGTAAACTCATGAAAATGCACCTTACCTCATTTTCTCTCTGTCTTTTTTACCTCTCAAGAGCTTTCACCAACAGATCTACTTTCATGCTGGAAAAAAAAAGTAATTCTATCAGTAATTTATGGAAATTAGAAAACTGATTAGCATAAAGCTTCTACTTGTGATAGTGGGGTTACAAAAGTGGGTTGATAGGTAAAAATGATCTCCTTAGTGATAATTAACTTTGATCTCTTAAATAACTGTTAACTTTCATAAAGAAGGAGAGTACAAATGACATTTGCATCATGGCAACTGTAAAAAGGCAGAACATAACTTTCATTGGAGATTACATGATAAGCTCTGTTCTCACAGAAAATATACTCGTTTCAAAGCAAAATGACATGAATTGTCAAGGACTGTTGGGTTTGCTCTTATATCCTGTGCTACCCTGAGTGCACTGAGATGAGACATTGCATATGCTTGTGTGAACAGCTCTGTACAGCCATGTAAATGATATGTATTTATCTACAAGGAAATGACAATGCACGCTCTGCTTAGCACTTCTATGGGACCATTCATCCAAGGACTCCCAAGTCCTTTCTAAACATTAATTCATTCTGACTACCATGTGGCTGTGAGGAAAGTAAATATTAGTCTTATTGCAGTATTATTGGGAAAAGGAGAGACACAGCAGCTGAGAGGCTCGCTCAAGGTCGGTAGATGCTAGCTGCAGTGCTGAGCCTCTGGGTGTGTGTGCAGGGCACAGCACTGGGCAGCACAGCTTCACCCCCTGAGCTCTGCTCCAGGCATGTTTTGAAAATTCTCCCACCAGTATTCATTTCTGAACAATTCCAGTGCCTGTTTGGGGCAGGACAGTCTTACCACCTCAGTTTTAAAAGTGAGAAACTGAGGAAAAGTAGAAAAAAAAATCAGAAGTGCTGACTAGCCATGAACATCCAGGTTGAGAAATCAAGGACCCACCAGTGTTGACCAGCAGACTCTTCCAGTCTGCAGTTCCAAGCTTAAGCCAGAAGACAAGCAGTTTTATTGAGTTTTATGGACTTTTTTAGAAACTAATACTACAAAACTGAGGCATAAAATCCCACTTGAATTTAACATGCAAGTAAAGGAGAATTTTTGCAGCCCAGTGTGCCAGACATAATTGTGATTGTGAGTCCTCTCGAAATGGATCTCACCAAGATTTACACATTGCTGGGGTTAGGATAAACTAAGTGTAAACCAGAAGTTACATATGAAATAAAGGGAGTATCAAGAAATGCAAAATTAAAATAACACCTTGAGATATAAATCCTTAGACCTGTACATCCTCTGAGTTTTTCTATTAATGGAAATCATCTTAGAATCTTTCTTGCACACTTAAGGCTCCTGGCACACTGACTTGTTGCAAAGAAACCACTGAAACATCTCAATATCTTTCTTCACTGGCTCCTCCAGACACTGAGTATGCCGGCCACTCTCTGAATCATTTTATCCTGTCATCTCTCTGCCTTTGATATGCATGAAGTTAAAGGGAAATGGCAGTTTCCTAACTTCTATTTCCACCCAATGTCATGGGAGAAAGGAAGGGAAAAAAATCACTTTTTTTAATGCAGCTTTTAAAATAGAAAAGCAAAAAAAAAAAAAAAAAAAATTTACCGCACTTAATAGGCCTCCCTTGCAATTTAAAAACTGATTTTCAGAAGCTCATATATTCAAATCTCCAAAGTCTATTTGAAGGCACATCTGAAGGTGCACCCTGCAACCTGTGTGTAGCAAACTCTTTTGAATCTTGTCCTTGAAACAAAAATTAGTGCCCCATGGGAGCTCAGCAGTGTAGACAACCACTAACTGCAGAATGACTGAAAGCAGAGCTGAGAGTCCTTGCAGCTGGGAGGGAGAAGGGGATGAGAGAGCGAGGGAAGATGAGAAACCCTTCAGGAGCCATTTGGGAGACACTCACTGGGAAGAAGAAAGAAAGACATGCACTAAAAACAACAGAAACACAGGTGGAAATGGCCTACTGGGAAATCAGGCTGTCAACAAACAAAAGCCGAAGGCCAGAAAGCAGTTTCAGTAGCAGCCCCTGCTAACAGGGCTTCAGTGTTCAGTAAATAAATTAGCAGCAGGTTTGACTGTTTGGAAATTAGTAGTGACATGATGAAAGCAGCAAATGACTTGCTTTTATCTGGAGTGGAAGCACTAAACTTCCAAAGAAATCCTTGCCTGTATCAGGAGAAGCAGAGATGCTTATATCAGCTTAGACTTGAACAACAATTACATCAGAAAAGTTTCATTTCATTTACCAAAGGCTCAGAACTTCATTTGTAACTGAGGAAACCTGTGTCCCTCTTGCCTGCTTCTGACAGCATCTCTCCTTTGAATGGTTTAGAATTTCGGAGGTAAAAATAATAAGATTAGGTAGATAAACAGACAGACAGATACCTGAACGTTTAAAAACAAGATGTAGAGTTGGGACATTAGATCAACTCTTCAATTGTTGTAAACTGGGAAAACTCCTTTGGGAGAAACTCCCGTGATTTACTTCTGTGAGAATCTGATTCTGTTTAATTAAATGGGAGCTAAATGAGGGGCTGAATAGTAAACACTTCAGCACGTGCTTAAACATTCAGCAAGTGCCAAAGTCCTATTGATTCCATTGAGATACAATTTGCTTAAGCACTCCTCCCCTGCAAGGGCTCTGACTGTACCAGGCCTCAGTTCCTGGAGTTGAATGTTCATCATGTCAGAGGAGCTAAGAAGGGGCTCTTTTCCCACATCCTCATCGCTTAGGAAGATAATTGGATAAGGAGTATTTGCTCCAAAGTGAGCAAATATTTACGTAAGCTGTGCTGAGTGTGCTCGATAAGGTGACAGGTCCAGGGGGAGGTTGGCACTGGCAGTGCACAGCAAGGATGTCCCGGCTAGTTCTTTGATCTCATGGGTCCATTCCACTCTGCCAATGTGTGTGGGTCCACTAAAACTTGAAATAGGAGCTCTGTCTTTATCACAGACACTGCCTTTGAGAAAGGGAAACAGCGCTGCTGTATCTGCTGTCCATCAGTTTGGGAGCTGGAGCTGCTGTGGGGTAATGCCATGAAATGCCCAGTCCAAAGAATCACAGGGCATGAAAATGGGCATGTTGCCCAGAGAGTTTGTGTAGCCACAGTACTGGAGGTGCTCAAGACTCAACTGGACACAACCCTAACCAATCTGATCTAATAAAACCTATTCTGAGCCAGGGCTTGGACCAGGTGACCTTCCATCCTAAATTATTCCATGAGTCTATAGAAACAAAACCTGACAGAAATGGCCAAGATTATGTGGAAGAATGTAATGGCTCGTACAGGCCTGTGAAAGGCAGCTCAGTCCCAATTATACTGAGAAATTAATTAATTAAGGCAGACATAACATAGTTGGGTTTTTAGTAAATTGTTAGTTTTGTTCTACCCACGAACTCAATAGGAAAGCTGGAGTTGCATAGCCTGCATAATAACACAATGAGGTAGACAAAAATCTATCCAACAGCTAGGAGCCAATGACTTATCATCAATGGCTTTGTGTCAAAAGAGAGAGAAGTATCAATTGGTCTCCCACGGGGATTGATACCAGAGCCAGTATTAATCAATATACTCATTAACAGCCCAGAGAATAATGTAAATTCAACAGCCACTGGATCTGGAGAAGATTCAAAGGAATTGTGGGAATGTGGCAAAGGAGGTAATGGCATATAAGAAACAGGCTTGTAGTCAAGCCATGTGTAGATTTCATCAGATGAATGAGCAACATTTAATATTTGTTTATTCAGGGAAGAATTTTACAGAATATCAATATAAAATACAGTGGGGATAGTGCCTAACCTCATCCCTTCTCAAGGGCCCAGGTTAATCAACTGCTTATTTCTCACACCATTGCAAAGGGATGAGGAAAGGTATGAGTTCAGATCCCTTAAAAGTCCTGCAAGATCACGTGTTAAATTGCCATTTAAAAATTTGCTTGGTGTCAGGTGTGAAATACTGTGGCTAAATGTCACAAGATATTTTGATTAAAAAAGATTGGGAGGGTCACTAAAATTCTGTGAAGACTGGATTCAATCCTAACTTATGTGCTTCACACCAGCTTTGATTAAAAATATTTAAACGTGTGGCAGGTGAAAATTGCACCAGTGATGACAATGGGACAAGATTTGACTTCTTGCAGTCTTGTATGGAAGGTGATACAAGTAAATCTTCTTCTCTCTCATCTCCTCAAACTCTCCTCATTTTCTGCATCTTCTCAACACGTAGTCCTGGGGTTGGATGTGTGCATCCCCCTCTATATGCCAGGAAATCTAAATTTGCTCAAAGATCACATTGGTGGAAGTGGGACTGAGCTGACCCAGTTGATAGCTATTAAACCCAAACGAATTGCCACATTCATCTGAAGTGTTTCCTGTATCACACAGGTCAGAACATTTCCCAGCATGGGTATCTCAATTTTTGGTTACTAGAAAATATAGCAAGAATTTATTCCATATATCAAGCCCTCATTTGCTGGAGAATGCATGGCCTCCCTTGCCCAAATGTTGATGGTGGGTTTATACATTCTCAATCTGAATTGGCTGTTGTAGCTAGCTGGTATCAGAATTTTTTCCCTCACATAGTTACCCAGTGTTACCATTTAACTCCATAATGCATGATAACTATCATTTTTATAAAATATGCTTATAAACCAGGAACTTCTATTACTCTCATTTAAACCCATGAAAACTCCCATGGACGTTAGTGCAAGCAGGACCTGATATTTATTCATCGAAAGCTGGAAGCGTGTGATGGAAAATAAGAAATCTTTTAAGCCACAGTTCTTAAGGGTATGTTGTGTGGTGTTTACTGTTCAACACATCAGAGCCTCATGGCCATATTAGTTGTATGAATGGGATAAGATTACTTGGGCAATTTTCCTCAACATTAGAAACAAATCACAGCTAAACCTCTGCTGGCTCCATACATTTTAAATTCCCATTTCCCCCTCACTAGAACAGAAAAATAAATACATAGATAGCTGACCAAACTTAGGAAGTGTTCAAAGCAATCAAGTGCAAATTCTCTCCTGTTAAAATGTGAATGAAACAGAAAACCTTTGACTGAGAGGTAACTTCAGAGATAAGTAGTTAGATAGATGCTATAGACAACAAGACACAAACAAATTAAATCTATTCCACTGAAACAGTGATATAATTTCCCTCCAGAGACTAAGACTGACAAAATAAACAAAGAAATAACATGTTTCTTAAGTTGTGAAATGTGACAGTCAATGGCAGATAGCAAAACAAAACTAAAAAGTGCTACAAGTTCTTAGCACAAACATGCTGTTCAGAGACAATGCAGCTCTAGTTTCCTTGGCTTGGACCTCCTAATAATCATAGTTTTTCACAATTCTCTCCTCTGAGGTTTTTCATCCTCTTTCCAGCATGGCTTTCCAGTTTAGGAAACACACTGTGTTTATTTTGAGGGACAGACTGATGGTGGAAATTAGCACATCTGGGAAAGGCAGAGCTGTTGGACACCCCTGAACGCCCAACAAAATGTGCAGGGATGTGCCTCAGTTTGGCTTGGATGGTAGATAAGACCTTGCTGAACACTGAGCACAGGCTGCAGAGCTTTGAAGGCACATTGGTGCCTTCATTTGAGGGCGCCTTTGAAGGACATCATTGCTCAATTTTAAGCGTTGTAGAGCTGGGGGCAAAGAAGGGAGCACTGGTCCACCAGCAGCTTGGCCTTCAGGAAATTCTGCCAACTGTATTTTCAGGATTTTCACAGTGGCAGAAACCTTTTTAAGGTTTCAGGGCAGTTCTGAGACTCCAGAGCCAAGAATTTTGCTATTTCAGATGTCCAAAATAAGTATTCTCAATAAAGAGAGAGTAAGAGAAGCCTCAGGCACTACTGAGATGGCCATAGTATAAAAGCAAGCTCTAAAGATAGAAGCAGAGGCATGAACTTGCCAAAGTGCAGTACAGCACTAATTTTCATGTTACTCATAGCAATCATTTTTCCATGAACAATCTGTATATGTCACAAATATCTCACTTATTCCCCATCCTTCATATGCACATAATAATCCTTTCACTTTATTTTAGTTGATAGTTTGCCTTTAAAATGTCAGGTCTTTTCCTCTCTAAGTTGCAAATTGCTTTTGTACCCAAAAGTTTGTCACGGGAAATATTTTAGCTCAGAGTCAGGTGAAGGAAAATGGGTCCTTCCATCCCAGCAGATGGTCAGAAACCAGTCCAGGGCTCAAACTTCCACCTCTTAATTCCTGAAAATGGGATTCATCTACAGAAGTCTAACTTTAAACACCTGATTTAAACAGCTTCCTTCCTCTTTGGAAGAATGGTTCCACTGGGTACCTCACCTGGCAAATGTTCCCAAACACTTTTTTTTCAGCCCAAAGGAGTTGCCAAGATCCCCCAGGAGGGTCCTGTCACACAAGAATAACCCCTGACTCACAGCACTGCACCATGTCTCCTCTCACTACCACTTGAAGAAGAATCTGGTCTCTGAATGCCCAAAAAATACAAAGCTGCCTGTTACTCTGAAGAAGGCATTTTGGACAAAAAAAGAAACACAGAACATAAAATTTGAAGCAATGTAGAAACCACCAGGCTGGTGGAAGGAAGGTGAGAGTGTAGCCAGCAGGTTCACTGCCTGTTTCAGCGTTTTGTGGGTGAGTGGTGGTCCAAGATACATTCAAAGAGCCAAAGTTGGGCCTTGGAGAGGTGTGAAATGTTGCATGTTTTCAACCAAAAGTTTTATGACAAAGCTGCATGGTGGTCTCTGGGAAATTAGGAGGCTTGAAAGCTGTGGAACTTTCTCCAAGTTTTTGGGGCTGTGGCAGTGCCAGCCAGGTGAGCTATCAAAGAACACTCTCTTTTTATAGCCCTGGAGAGAGTGGCTCCTGCCACAACAGTACAAAACAAACAGCCACTCAGGAAATCATATTCTGACTCATTTTTCAAGGGTGCTGAGTCCAGGTGGCATCCACAAACTTTGGTGGAGCAATTTGAGTTGGCAGCATCCTGGGATCTCCTGGCATTCTGGGCTCTTCCTTCTGCCACTAAAGAGCACCCACTGTACACTTAAACCAGACTGAGTGTGCTCTGCAGCCTATTTCCATGTTAAGTAGCAATTCTGAATTACATAACGCCACATTTCTCTCCAGCACTCATCTGATAACAATAACAAGCTCTGTATCTGAGAGACTTGCACATTTATGTTGGCACTGTTGGAAATACTAACACGAGCTTGAATCTCTTCTGTGTTCTCAAAGACCAACAAACACCATTCATTTCCTACAGATTAGTTTCAACCTAACAAGCATTTTGTTGAGCCCCAAAGAATATTTCATTTATTTAGATAATGCTGATTGCTCACTTATGAGCAGCAGTTCATTCAGTAAGGAACAGACTGTTATAGCTCAGTATTTTTTAAAAGAATGAGGGAAAAAAACCCCTCAAACAGCAACTTGAGGGTTGTATTTAATGCTCAAAAGACAGCGCGTCATTATGATAAGCGGATCTATTGCTGTGAATAATGGAGAAGGTTTAGTCACACAATGGTACAGATACAATTAGAATAAATATTTAAAGGCATGTTTTGCAAAGCTGGAGCATGTTCTAACCCCCCCATCCAAGGACTCAGTGCCATCACAGCACAGGGTGTGTATTGCATCAGTATGCCAGGGGCAGCCATGCGGAAGGGTTTTTGCAGAATATATGAGATTTATGCAGTAGGATGGGCAGAATTATTCCCTGCTGGAAGCAGAGGAGGGGCTGTTCTGCAAGGCCACAATGCCACCACTTCCCAAAAGGGCAGGTCCTCCCCTCTCCAGCCTGCCCACACGCTCACCTCTCGGGTCAGGTATGCAGGGCTCGCGCCGAGAGCGTGGCGTGAAGCCAGGCTGGGGGGTGCCCGGGCAGGCATGCTTCCCTCTGGGGAGAAATGCTCAGCCAGCTTGGAGGGGAGGATTCAGCGAGAGGAGAAAAAGTGGCATTTGCTGCACTTTCTCTGCTCCAGCAACTCCTGTGCCAGATGTATTGGTCATGGGCCAGTCAGCTGCCCTGAGCTGATGGGGCTGAGCTGCAGGGAGAGTGGAGCTGCCAGCACTGCAAAGATCAGGAGTGTTGTGGGCTCCAAAGGCTCCCCAGTAAATCTGTCTGGCATTTCCCCCTTCCTTCTGCACCTTGAGTTTCCTCTTGCTGGAGGCTGGGGTACTCAGCTACAATGACAGCATGCTGGGCTCCCAGAAAATATCTGTGTTTTCCGTGGTGGCCTTATTACAATGGCACTTAACAATCCGTAAGATTTAATAAACACACAAACTCTTTTTGTATGAAAAAATGGAACTGAGAACTGGACTCAAATGGAAACCTCAAAGGGAAATTTATTTATGAGTGAGGAAAGCATGAGTGCAAAGGAAAGGGCCTGGACTGGTGTACAACTGGGAACAGAGAGTGATCACAAAGGAAAAGAAAGAGAATTAAAAACATAATTGAGAAAAACAGAACTTACAAAACACAGTGAAAGAACCTATCCTATTTTCTTCAAGCTCTATGCTTTTAAAGGGTGGCATTACTATTGCTAGCACAAGGAATAGGTTTCCTCTGAGATAGAAAAACATTTGAATTTTTTTTCCCCTTTTTATTAATCATCAGTGGTGTGGGGAGGGGGAAACCCCCTGAGAATTCAATGACAGGAAAAAAAAATGGTTTGTGAAGTCAGACTCAGTTTGTGTACCTAAAAAGCAATATGATTGATTTGCAAAAACCTCTAGCTTCACAAAGTTCTTCCATCTCTAATGAGAACTAACAGCATTTTTGTCCAGCTTCCCTGCAAAATATTGTTCTAGTGCTGAATCCATCAACAAAAATGGCTAAGCATTAGCTTTCTTAATGGCCTCTGGTTTCACTTGCCAGCAGCTGCAGATGGAGCAGGGTAAGCAGGGCTGGGGCTGCATTGTGCTGGTCTGCTGCAGATCTCAGCTGCAATTTGCTGGTTTAGAAGCAAGCCCAAATAGTGGCTTTTTAGTGCATTCTGAACACAACTCTGCTTTAAAATCACAGAATGTTTCTAGCTCTGGGAAGGCACAAGAGGCTAATGGTGGCACAAGTTAATTCATGTAAATTGTTACACGAGTGAATTTCGTGGTGAAGTAGAATAAACAAAGGAAGGAAAAAGTAAAGGAGGAGGCTATGGTAAGAGGTTTGATAATGACAGCAGAAGTTGTGAATTATTTTTTTATTTTTTTACTTCTTATCTCTCCTTTGAGTGTGTGATCACAAAAACCCTCACCTCTACCTGCCTGCAAGAAAATACAACCTTCTCCCTCTCTCCCTGCTGCCAGAGTACCTACACAGCACACAGGAGGTATCCCAGTGCAAAAGCCCCAGTGAGGAACCTAAACAGGCTGCAGTGTCTGCATTTGTTATGATCTGTGCTGCACCCTCTTGGTCATCAGCCTCCTGACCTGCACACCTTCTCACCACCTCTTTGAAGGGAGGTGTGATACAGCTCTACTCAGCTCCCAGCCAAGCTTCCAGGTGAATTTGTTATTTCCATAACTTTTAACCTCAGAAGCAGTCTGGTAAAAGAACCCTGATTTTGCAAGGTTTTTCTGCTCTACATTGAAAACTCCTGAGATTAAGACTCTTTGGATCAAGTTTGAAGAAGAAGCAAAAGCCCGGGGACTGATCTGAATTTAGGTGAACTTCTGGGACCTTGTGAAATTTTCATGTTTGGTCACAGCCCCAGTAATTTTCCATTTAACTGTGGGCTAAATAAACTTGATTTCCCCTCACTATGCAATGGGATTCTGGTTTTTTTTCCAAAACTACATATTATGAAGGGGACTTCTGGGCAGCTGAGACTGACAGGATGAATTTAATCTGGGAGCAAGGAGCAGTAATTCTAATATCTGCTAGTAAACATAGAGATTGCTAAATATCCCTCAAGAGCTAATATCTAAATATCCTTCTTTCACCTTTATCAGGATTTCAGAACAAGAAATCAAAATAGTAACCTCCACAGAATTTGTTACCTGCTTATTAGGAGAGAAAAGTGTTTTAAGAAAGAAACTCTTTACTCACTCAACAACTTCTGGATTATGAAACAAAATAGGAGGGAGAGAAATCTGTTTGAACTGTCAATTCTAGACGGTTTGTTGTAGTGCTGGTCCTTTTAGAAAGCACTCATGTTTTGCAGTCTTCATTAGCCTGCTCAGATATTTTGCACACCTTGAAGAACCTCACACTGATGCAGTCATAAAAAGCCACATTTCAGTAGTGAAGGACCCTTACAAAGCAATTGCAAGAAATGAAAGTGGATTTATGCTACCAACACTGGACATACAGCAACTGGCACTGTGTCTGTGCTGCACAAATAAAAGACAATGGACAGTGCAAGGTTGCAGTTCCCAACATTATTGAACTGAACTTCATGCCAACATCTTGCATTCCTGGGGCACCTAACCTGAATAACACATCTTAGAAAGTTTTCCTATGCCAGAGAAGATTTAGGAATTTGCAGCAGGTTTGGCATGGGTAACACTGGGATGTGATGGAAAGGATTTGGCATCACCCATGGGGATGAGCACTGGGCCTGCTGCAAGTAAATTTCTTGCTTGTGACAACAGTAGCACCACTGTGCCTTTGACACGAGCCTTTGAACTCCTCTAGCACCAAACAATTAATCAAGGAGAAGAATACACACATATTTCCACATTTCTGCTATTAAAGTATGCAGATATGTTTGTAGCTTGTCATACTAAGTCAAAAGTGTGTTTTCACTGCTCAGCAGAACAACATCATTAACAAAAAAGCTGTATGGAAGTTTGAAAATGCATATAAAAGAGTTGACAATTGTTGCAAAAAGCAATTGAAAGCAAAAATGCAAGAAACAATTTATCAGTAATCAAAGAGAGCATTATTATAGTGTCATTGACATCTCCTGCACTAAATTTGTTTATCTAGCAGTTATGACATGCCAAACTTAATATACTTATATTACTTTCATTATTAGATGACTACTAAGGTAGGAAACATTGAAGTCTTGACAACATAGAGTGGGACACACCTCAACAACAAAATATTGCATTTTGGTGTTTTGTGTATCATATAAAATGTGTAGATCATTTGAATGTCACATCTGTTGGCTTTTATTTTTTCAAGTTAAATCCCGGAAGAATTTTTAAGAGTTTGTGATGAATGTACTTTCGTACCTGTTGTCTGTGTAAATCCACATTGGTAAAAATAGCATCTGTTCTAGAGAAAGAACTCTACATGCCCACAAAGTTTTAGAACAGATAGAAATAGGAGGTAAAGCTTGTTCACTCATTATTTGAAGTGTTCCTTCTCAGCCCCCAATTGTTAAATATCGAACTGAAGGAGTTCCTGAAACATTGATAAGAAGATGAAAATCATTCCCTAATTTACAGTGAATTGTGCTAAAATCCACGTTGATAGACAGTTTGCTGTAGACCTTCATAGTTGCTGAAATGTATGCCTAGTGGTTGGTACCTATCAAAAGGAAAATTAGAATAAATGAATATTTAAATATTTAAATTTCCTATGATATGCTTGAAGTGCATTTTCAAAGCATTACCATCAGATTTGAGAAAGCAGGGCTGAATTGGTCACAAACTCAGTGCTGGAGAGTTTCACAGGCTCCCTGCTCCCCACTTGTGCCCGTTAGCAATGGAGCAGCTTTGCTGGGCCATGCTGGGGCTGTAACCAAATCCAGCTGCACTGGCCCTTCTCCCCTGGCCCCTGAGCATCCCCTCGGGCTGACCTTTGGCAGCCACGGTGGAGAGGAGACAAAGGGAAGCAGTCCTGAATTGTAGAGAAGAAAGGGGACATTGAATAAGCTGCATTGCTTTCTCCAGAGGGCTGGACATCAGAGACATTGTGCAAGAATCAATGCTTTCTTTAACAAATATGTATTTTTTCATAGAGTTAACTAAATTTCTTAACAAATGTGTGTGTATCATTGTTTGTATGTATTTTCCACATCCACCCAGACACATGAGTTGGTATCTCAGTTTGAAGGGGTTTTTATGTTGAATTGGAAGGCCCTGTATAACCACACGTGAGAGGCTCTGTTCTGTGAAACAAAACTAAACAAGGTGTACTCATGATCTGGCAACCTGAGCATGCCAGAATCTAAACATCCACCTAAGTTTAACAGTTTCTTAATATATGATCAATTAGATTAGCTGCCACAACGTCCTCTTAAGCTCCATTAAAAAAAAAAAAAAAAGTGAAAAAGAGAAAATAAAGAGTAATCATCAGCAAAGGGAAGAAATCAAATTTTACAGTGAATACTTTTCACTGCTTATCTTATGAAATTATTATTATTTGCCTTCTTAGTTACTTGTATTCATCAGGGTGATGTGTGCAGATTGTGAGAATGCCAAACATTCTCAAAAAACTGATGAGTCAGCAAAAAAAGAGCTGCTCTTTAAACCCTTCACAGTTTATAGCCACATTTACATAACATTAAATAAGTCAACAAAGGCATCATTAGCTCCCATTAAAATATGAGCGAAGAAATTTAAACGAACAAGAGAAGCTAATTGGTAAGTAATGTTGTGTATCAAAAATTATGACTATAAGATTCCAAAGTTAATGAGAAGCCCTACAACTGTGTTTACTAAGTGTTTAAAAATTAAATTAAAGGTGAACGTGGAAAGCCAGAAGTTTTCTTGCTGGGCTGAGTGAGAACTGTGAAGGTTGATGGTGCCCCTTCACATAGTCTGAGAGTCTCTGAAGTCACCAGCCCATAATTTGATCCCTGTCCATCAGGCAGATGAGGCCTCTTGTTGCTCAAAACCACGTATTTCCAATTAAACAGCCACTATGGTGCCAAGCAGAAAGACCAGGAACAAGCCTGCTCTGAGCCTGTTCCTGCAGGTGTAGAAAGCTGATAAAACCACCCATCCATCTTGCCTCACCTGCCCCTTTGGGTGTTTCAGGGGGAGGTAGCAGAAGTGACAATTCCCTGTGCAGTCAGACACGAATCCATTTCTGCTGCCAGAGCTGGGGCTGACCCCCCTGAGCCAGCTCTGCCATCATCACCTCCACCACTTGCCAGCAGGAGCCAAGGCCTTTTCTGCTGCTCTTGCTGATATCTAGGGAACACCCAGGATCTTCTGCCCTTTTCTGAGCCACAGATCACCAGCAGCTCACACTTGCTGACCACAGTTTCCTTTCACTGGTTTTTAGTTTGTGAATCTACATCATTTACGCGCCGAAAACCACAACTGAGTTCACTTTTATCTCTATCCCTTCAAATCCCCTTCAATTGCTGCATGCTCTGTTCCCTTCCAAAAGACAGAAACCACTGAGTGGGAGATACAATCCTGCAGTGCCATTAATGAGCATAATTACAGTGCCACATTACACTGTCCCTCTTGCTAATTGGTCATTCATTTGCCATTGCCCATGAAATCACAGGTGTCATTGCCTCCTGATGCTTATCTGACTTTGCCACATAGCACCAATTCCCTCATGCTTCATTTCTCAGTCCAGTGGGATCAGTGTGTGCTTAAAAGGGGAGGACAGGACTATCTCGTGCTCTATCTCATATGCCCAGATGTGTGGAAATGGGATTCAGTAACACCACACAATTAGATCGGTATCATATTCTGAAGCACACAGAGCTGATACAAATGCACCCATTGATCCTCTCCTGCAGGGAAATTTTGGAGATGCTGGCTAGAAAGAGTCTAAAAATAATGGGGGGTTAAATTCTTAACATAATTACAATAGTAATTGTGTTGTTTTAAGTGGATGTGCTTGCATGTTTGGCAGTAAGGGAAGTTTTGAGGGAAATAAGAACCTCATTGTGTTGGAATGCAACTAATTGTTCAAATATATCAATGCAACCTTATAAAACTTGCGAGACAAAGCTGACATTCACCCATTCTGGACAGCAGTTTGCTACAAACTGGCTTTAAACAAATGCTATGACTTCTATGAACACATGAACAAGTGAAACCCCTGAAGTTATGTGGCAGAATTTTTCGTTTACTGAAAGACAGAAAAGTCTTGCAGAAATTATCCTGTTGGTTCATAGATTTACAGTGACAGAGTTTTCTCTGCCGTCTTGAAATCTCTCTTGATTTATTGCCCTTTCCACTAGTTTACATTCATCCAATCAAGGAACAAAAACAAAATGGGGGCATCAGTAAAAAAGCAGGTACCAAGCATTATGTATGCATCAAGGATGTGTTCGAGAAAAATTGTTCACAAGCACTATGTCATCCTGAATCAGGAAAGTGCTTCAGTAGGAGATTAACTCAAAGCATGTGCTCGTTTACCACAGTAGGGACTCAAGTACACACTCAAATTCAGCACTTTTTTATGTGTTCCTCAAGTAGGGATAATTTCCTGATATAGGAAATACATGCTGATTTTTCTCCCTGAGGATAATTGAAAAACATTCATGTAAATTCCAGTTTGTTTCAGATATGGGGGAAAAAAGCAAACTGAAGCTTAGCTAACTTTTCTCTCTCTAGTTCACCAGAAAACCTGCCCCTTTCCATGGCCAAAAAAAGCTTTTCCTTCATGTTGTATTATGAGCAACCTAATGTAATTTCCAACTTGGCTCTGCAGGAGCAGGGTAAGAAGGGGGCTGGACCAGAGTCCTCCAGATGTCCCTTCCAACCTCAGTGATTCCCTGGTTTTGCTCTGTATTGGAGACCCTACAAATGATGATGCCTTAAGTCACAACTGAACTCATTTCAGAAAAGCATGGTAAGGAATTAAATGATAAACATATTAACACATAAATAAATACAACTTTGTTTGGATGAGAGCTGGATATGGAACAGCATAACAAAGAGGAGGGAAAGTAACTTTTACATTGCCCAGCTGCTCTTACAATAATATACAGAAACTCTGTGAAACATTTCATGGTTTATTAAATGAAATTTTGTTTGCAACTGGTGAGCTAGGAAAATAAACGTCCATGTTTGTTTTCATTTTACTTTTCCTTGGTTTGTCCAGATCTTCACAGCCTTGTGTGCCAGCATTGTCCTCTGGGGCTCATTAAACAGTCCAGTGTTTGCTACTCTGATTGTCCAGGGAAATCAGCAACAGATTGCCATTAACCCCATGAGGCCAAGAGCTAGAAATTCTTGATGTGTTCCCAGTTGTGGGCAATAAGATCCACTGGAGCCATTGGAGCCAAAGGGTTAATTTTATCTCTCTATAGCTGCTGTCAGACCTCCAGTAAAACAGTATGTGACCACTACAGGGGACTGACCACTTAATACAGCAGTACCTGCCAAAATTGGCTTAAGACTGAGCGGGATCAAGGGGCAGAAAAATACTGTTTTATCTAAAGCACATTGTATTACTGGTGTTTACTTTCAATTCTCTCCTGGGTTAAATGCTTTTTCTTAGTAAAATGGTCTTGCTCCTTATAGACTCGGCTCCACAGGAGAAAGTGAGTTGTCTGAAGATGATGTCTTTCTATTTTTTCACATTAAGTTATGAATTGTTGCAGATGGCCTTAGCAGAGACTGTGTCAAGGATACTTTTTTGACCTAAAGATGTGCTCCTACTTCATTATTGCTGCTGTTGATTCAAGTTTATAAAAAAAGCAACAAAGAAATGGTTCTCTACCCAAAGCACACAGAAATATGGTATCAGCAACTGCCACAGTCCTGGCACTCAGCTGATGGGACCGAGCCACGGGGTTACGTGTTTCTCCCAGGGAGCTGTCTCTGTGTCCAGCAATGACTACCAAGGTGTTGGTAGCAGAGGAAGTCACAGAGCAGTGAAGCAGAGCCCAGGTTATTTCTGCTTTACCCAGCCTGAATGGACAGGGACAGCACTGGGAGCTGTGCCCAAAGCTGGCTCTGGTCAGTGGGCAGCTTCACCCAAGCTCATCGTGCCTCAGGAGGGGTGGCCCGACAGCACTGCCTGCCCTCCCCATCACAGTCCTGTGTCGAGGTGCCCACCTGCCCCAGGTGGCACATCTCAGCTCTCCCAGGATGCCCTTGGCTGTGCAGGAACAGAGCAGGCTGTGGGAAGGGGTGCCATGGGTGAGAATGTCTGGTCCAGCTTTGCTCCGTACAGCGCCACGCAAAATCATCAGGGGTGACACTGAGCCCCTGGGAGCAAGGGCTGATTTTACAGATCAAATTTCTCTGGAGTTTTTCAAAACCCCTTGTTTTGGTACAGTCACTGCCATGGACTTCCATCTGAGCCTCCTGGATGCTTGGGTTCACACTGAGACACACAACCCTCTGACCAAACACAGCACAAATCAGAGGCAGAGCTGGGCTGGGCTGCCTCTGTCTGTGCCAACTCAGTGGGCAGCTCGGCTTTTTTGTTCCTCTGCCCTTTCCTTTCCCCACGTCTTCTCTATTAACACTTGCCAGCCTCTCAGGTTCTGTGAAATCACAGTTCTTTCCAGGCTTGGTGGTGCTTTGAGACCTTTACCTGGGAAGTGCTGCAGAAATGTAAAGCATCCCTATGGATGACCTTATCACTGGGAAAGGAATCTTAAATCCGATCTATTTGTGTGACTCCCGGAGAGCCACTGCTGCATTATTCATGACAGTCTCCTCTTCTTCAGAAGGCTAATATTACTTCCCTCCCCCCCTCCACCCCCATACAGCATTCATAATATGAATTTTATATTCTGAACTAAACCACACAGTCCTTTGTAGTGGTCAGTAATAGGATTCCTACCCATACTTAGCAGAGTCCACATCAGAGAGAGCACAATCAGCCACCCCAGGAGAAGAGTTCCCAAGATCTCCTCTTACAAGGCATTGTAAAAGTTATAAATAGATTACTCTCTCTCCCTTTGTACCTTCTGGCCCTTTTCCTACACCAAGGGAACATATTTGTCACTAGGACACACAATACTCACTTAGATGTTTGACATCCCTGCCCTCATCAGATGGGCCATACAGAAATTTTCAACGAGACAGAAAATGTGAGATGTTTGGCATGCAGTTACAAGTTTGAGAGCAGTTAAAAGAATGTTAAGAAGAATTAGCCATGGCAGCTTACTTGGTAGTTTGTTATGGCTCCCATTTTCTAATACATCATATTCTTTTATTCCCCTAATTACTTTTTTTGTGTGAAAGACAATTCCCAGGGAACGAGCACTTCATTTCTTTGAACCACTGCCAACAATATGCACCACAATTGCTGAAAGCAAAAGAGAGGATCTGGCATATCTATTAGAGCTTTGCAAAGACATACTTTTTTTCACTCTTTTTAACCTTGGCTTTTCCTTAATACCAGCATTGAATAAATGAATTACATTTCCTATTTTCCTCTCTTTCCTCACAACTTCTATTTCTGTTTTCAGATTGCTGTTTCTCCTTTTTTTTTTTCCTAAAAGTCAAGTCTTGATGGGTAATTATTACATCTCATGCATCTTCTGTCCCAGTCTTCTGTTGAAAAATATCAAGAAGAAAGAAGAAAGAAGAAAACAAGTCTAAATTAAAAACCTACTTTGTAGAAAGTGATTTTAAAGGCATTAGTACAGCACTCCTGCCACCTCACTCCCCATCTGCAGTGTCCTTCTATACATCCTTTTAGCACAAGTTGAATTAGCTCACCTTGAGATGAATGAAAGCCTTTATTCAAAGGGAAACAACACCCAAACCTTCACTGAGCTCTAACATTTCTCTTCCAACTTGGTACCTATAGCAGCAATATGAGCCAGCATGGCCCCTTTCAAAACACAGGGATTTTGGACATTTATCTCTGGCTTCTCATTAACAGCACAGACACTTCCATCCATCAGCAGGAATGGATAATGAGTGCTAATGAAGTACTTTAAAAAGAAAAAGCTTCCAGAAGGGAGCCTGAACTTCCTGGTTTGTGTTTTCTGCCCATTTTTACCTACTTGGGACTTAGATGTCCCCAGGTGTTCTTGGTAGAAAATGGACAGCATCTGCAGACACCAGGGATTTCCCAATTCCCTGTGAAAATATCTGGGATTACAGATATTGAAGTGAGTGATACATGACCTTGATCCAATCTGTTCCTTGAGCACCATCAGAAAAGATGATCCTAATCCTTTCCTAGAATTAGAGTTTCCAGGAGTTATTTTACTGAAAATAAGGGGAGTAAGCTGCTGATCACATATGACTAACTAATCATTTAGCTAATACTCATTTTTCCAGGCAGACAAGCTGCAGTCCCACAAGAATTTTGCCTCTGGAAATCCCACTGGGCGGAAAGGAATCAAGTGAAAAACATTCAAATAAAGGGCTGTGCTCCATCAGGAGGAAACTATTCCAGCTGAAATCTTACCCAGGAACTTGAGGGGGTAGCTGTGTGGGAACTCTCATCAGAGCCTCCAACCAGCAGCTACTGGGGAAAATGGGAGCTACTGTTTACTCGGAATGAGGGAGATCTTTGTGCCCGCAGTCACGTACTGAAAAGCTCCTGAGCTGTTAGCTGATCTCCCAGCACCCTGATGCTCAAGGAGATGGGGGAAGGGGAGGGAGCTGGGAAGCTTTTTGTAGTTCACTGTTGGTTAGACACAGTGGTAGGTGAAAAAGTCATCATATCCTATGTTCTTCTGGCTGTTTCAGAGATCTAATTTATGTGTTTTGAATAAATAACCTGGAGACAAAGTTGTTCTTATATTTACTTCATGCCTAACTTTGCCATCTAGCTTTGCTTTGTCTGCCTGAAGTAGATCAGTAAGAATATTTATCTATAAACTGTATTTTCCCTGCAACTAAATACACTTGGATAGAGATCAATAGCTGTGTTTTACAACATTCAAACCAGAAAATATCAATATTTCTGTATTTCTTTCTTTTTCTCTTTCTTACAGCCTTAACAATAGCCAAGTACTGAAAGTTTGGTGCTCAATTTGCAATGCAAATTAGCTAACATGCTAATTACTTGATTTGTGCACACAAACACTATTTGTACAGTCACATTCTATTGTTTGAGCAATAAATGATGAGCACACGGAGTCAGTAGCTGGATGGAGACTTCCTGGAAAATGAAGTCCTTAAATTCAATTGCTGTTGGCACAAACAGCAAAACAAAGCAACACAAACAACAATTTCTATGACTCTGGTGAGTATAAAGTGATACAAATCACTGTTCCCAGCCATGTTTTAGCAGAAATTCAACAGAATGCCCTGATCTCTCTTCCCTGATGCTGGGAACCGGATCCAACATAACCCTCAAAATAGCCCATCATTCTTTGCAGATTTGTGCATTTGCTATTTTTGGATCTTGGGGATATTTTGAAAAAGTCAGAACTGCTGGCGCCAATTCAACCACTCTTTCAACAAATGTTTTCTTCACCACCACCACATATACTCTGTGTATCTCTCTCACAGCAAACCCAAGTCCCAGGGAGGTGTGTCAAAACATTGGAGGAACCCCAGATTCTGCAGCCAGGTCCCTGCCAATCCCATCCAGGGTGATGCTCAGCAGCTCAGTGGCTGCAACAAATTCTGCCAGCTGGACTGAATCCCTGCTTGGTCCTCTGCCAGCTGAGGCATGGCAGAAACTGGTTGCTGTCCCCCAGACACTTTTAATTTGAGGCTCAGAGGCAGCAATGTCCCAGCTGAGTGGGGAATGGTGTCCTCATAATCCATCCCTGCTCCCAGGTGAGGCTCAGCAATTCTTCATTGGGCTGAGTCTGCTCCTCCTGGGCTGGGTGAGCAGGGTAAAAAGGGATCACATCTATACACAGGCATTTATTTTTTAATTAATGAGAGAAGCGGTCTAATAGGAACCCATCCTGTTGCTATAGAAAACAGTAATGGGGAAGTGTTAGGGATGGAAGTATTGGGGCCTCACAAATATTAGAAGCAGGAAGGCAAAAGAGGATAAGAATTTTCTCAGCAGAGAGCAAAACATGCCACCTTAGTCTGCTTGGGTTAGTGTTTTATTTCTGGATGGAGTTGTATGTCTTTAATTCAAGTAGTGAAATATTTTACTCATCTTTTTTAATATGGATGAATTAAATTATTTTTGGCAAAAGATGTAAAATATGTTGGATGGTTTTACACTGCTCTAACATATGTTACTGCAATAATTCAGGCATTATAAAAAAATGTTGTTAATACTATGGTTTTGTCCTACTTACTACCAATTTAGTAAATTGTTCCAGAAATAGATTTTTTTTCAGGAAAAGTCTTTAAATATGATGCCAAAAATGTGCATCTTTCATGGGATACAGTCTTCAAGAAAATATATACCCATCTGAAATTGCCCAAGGACATTCTAAGTCCATTGTTTGCCCATGTGAAATGTTTCCTTTTTATTAGCATGGGTTTTCCCTTATCCCTCTTCATAAAAGAGAGAGAGAAAAGGGGAAAAAAATGATACAGGGCTCATTTCAAAATCCATGAAAGTTGGATACTCCCAAAATTCCAACAAGATTACAGAGAAATCTCATCTGGTAAATATTACATTCTGTTTTTGTCTTTGCTTAAGCTTTTACACAACTTGACAGCTTGTGGTATTGTGCCACATTTCAAAGTTAACGTTTACAAACATCTGGCTTGGGTTCAACATTCCTCTCCATATGGACCACGATGTCTCCAGCCTACACTGCTTCCCTATCCAGAGGTAGAAAATCAGAGTTTTCCTAGAAAATTATGGGAACTTCAACAAGCAATCAATCCCACTTTCATGATTCATTGACAACAGCCTTGATTTTAATGCATCTTCATTTTAAAGAAAAGCTTTTGTGGCCTTTCGTGCCCATTAAAATTGGGTGGGATTTTTTTTTCATCCATGAAGATAGTCATAGCTTTAGAAAAAAAAAGCTGTATCCTGAACTGAGATGAAAGTCCAACATGACAATTGGTGTGAGTGGGAGACACAGCACAGGCCAAGTGAAAAATTTTCTCTCAAATACTTTTAAAATGTTCAATTTAATTATGACTATTTTTGTAGGCGTTCATTGAGTGACTTTTTTCCCAAAAAGTTAGAAAAAAAATTTAATTTGGAAAATATTAAAAGGAAGTATTTGGACAAATCTGGAACATTTCAAAAACTATGTAGTGATGAAAACTTTGCTAAGCTAACCCTCTTTCCAGCAAGAAAATAGAAGTTTCAGTAAATCCACATTCCTGACAATGCAGCTGTAACAATTTCACCAATGGTTTTTGAATGTGGGTGTAATATGAAAGAGCACCAATGGAAATATATTTATTTCCTATTAACTTGGTATCTCTCAAACTTTGGATCAATGGCTGAATTTTTCCTACTGCATCTCTGGAACAGCTACAATTCAGTACATTCCCAAGGCCATTTGTGTGGCTCCAGAACCTGAATGTCCCTCTGTCTTTGCCATGATCTGAGGACTGTAAGGGCTCATGTCCCCTTTTTTGTCAAGGGTATCTGAGGCACACACATATATATTTTTTTCCTTGGGTTGTATAGGAAGCTCTGACCCAGCAGAAAATATCAGCTGGGTCAGATATTCCAGATATCCAGATATCTGCTGGGTCAGATATTCCAGAAATTCCAGATATCTGAGCCACTGGTGTAGAAAGGAGAGTGCTCAGTTTGCTCTCATCCATGAGAACTCACTAATGAAAAGTCTAGGTTGGTATTAGGCCTTTTTTTTTTTAATGAATTTTCAAAATTTCTAATTTGAAAACTTCTGGAAGGTCTGAGGACCTTCAAAAACTCTCTAAGTCAACTGGCAGGTAGCCAGGAGCCTGGTGAAACAAGTTAGTCTCCACTAAGTTATGATACATCCTTTTTTAGTTGGATTTTTTTCAGAACAGGCACCCTTGTCCAAGGGATGGTGTCAGACCTCCAGCTGTGGAGAGAAGATCTCCAAACATTTGACCTCCATCCTGACTTATAAGGCAGCAATAGGTGTTGGATATAAGGCAAACATGTGGAGGAGATTGTTAAGTGGCCAGTAAACAAAATTTGGGTTTCAGATTCTCTGGCTTGGGAAATCTCTAGACTGCAGACTGCTGGAAAAGATCACTGTATACACACCCTGTTTCTTCAATTACATATTTCTTTAAAGGATGGAGCTGGGATTAGCAGGGAACTGAGACCTGAAAGTTCCAGGTTTTATTCTCATGCCTTTAACAAGTGCACTGTATGATCACTACAAAATTCCTTAACCTCTCAGAGCCTGTTTGCTATCTTCTAGAATGGGATATTTTGACTTTAAACTTCACAGGATTAACCTTGTACAATAATTTTACAGGCTTTGATAAAATTTGACATTAAAAAAAAAAAAAAAGAAGGCAAAAATAAAAAAATGCTTCCTTGCAAATTCAGCAGCATGCCTGCGCTGTCTGGGCACACAGATAGGGTTTGGGACAAGAGTTATATGTACTGTGGAAATAGTCATTCTTTATTCATTTTAAAAGGTCAACACAGCTTGCCAGCATATCACTGCTGCAGCTGTTGCAGAGCTTGTTATGGCATTAGGCTGACTCGGAATGATTTCCTTCCAGAGCGCTCTGGCACCGAGCACAGCCGGCTGCACCCGGAGAGAGGAAACCATTCCCGGGGCTGCTGGTGGCAACACAGCCAGGGATCCACGGGGCTGGGAGCTGGACGAGGAGGAGGAGGCAGGAGCCCTGTCCATGGGTGACCTGGCAGCACGAGTTCCACCCCAACCCCGCACACGCTGGGCTGCTGATCCTGGAGCCTGTGAGAAACCTCCTGAGTCCTTCCCAGCCAGCAATCCTGATTCCTGATGGGAGTGATCACAGCAACATCCATGCTGTGCAGCCCTTGGCACAGTGCAAATGTGAGGCTTGGGGCTGCTGATAGGCAGGGAGCTGTTCTTTCTTTCTTTCTTTCTTTCTTTCTCCCTTTTCTTTCTTTTTCTTTTTTTTCGTCTATGGGTGGAACCCCCATAACTGTCGGAGGGAATTTCGTACACCCTCTGATGACAGATTGAATCCTTGCAAGAATATATCATCAGAACAAAAACACACACAAAAATTTGGTCTTCTAACATTTCAAATAATACTAAAGAGGAACCTCCCTAGAAGGTCTTTCTGAGGCATTGTTTTAGTGACATTACTCTGTCTCAATCTCTCAAGAGTGAGGAAAGAATATCTTCTCCAAAGGACATTCTGCAGGCAAAACAGCCCATGAGCTGTCCCAGAGAGACCTTCCTGAATGGTCTATTGTTCAAGCTCTCCCCATATGCAGATCTCCTGTCTGGAAAAGCATCTGCAGCTCCAGACAGCACCTCTGTGCATCGCATGTCTGTTCTCTCACTTCTGACTTCTTCAATGGGATGTTCAAAGTCTGTGCTGCAGTTCAGGCCCTGGCTTCAAATCTGATATTTTAAGGGAAGAAGGGACCATTGAGATTGTCCAAGCTGTTATCCAGGCTCATGTCCTGCATTGCACACTCCACAGTTTGCAGTGATCCAGGCATCTCAACCAGGAAACCAGGGCTGCAGTCAAAGCATGTCTTGAAAAGCCTCAATGGTCATCACAAACACAATATAAATGCAGCTCTCTAGAAGTCAACTGTCTGGTCTAAATGACTCCTTAAGTCTCCTGCAGCAGTCTGTGGAGAAAAGCAGGTGCTTCTGCAATGATTTCAGTGCATTTCAGGACAGATTGCCTGTACTGACTCTGGTGCTGTCTGTCTCACCACTAACATTTTTGGGATACTGGATGACTACCTTAGCATGAAGACAGTTTTTTAAATGGCTGAAATGAGATTATCTCATGGGAGCAATGTCTCCTACATCTGATGGGAGCAGGTTTTAGTGGTTGGTCACCCTTGCTGGCAATATTTCATATCTGATATCCATGTTGAAATTCCCTTCACTGGGGTTTGCATCATATCTTTTATGGAAAAATTAGGTTATCTTGGTTGTGAGAAGAAAGGAGCTACATGGCTGCTGTTTAAAACTCTAGTAAGTGCAAAGGATCCATGGTTTAAGCTGGCCTCGTAGCTTCACTTGGATCTTCGTGTTTGCTATACAAACACTTCCATTTTTGCTCCTTTATTGTCTTGACATGAGATATATAATTGATACACAAGAGTAAACTCCAGCAACCTCCGCACTGCAATGAGTGACATGAAGCAGGATCTCAGCAGACATTCCCCAGACCCACAGGCAGAGGGAATTGGAAGCAAATCTTTCTACAACAACCCTAATTACACGTAAGAGCCAGATAAACAATGCATAGTGCACCTATTTACGTGTATTGCAGCTAACCATTAGGAGGCTGGCTATGACAAATTGTGTCTTCACATAGATCATTTGTAATGAAAATTTCCTTTCAGCCATGAAGACCTCTGGGGTCATGCATATGTTCCTAAATAGCTGGATAGGGTTACATGTGCTTGTGTGGATGTGCACACAGGGGATGTGTTTCAGAGGAGACAGGAGCAGTAATTCATGGCCACTCTCTGGGTGCCACATTCTCTTCATATTTAAGAGAGGAGCACTACACGTGTAAGCGCCTGTTCACAGAATTCCCTTAACTGGGAAGCCTTGAATGCAAATATTGTAGTACACAATGACACCAGGAGATCCTCTCAAATTCTGTCAGTACAGAATTGGATTTAATTTTACTGTGATGATCTATACAACTGATGTGCACAGCATTAAGCCTTTCTGTTGCCTCCATCACCATCAGAGCCCATCAGCCAGTGTGGGATGAGAGGTGCACACTTGCTCAGTGCCACAGAAAGGTGGGAGGGAATGGTTGACAAATTCACAGCAGCTGAGAAGAAACCTGCACTGATAAAAGAGGAGCAAGTCCCAGACCCTTAAAGCATGGCCAAGACAAGCACAGGAGGCTGCACCTGGCCAGGAAGGTGCTGTCCCTGCCGTGGAAAAGCTCCACTCTGTGCCCTCACATGTCTGTAACCAACTGCCCCCTCCACTCTGCAGGGCACTGCCATTTACCAAAAGCCTTCTCTGTTTGCCATGAGTGCCTGAGGGATGGACTGTTTGCACTGAATACCACGAGGCCACCCTTCATAAAAATGAACAAATACTTTCTAACCTACAGAGGGGGAGATTCACAGGAGATTCCACCCAGCAATTTGTAAAGAGTGAGACACGCTCAAGGTAGATTCTTTGTAACGAGGAACAGTTTTCAGAGAAAATGTAAAAACAAGATGCCTGCAATGCAATTGCAGGTAGCTATTTATTCCTGGAGTGTGGGGGCGCAAAGCAGGTATAATATCCTGGGATTGCATTGGAATTAAAGGCCTGGGTTTGCCACGATTCCTCCCACACATGGTACCTCGCTCTGCTGGTGTCAGCTTGGAAAGCAGTCTGCCTCTGCCAGAGCTGGGAGCCAGACTCCCCAGTGAGCCTAAAAACCAGTCTCTCAGCCTGATTGCTTCCCAATGGCACTGCTCTTAAAAATCTTCTTTGCTTAAAGCGTCGTGCAGACCCTGATTTTGTCTGTGCTCACGTTTCAGCCTGGTGCAGGCACCAAAGGGATTCCTTGTCTCATCCCCACCTACCCTGCACTGCTTTCAGTCACTCAGGGTTTCCTCCACACCAGGGAGATGTGATTTGAAATAAACTACGTGAGATGCCCCTATCCAGGGGAACACCAAACGTCCCTCAACTTCTTGTGGAACATCAAGTCCAGATCGGTGCCTGGTCCTTCAAACTCCTTCACACCAGATGTTGTGAGGACACCTAATCCAGCCAAATCTAACCCCTAACTCTCAAAGACTGGAGATGGAGGACTGTCACCAACAGCTGTTTTGACCTACTCATCCCCCTAATTGCACAGATTTAATTATTAATACAGAAATAATCTATTCCTGCCTTAACACTGGTATAGGGAAAGACTGGTCACTCCCTTTCTTATTGAGTCCACTCTGAATAACCCCTAAATGTTCTCATAATAACTTGTTTTAATTTTTGAGATTTGCTGTAGAAAATCATCCCGAGCCCTGATTTGGGGTGATGTCCTTTGCCAGCTTTGTGCCCCCAAACCATTGGAATTGACTCCATCAAATATAAGTCAGTCCCGCTCACTGTGGGCAGTTCAGCAGCTTACTCTAGTGCTTAACAAATAAATGATGGGGGAAGTGGAACCAAAACACATTAACATACAGCCTCCAACACTCCTTTTCTGTTTGTCCTCTCTAAGCAGGGAAATGTGAAGGACACAGTTTGAAGATGCTCACTTTGATGCCCAAGGTCAGCCTTAGCACAGAGATGACTCTCCTCACCCTCTGGTGCACATTTTAAAATCTAGCGAACACCCAGAAGTAGAAGGCAAAGGCAAGACCTGTTCTGCAGGAGTCCAGAGCTGGCATCTCCCAGCACCTAAGTGCCAGCTGCCAGATAATTTTGTTTTTATTAGGCTGACAGCTACACATGGGTGGGTGCCAACTTTTGTTCATTATATTTCATATTTTATAGCTTTGGTTTAGGTTTGGAAAGCTGTCGGCATTTGGAACGACAGCAGCCCCTGCCCCTGAGGGACAGTCAAGGCTTTTTTTTTTCCCCTTCCCTTTTTAACTTCTCTCTCTTCTGTGACAGCTGCACTTTCTACTGGTGCTCGTTGGCTGCGCTCCCCTCGGCCTCCCCAGGGCTCTGCTCCTCTCTCACAGCCCCGTGTTTCAGTCACATCACGAGCGATGCTGAGCTTTGCAGCAAGAGCTGGGCGGCAAACAAAGCCCAGCCCCAGCAGAGTGAGGAGCAGCGTTGGGATGACCCTGTGCCCCAACACTGCAGCCCCAGCCAGCTGACCCGTGCTGCACACAGGCAGCAGCCCACGGAGCTGGTGCTGCTCCACAAAGGGGCAGCTTCAAAGGAAGCGGATGGGTTTCAGCCACTTGGCCAAGTGTGCCATTCAAAGCTGCAGCGGGGATGCCTCGCAAAGGGTCACTCTCTGCCAGCCCCTGCCAGCCCTGACAGGCTGCAGCGGGTTTGTAAAGGAATAAAGAGTCCTCACGTTACCTGGGGATTTCTTTCAGCCAGGGAAGCCTTTAGTGGTGATTGATTTTGCTGTTTGACTGTGTAAACCTGCCCTGTGCAGCTCGGGACTGGGACTGTTTCTAAGTGCCAGACATCAATTGGAAAAGAAACATTTGCTTGCAGATTTTGTTTGCATTTCTGTTTTTTAACAGAGGATTTATTTTTTTTTTTTTGAATAACAAGCCGTTTTAAAACGAATGTGGATTTCACCCTTCACAAGGATTTTCCAAAGGATAAACTATTCTTTATCAACAATCTGTTTGGGAATACTTTGCTCTGAATTTCTTCTGTGAGAATGAAACTTTTTGCAGATTTATTAGAGAAAAATCTTTGACTAATGGTACTATTTAAAAAAGAAATTCAGCATAACTACTGCAAGGAATGTTGTCCTAGAGCATGCACTGAAGAAATCTGCAGCTGAGAGGTTGGTTTCCCCAATCCAGCATGTTCCATGCTCTTTCAAACTAAAACATTTTTGTGACTATCAGTGAGGGGACTGCAAATTTCGACAGAGAAATCAACAGCATCCACGGGCTGTGACCCTTTTCTGTTGGTCAGATATGCAGAATCACATTACCGAGGTTTGTGAACTAGAAATCTGACAAGAGCAATTTGACTCTTGTATTTACATTTCTAGCAGTTTCATCTTGTCATTTGTGGTTTTCTTCAAATTAGAAAACAATTAAATGAAGACTCTGGCAAAGAAGTGGAGCCAGATGTAACAGTTTCTCTTTACTCTTTGTTAATAGCAGCAGCAGCAATGTAATTTAATTCTGTCAGCTCTTCAGCTGCTCAGCAGCTGAGGAGATATGTGAAGGAAGAAAAGGATGATTCTCCTAAGATGTTGGATCAGTATCCAATACTTTATCTTCCAAAAGAGAAGAGGGAAGCCCTTGAACCAAGATTCTGCAGGGTGTTTGGGAGCATCACCCACCCACTCCAACCTGATACTCTGGGGAGGGGAGAGTTGTGAGCTCAAATTACACTACCCCAAAAGTTAGCAAATAGGGCTCATTTTATCAAATAAATAAAATACGTATATCAGAAAAATGTATGGCCAAAAAGGGAGCTCTTTTACATTAGTGAATTGTTCATTCACAGACAGCATAGTCATTACTAGGTCACTTACGATTCTTGAGAAAAGATATTTATTTTCACATGTGCCTCAGCCATCAGACTCTTCCATGCCGGGCACAAGTGATAATGGATCATTTTCTACCTGCTGTAGCAGAAACTTTCTCCTCCACCTCTTTAGAGCTGCCTGACCACAAATCTGAGATTACAAGACAAAGCTTTCCTTGTGACAGAGCTCCCCGTGCAAGGGAGTGACACCAGGGCAGGTACTGAGAAACCTCCTCAACCTGCTCCCTTTCTCCCTCATCACTGGGGACAAGTGACACAGAGACAGAAAAACTCCTGGGTAGCTGAGCCTCAATTTCCGTGGGAAATTTGTGTGTTTCCTGTCATCTGAAAACCAGGAATAACGGCATTACCCAGAAAAGTGATGACAGCCTGTACATCAAATATTGATAGGCTGTATTTAATACTACACCAATGATACAGTGAAATATCTTTATCACTACATAAATATCCAAATTTGTAATTCTTCCTGGTATTCTGGAAAATATAACAATAGGTTATTGCAGCATTTGAGGGAGGGGAGGCAGTTGCCTAATATCAGAGATTTAAAACCTGCAAAGCCAACTGAGAATTAATCTGAAAGGAAACTGGGTTAAAACATTCTCATCACTGCTCTTCCATAGCATGGACTGCTGCCCATGAGGGCACTGCCACGCAAACTGCTGATTCTACATTTGTCACACTTGAGTGTCATCCCTGGGGTAAGGATGGGGGTAAAATTTTGTGGCTGGAAGAGATGAAAAATAATAACAGAACAATAGAAAAAAGAAGTGTAAAATTTACACAGAATTAAAAAGCAAATCAATTCACAAATCTCCACAGAGGAGAAGAAGCCTGAGATGCCTGCATGCAGTGGGATGTTCTGTTTCCTTTAACTATAAATGTCCACAGCAGGCTGGCATAAAACAGGACAATTCTTTACAGGACTTGCCTTCTATTCTCACTGCACAAAGAGGCAGCACCACTTGTTCCTCTCATGAGAACAGAAATCAGGTGCTGGTTTGGTGGAAGAAGTAGGGTTACAGGGTCTGACACTGCATTTTAACACTGCCAAGGTCCCCAGCCTTGTGAATTTGCTTTCTGCAAGGTTTGGAGTGTCATCTTCCCTCAGCCACAGGCTGGATGCAGCTGCCTCTGGGAATGGCTGCCTGTATTTTAAAAATGGGCTCTAAGAATGAATTTTTAATACAGTTTGGCACTTGAGCTCCAGAAGTGAAGATCAAAGGGCAATCTAAACACCACCCCCAAGGTATACAGGCACTCTTCCCATTGAATTCACCAAAAAATTTGGTCCAGACTGTGTTACTTTTCCTTAGACTAATTAATTTTTGCAGACTAGTTAGTACACCACATTGCAGATTTGAATTAAATGCTCCAGTTTAGTTTGGTGTGTGTTTTCTTGGAAGAGAATTTCTTTGAAATAGTCATATCTTAAATGGTACTTATTAACAACATGAACAAAAAAGACCCAAAACCTTGCAGCACTCATGTTAACCTTAAACTACAAACTCTTCTGTCACTGGGACTCCCTTTCCTCTCCACAGAAGCTCTGAACTCCCTTTGGTCTCACACACCAGTGTCAGCTGCCTAGAAACATTTTTAATTAATGTATATTTTTGTGCTGGAGGAAAAAACATGGGTTGTGCTGATCACCTCTTAAAGAAGATTATAATCCCAGCAGCAAAACAAGCTACTTGTCTAGATAAGGATCAATGAAAATGCTGCACATGGAGACTGAGGCTGGGGCCTCAAAGCTGCAACCTGGGCTGCAGAATTTGTGGTAATGCTGTAATACAACAGCAAAAGGAGAAATAAAATCCTGGTTTAAAGCCTCTACTCCAATCTCCTGTTGTTCCTGTTTTGGTCAGATGTCATCAAAGTAGAAGGATATGCTCCTATTGGTCCTGGTAGATTTTTCTGAACGTCAGCAACTGCATTTTTTAATCCCTGGGACTCCTGCCAAGCTGGAACCAGTAACCAGGTAAGCTCACTGGTGCCCTGTTTTCACCAACTCTTTGCTGCACTTATTTGGCCAAATGGAAAGGGTTTCTCAGGTACTAGTCCAGACCTAAAAACACCCACAGCCTCTTCCCCAGCCCCCTCCCCAAATAGCTGTAACAGGCTTTATAGGAAACATAGGATTGCGTTCCAAACTAAACCTGCAAGAATACAACTGCTGAGTTGTTGTGGGTGTCCTTCCCCCCCGTATTTTGTGCAAAACAATTCTACCATCAGACAGAAGTTTTTTCCCACTATCCTGTTCAGATCCAAGAGCACAGTCCAGGTAATGTGTACTTGAGATGATCTTATTATCCACATCAGGAAAGTGCCTACAAAATGTTTCATGGAACTGCTAGAAATTAAGGACCAGAAAAAGGAATACAACACCTACAATGGTTTGGATTAGTCTCTTCACCTACATTCTGTGTTGGGTCATACAGTTCTTTAGAGTTAGAGTAAAGTTCTCAGTAAAGCAGAATTTAAGTGGCAACTCTACTTTATTTTTTGTCTGACCTGCTACAAGAAAATACATGCAAGTGATTTCAGGAAGACTGTGCTTATAAGCTAAAACAAATTATCCATGTGTTTTTCTAATGTCTTTGCATTCAAAACCCCAGTAGAGTTTATCCATTAATGGACAAGAAATTAGAAGAAAGCCTATGCTTTAATGTGAAGTATGTGCTTGGAAATACTTGGAAACTCAGCACTTACAATTCACAGCAATAATGCACTGAGGAATATTTCTCCTTAAAACCAAGACCCCAGGTAAGTGTTTTCAAGAACAACATCATTGTCTTCACAAAGATAACTGAGTCCTCATTATTTATAATCCCTGAAATATTCAAGATTGCTGGTATGGGGGCGAGCAGGAGGAGATTGTTATTTTATTTTCAAGAAGAGAAAGCAATTTTTCTAAAAAGAGATTATAAAGGACACTTTCAGGTAGGTGAGGTGTTTTTTTGTTTACTTTTTTAAAATAGTGCCTTTGGAATCTAGCTGTAAACTTTTCTTACTTCAGAGCATTGACACTTCTGTATTTCCTTGGAGAAGTATTGTAGGGTTGCTCATATAGGCAAGTTTTTGTTTCAGTTATCAGTAAATTTCCATGAATCCTGGACAAAAAAAAAAAAAAAAAAAAAAAAAAAAAACCCAAAAAAACCCCTTTTTTTTCCCCCCTGTTACTTTCCACTGCAGTGATTTCTTGGACCTGCAATTTGTTATGTCATAGTGAGAGAAAATTGCAAAGCTCAACCTTCCTGCAGCTCTGCCAAACTTCACCATGTTACTGAGAACCTGGCAAACTTTTCCTTTTCCCTTTCAGCATCTCTCTCCCCTTCCTACTCACCAGCCACCCTTTAAATGCTGCTTGTGAGCAATGCTTCACCCTGAAACTGAAGGCTTTTCCAGCTGACATGGACTTTAGGGAAACCAATTAATACAAATGGAAAAAAAAAAAAAAAAAAAAAACCCACAACCCATCAGTTTTGACAACCTAACTCAAAGAATATGAAGCCCTTGCAAGACAAAAGGCCTGAGAAGGTCTTTGCAGCCACTGGTTCCCACTGATAAATACTTATTATCTCACCAGCTGGGAGACAGCCCCCATGCCACATCTTCCCCTTCCATCACTGTTGCCTAATACAGCTTCATTTCATTCCTGAAAGAACTTTGTTTACCAAGAGGAAAAGCAAAAAGAATATGTTTTGTCACCTCTATGCTAAACCTATTGTCTCCTTCCTAAAAGCAATCATCTTTAGATATTAAAATGGCATGATCTGGGTATTGCATAGCATTTCTTCTAATCTGCCTGCATTGCCAATTCAGTTCACAGATTGCATTCATTCTCCTTTGAAAAGCTTACATTGTTGAGTCAGAACTTTCCTAAGAAATAGAATTTGCTCACATCAGCCTCGCTGACGTGAGGCAAGGACAAAGTCAAGAGCAGAGGAGGGACTGTGCTTTGTAAGGGAGACTGGGGAATCAGAGGCTGGAGCTCGTTAGGGTGTATTTGGAACAATTCAGGTTAAAAAGCAGAGATACACCAACACTGGTTTTTTTCTTTCCAGTCATGAAATAATAGCAGCAAGAAGGGCACAGAGCATGAGCCACGCTTAAACACAGGGATGGATAATACACTCTACCAGAAAAGGGGAACAAATAAGCCAGAAATTTTCCCAGCTCTTGTCCCAGTCTGTTTACTGCTGGTCCTTATTCTGCTTTTCAGACCTATCTCTGAAAGGGGCAACTCCTGAAGTTCCATTCCTAAATGCAAGCGTTTTGGGGGTTTTGAGATTTTCATACAACCTAAAACTTGTGAGTCAGTACAAAATGTTGGCCTGCTCTACAGGCAAGGAAAGCATCCTTTGGACTGGCTCCTCAGCTCAATTCCTGTGAACATTCAGGACACTGAGAGCACGAGATATCTCCATGTGTGTGTCCACATCCAGCCAGCTGAGCTTCCTGTGTTGCACAGAATCACTGAGCCCACTGACCAAACCCTTTTTGTTGAGTTCTCTATTTGGGGTGCACAGAGTAAACCAGAACAGCATTGTGCACAAATTCTCCTTCCAAATCTCCCCTGAGGCAGGTGACTCCTTCCACTGGCTTTATTTCTGTCTGCAGTGTGGCAAATAGAGTTTCCCCTGTGATGCAGCTCCAGCTCCACATTAGAGCCTTGCAGGGGAAGCACAGAGCAAGGGCAATGACACTGGAGTGCCTGAAGGAGCGATTCAGAGACATCACTCTCCATCAGGGCAGACCACTAATGCCAATGTAAAAGCTGTCATGGATCACCCACCTAACCCTAGAGAAGGTGTTCACAAAGACACATTTTTAATTTTGCACACTGTAACCTCATGCAGGGCTCACAAAGCAGCAGAACTGCACCTCTAATTCTTATGTGCACTCCCAGACAAATGATGCCGCTTTCTTTACGACATCAATTTATTTTTCACTTTGCAATTACGTAAAAACAGCAATAACACGGGAAGAGAGATGATGTGACGGATCCTAGTGCTGAATTATTCATTGCCCTTCATCTGCTGACTTCACATCAGACAGCTCCCAATGCACCTCGCATAAATCACAGTGGATCCTCTTTTGCCACAGCCACTCTAAGATCCTGTGGTGTGCTTTTTCACCTAAACACCACAGGATAATGGTATTTTCTGAAGGAGGGGACAAGCATTCATTGATTGGGAAGGAGGTCTGTGTCCTGCAGTCATTGATGTTTGGTGAGTAAGAAGAGTAATGTAATGAACTGGAAAATATCCATCGGATACATAGGTTTTAAAGAGAAAATAAGATATTTTATATACATATAAGTCTAATGGTATGGTGAGGTTTATAAGCATATGATTTTGTATACCTAATGTTGAATATCTGATAAGCTGTTTTACCTCCCAGAGTTCAGTCTCAGACAGCAATACTACAAAACATTTGGGGAAAATTAGAAAGAGAGAAATTAATTTCATAGTCTCTGTTTTCAATGTATTTATTTATTTATTTGCTATATCCTAACACTTGAACTGATGAACTTCAATTGCACTTTGGGGTAAAGTGGCCAGAGTTTGAATCAAAGAACAGCCACAATAAAAATTGCCAACTACAAAGGAATGTGTTAACTATAATGAACATTCTAAAGGGTTTCAGTGCATGCCATGCACTAGGCTGATCTCCATACTAATGAAGGGTTAATTCATGTGCTTCATTCCAACTTTTCAGGCCCTTGGGCTGAGTAATAACTGCTGACTGTGAACCCTTGAGGGATTTGGATTTTTACTACCCTGCCCTCACGGGGTCTGTTGCAGTGAGAACTCTTCTCACATTCTCCATAAATGCAGTCCCCTGCACTATGGTGAGTAGTAAAACCAACATTCTCAAGAAATTTCCATCTTTCATTAGCCAGCTGTCTCATCAACATACTTTTTAAAGGTCTGGACAAGCTGTTCTTTCATTTTGCTGCAAACAAACACAGATAAACATCCTTCTTTCTCCCCATTTCCCCTCAAGCTGCTTCTGAGACCTCCCTAGATCATGAAGGCTTCAGGAACAAACCCAAATGGCAGAGTCAGAACAAACTGTGGTGCCTCAGCTGTGGCATGTGAGCTCTTAGGGCAGCTCAAGGCGCTGTGGCTGCCCCAAGCCCAGTGTGGAAGGAGTTGAGCTGAGCTGGCACCGGGGCAGCCACAGCAGCCCAGCTGACAGGCAATAACACATTAAGCCACATTTAATGTCTCCAAGGCTTAGGTTCCTCTTTTAATTCATGTACAGCCTTATGTCATAGCCTAGAGAACTGCCTACAGCAAAGATCAGCTTTCAGCCACTTGGGCAATTTTGTTCTCCACGCTGCACCACGGATTTCTGTCTGCCTGCTCCACTGGTTCTCCTTGTTGACAGAACTTTTGCCTCTCTGAAGCTTTGTATTGGAGTTTATTCCCTATTATCAGTATTTATTTGTGATGTGGCAACTCTGCTCTGTCAACCCTAAAGAAGCACAGACTAAAAAGAAGGTTCCTGCATGGAAGAATTTAGCCCTACTCTTGTTTACTTTAGTTTGTCTGCCTGTACCAGGAGCAGGAGGATGTAGAAACAACAGGATATCAAAAAACAAGAGGAAAAGCAGTGAAACCTCAATAGGAGCTTTGCTGTCACAGACTAAATACTTTTCAGGAGAATCTGGGACAAGCATAGCAAATAAGGCCTGTTTTACCATATATTTAGTATATATTGTGATTTAGTAACTCATATATGACCAGAAAAAGTGATATCTTATAAATATATATGAAAAATATATGCAACATCAAATCAACTGTCAATATTAGTCCATCTTTTCTCTCTCTCTCTTTTTTATTAATTTTTTTTTTAATAGTAATAATTGAGATTCAGAGAAAAGAAGGGAGCAGGGGAGAGGGAGGCTGTAGCAGACCTAGAACAAGGTTCCAGGTCTCTCAAGTCCTAGCCCAGGGCATAAACTAAGGGGGAATATTCATGTGCGTAAGCATTTGCAGGATCAGGGCCTGCAACTGCATTCCAACTTGGATGTAATCCAGCTTGGATGTAATTTAATTTACTCATGAGATCTCAGTTAAAAAATGCTGGTTTCATGAAAATATAACATTACTATTGATTTTTTTTTTAAGCTGTAAATTGGGCAAATACAGACGTAAATGCAAACCACAAAATACTTGAACAGATGCACAAAGGACAACCAGTCACCAGACTAAAATCTTTGGAAAGTTGCTTCCCCCACCCCTTTTTTTTTTTCTGTATTTTATTAACATTTAGAAAAGAAGAAAATATGTATTTCTGACCTCTTCATTAAAAATATCACAGGATTCATTAAAATAAATATCTGGAAACCTCAAAACTCTTCTCTATTTCAGTGAATACCTAAAAGTTAAAGCCTCTGATTAAGCAGAAAAGGGATGAACTGTTATGTGAAGCTGACAACAACAATTGTGAGCTGAAGAATGGCAAGTTCATTGCAAGTAGCTGGTAATGATTTCTTGCAAAGGATTAGAGAGATGGAGAGGGGGGCCAAGCTGAAGTTTGTTTATAGACAAAGAGGCAGTTGGGGGGTGCAGGGAGCTCCCAGGAACTTCTGGGCTCCTGAAAGCAGGAGGAGAGATGGGATTTCTGCTCTTGCAAGGCAACTTTGTCAGAAAAGTGCTTCAAACTTGGCTTTGTTCATCATCAAATACTAATTTCCAAAGTGTAAGCTACTCCCATGGATGGCATGGGGACTTTTTGGCTCCTCAGAAATACTGAGTGCAGAAAGGTCCCCTCCCTCTCATTACAGAATTGCAGCTGTAAGGAATTTAAAAGGATTTTTCATTAAAATGTTTCTGTGCAGAATTTCTCCTTCTTGCTCAACCAAACTGCAAGACCTCCAAAGTCATGGTTTCAAAACCAGAAAGCTGTTCCATGTCTTCTAACAACCCAAAATTCCCTCTCAAAAGAGTAACTATTGCTTCTGAGAAATTTCTGATTAAATGAATAGCTATTTTTTCATTACTAGCAGTTTTAATGCAGAATTATTTCATCATTCCTAAAATGTACACTTTTACAAATTAAACATATCACATCTAGGAACCAAAATATTAATTTGGAAACTTGACCTACTTAGCCAGGCTTAGAAAAGAAGTTGACTTTGTTCCTTAAAATAATTGCACAGACATTTTCATTTTAAAACATAAAAACATAACATATTTTAGTGCTGTAGATAGTAAAATGATACAGCTAGTATTAGTTTGAATGGACTCCACTGAAAGAATGCCATCTGCTAAAATCAAAATGTTTCCCTGAATGATTGAAAGGTATTGATCAATAAATAGATGGATGTTATTGACACTGCTCTCAGCATGTGCTGAAGGATCCTCCTTGAACCAAGCACGGGTTTGTTCTGTAATCAACTTTTATTTTTCAAACTTTCATCATTGCAAGGGAAAAAAACCCAGAAGGGGTCTAAGATACCTGTGAAACAAAGCAAGGAGGGGGCTGCAGAGCACAGACCTGGGTTTCAGCCCTGTTGAGACATCTTCCCTCTGCTCCCCTCTCCAGTGCTCCTCAGGGCATGGAGCCTGTATCATTTACAAATTGCTCATACTGTTTTAGTCTCTTAACTGTTTTAGTCTCTTAATATCACTAAATCTCATTCTCCCTTCCCTTTTCACCCCCTCCCTCTCTTTCCCTGCACTATATTTATATCTGGGAGGCTGCATTCAAGCACTTGGAGATGATGTTTCCTGTGGAAACCTTTGAATTATTTCAACAATTTCACAGCATGCTGCTTTTCTCTCCTGTCCCTCGCTGCCTTGTTCTGGTGATTGCTACTAACAGTAATAGGAAAAATGGTAAAGAAAACAATGCCAAGACCAGCTCTGCCAGAGGAATCCTAAGGCAGCACAGAGATCTGATTTCAATTACATCTGCTCAAGGGAGAGCAATCCTGCAGCAAGGGATGGATCCTCTGCTGGAGCCAATCCCTCTGGGCTGGGGCTCCTGCCCACAGTGGGCAGCAGGATTTGCCACAGACCCCAATTCCCCCTCCAAACCCCTCATCCCAGTCCTGTAAACAGCAACAGATTGTTTGCTGGAGTCCACTTTGCATAAACGCTGCCAACAAACTGTGCTGTGTATAAACTCTGAATATTTTAATGTGGATTCCAGAAGCCAAGTGTGTTCACACATAGATTTTAGAAGAAATCCTTAATTGCACTGTATGAAGATAACTAATTGTGAGCCGCAATCCTTACCCAAAGAAAAAGTTTTTGTGTTGGGTTGTTTGGTTTGGGTGTTTTTTTTTTTTTTTTTTTTTTTTGGCTTTTTTTTTTTTAACTCTTCTGAATGGAGACTATGATTTCCTGCTTTCTTTTAAAGTTTTAATATTGAACTTTTTAAAACTTTCAAACTATTGATTCTTTTGCTGTAAATCCAGAGTCTCCTATGAAAGGTAATGAAGTGAGAAGCAGAATTAAGAATGCCCAGATGTGTTGTAGCTTATAAGGGCAGTTTACAAGGAAAATGCAAAACTGCCAGCAGCCCAGCGACGGGTTAGTTGTCTATATAAATATATTGTGCAGGAAACAAATCGCCAAGCCTGGCTTCTGGACTTTGGTCTGGGGCATGTGAGCTCAGCTGCTACTGCCTGTGCTGACAAAAATGAGAATATGCTGTTTTTATGATGGTCCAGAGCAGTTTTTGCCAATCCTCAGCAAGGAAGCTGTGGTTGTTTCTTAAGGAGTATGAAAGGCTCCACAGAGTGGCTGGCTTGGACCTGGCAGAGGTAAAGAAAAAGGCGTGTGTGTCCTGCCTGCTGCTAATCCTGTTCTCCTGGGGTTTGCAGCCCCTTCTTTTCCCTCCTTACCCCTGTTTTGGGGCACTAGGCCCCTGGGCAGATGAATTTGGATCCCTGCAAAAAATCTGCTGCAAAATGGAATTCTTCATATCCAAGCTTTCCTGCTAATTTCACAAAACAACTTCCTGTAGAAGTACAATCCTCCACAGGTTGTGTTGGAAGGACTGGGCACTCATTCACACATGTTATTAGGTTGCAACAGAAAGAGTCTGAAATATATGCAACAGAAACATACACATTCCCAGCTTTCCCTTAAATTAAATTTCCTATCCAATTTCTCATGTGGGTATGGTCATTTTTAATTTAAATTTGTTAGAAATAGACATTAATTTCAAGGCGATTTCATAAATCCCATGCCAATGTTATAAAGCAAGCATGTAAATATGTCAGTTTGCAGAAAGCCAGGCTTCAAAAAAATATGAAAGAGCATAACACTGCTGACATTCCCATCATAGGCTGAAATTTCTGTCCAAAGCTGCTTTCTATCTCAGTGGCAAGGAACCATTTCTGAACAGCACAGATAAACAGACACTCAGAACCTCTGGTGTCCCTTGGCAGCGCTGGCTGAGCTCCAGCTGCTCCTGCTCCACAGCTGTCCCACAGGAGGGGTCCTGTGGATCCTGCCGTGGGATGGGGCTGCCTTGCCCACAGGATCACCCACCTCAGAGCCATTCCAGACCACCTCTGCCTCCTTTCAGCCTTTACAGCTGCACATTGCTGCAGCCCCAGAGAGGAAAGCAGAGAGAAGGAGCTGTGTTCTGCTGCAGGTGTGGGGCTGCCTGCTGCACTGACCCCTCCAGAGCTGTGCCCAGACATGCTTTAGGTCTTTAAATAACAGGGATCTGTTGCTGTCCCGTTTCCCACCACTTCCAGACCCTCTTGGACCATTCTGCTGCCAGAGATGGGAAGCAGGGCTGGGCACACCTGGCAGCTCTCTGAGCCTCTGCTGCACAGAGTGAAGGGGTGGGAGCGCTTAGCTGCAGGGATCAGGCGCTAAATTCAAACACATTGTTCTGCCACTACAGAAAAATCTCTGTTTAGGTTGTTCTGAGGGCATTCAGGGCTCACAGCCTCTCTGCACAGGCAGCTCAGGGGGTGGGGAGCCCACCTGCAGCACAGGGACCTCTGTGGGGTGTGAGTGCCTGAACCTGCTCCAGCCTCCCCCATCCTCTGCTGCCATGCGCTTCCCGTCGGGCAGCATTTGGAGGCAGCAGGGAAATAAGTACCACAACACTCCTCCCTTAAAGCTTAGGAGAGGCTGAGCTCATCTAGAGAGAGCCCTTCCACTGTCCAACTTTGGTTCCCTTATTTACAGAGCAACATTTATTTCTATTGCCCTCCTCCCTGTTGCTATTTATAATCTAGGGAAGCGTTCTTCACACAAAATGCCAGGGAAAAGTTTTCCTGGGCTGCTCAGCCCCTTGCACAAGGGCTGCTTTGTGTCCCTTGGTCAGGGCCTGCCATTTGGGGAAGCTGTAAGTCTGTAAGAAACAACAAAAATTTACAGGAGAATGTGCTTAACATTTTGTTGCAGCCTTTGAAAGGCTTTACGAGAAGCGAAATATTTGGAGCAGATAACCCAGCCATGCATAGACTCGGCTGGGCTTTCTATCAACATATTACTCTAATTTTCTCCTTTCCTATTGATCTGCAGGGTACCACCTCTTCAAACCCCAGACAAATTGATCCTCTGAGTAACATCTGTGCACACTATTAATCTTTTTCACACATTTGATGTTCCACATTACTGGACACAGGACACACACTATGACTCAAGTGTTAATCAACTAATACCTGAAAATTAGGCTTGTGTCTACTGTATAAACATTGACAGACTATCCATCACCTGCCTGAGTGAATAAATGAATTTTCCCTTTGTTACATGCACCGTAGCACTCTGGGGCCTGGAATATTTGCTGGGCTTGGAGGACATCACACAGGGAGGCCAGCGTGGAGCCACCTGTGCAGGATGGGGCACAGACAGGGGGACAGCAGGCCCCACCTAGCCCAACAGACCAAGCAGCTCCAATCACAGCAACAGGCTTCTCTCAGTGCATTTTGGAGGGGAGGAAAAAAACAAAAGTGGGAATCCATTGGACAGATGGGCTAAGGCCACTCCATTAATGTCCTAGGCTACTATCCAGCTCAGGTCCCAGAAAGAAAATGGAAATTCTTAAAGTGCCATGGACACCATACCTGATTTTCCTGCACATAAGGTGAGGTCTGGATATTTACCTCCGGTCCAGAACTTGCACCACCACTACCAAACGCCATTTCAGTTCCCAGACATGCATTAGGCACTGTTTGAAATAGAAAACCCTGGACATGCCTCTTTCTTTTTTATTTTCTTTTTTTCTCCCCCTTGTAACCACTGAAACAGATGGTTATTTCTTCCTAGGAGTTGGAAGAGCAATCTGATTGCAGTGTCTGATTGTGATCATTGCTGACTCTGACACCCTCCTGGCAGGCTGCTCTCTTCTGTTACGCCAACTTCCATTTAACAAAGAAGGAAGGGGGAGCAGAGGACAGGCACAGCTGAAAAACGCCCAGTTTGGGTCCCTGCTCAGGCCAGGCTGCAGCAGATCAATGCCCCCACCCTCAGCACATGAAAAGAGCCAGAAAGATTCTGGCTGAGTTTAATAAAAGGCAGTCAAGGCTTTGCTGCAGCATTGTCTCTGGGTAGGACAAAACTGCTTGAATCATCTTTGTTCAGATTTTTTTTTTTTTTTAAGTGGCTTTCTTAGAAGAAGAAATCTATCCAGGGAGGGTCTCTTGTGACAACTTCCTGAAAGCATCTAAAAAATCTGGAAAATTAAATATATGAGGTTATTTGGCAACTAAAAAGTGAAACATTGTATCTACAGAAATTAAGCTGTTGGGTTTTGATGGATGCCTGAAAGCTTTGAGAGAAAAATACCTATGAAAAAACAACCTTTGCTAGTAACAAAAATAATTTCCTCCTCACCAGGAGAGATTAATTCACTTACATTCCGCTCTCAGGCTGGAATTCTTCATGCTCCATCTTTTTCTAATAGTAATTTTTTTTTTTTTTTTTTTTTTGTCTTTGCAAAGCAGGGCAGTGTCCACACAATAAATGGGGAAGGAGTCGGGTGAAAGGGTCCACATTGAGTGAGGGCTGGTGGAAGAGCAGGCTGGGATCCACAGGTCAGTCACCATAGCTGCTAACCAGGGGAAAGAGATGCATCTCTAATTCAGGTAATTCTGAATTCATCATCTAATTCTTGGATGAAGTCACTCTGGAGCTGCCAATCTCCCTCCTGGCTTTGCAGGAGCCACAACATATCCATGTCCTTAATATAGGTACCTCAGGTAAAAAATAAAGGTGAGAGTGGCTTTCTATACTTGCTGCCTTCTCACTGACCCTGCCCATGCAAGTGCTCCCCTTCCTGCACTTTGTCTCCCCACTTTGGCATGTTCAGTCTCCACTGATGCTCCAATCAATATGGGAATACAAAGAATGACAAAATTAAAATATTTCAGCAACGGGTAAAGAACAGCAGCAATGTTAAATAGCCCAAAAACCCCCAGAGGTGAAGAAACTAAGACAATTTCACGTTTATATATTTATACTGACACAAGCCCCCTACAAAATTGGATATTCCATGTAAAATTACACATGAAGACACTACAGGAGTTATAAATTCTAGCTCTTATAAGTTCAGAGAATTCACACTGCAGACCAGCTAAAGCTGGACATGAGGGACATCAAGGAAGCATTTAATGAGGTATTTTCAGGGAGCTACTTCATGAGAAAACATACAGAGCTTATATAATTCAGAAAAAAAACCTAAGTTTTCCATTTTTCAGGCTCTAAAACACTGCAGCTAAAAAACCTCTGTAGGTGCCTAACCTGGTTATGTGCTACCTGGCAGATACCCCTGTTATTTGTTACCTCTTCTGCTCTGGCTCAGACCACTCTTCACCTGTGCTTTGGTCAACCTGCTGGAAGAGGACACGTGTGACATTGAGCCACTCAAAGAGGGCACTGAACAGTTTCCCCCCCACTAAATCAGGGAATGCTGTCCCATTTAGGTGGTGCTATGGAGGGATAATAGTGACATCATCCATTTTTTAAAAAGAAAACGTTTAGCAGATGGAAAAACCTCAGCATGAGCAGGCAAAGGGGCTGCACTGAGGTGCAGAGAGGAACCAAGAACCAGCCCTGTGCTTTTTGTGTAGCAAGGAACAGCCAACAAAACTGCCCAAAACTAGTTATCAAAATCCTCTCCACTGCACCAAATATCAACAGGACAGGCTTAACTGTCCCCAGGAATCAGCTGGGGAGCCAAAGGATTCCACTGAGAGTCCAAGCAGTGAAAATAAGACAATATCAACTTAATGCCTGTATCCCTCCCAGCCACATAGTGTGCTGATCTGCATCAGGCTTGGTGATAAACAAAAAGGGAAAACAGTCTTTAAAATGTCCTGAATTGCCTGTACCTCCCCTCCACGCATCCCAGAGAAGAGTTCCTGGCATCAGCTGATGCAGGAGGTGAACCATGAATAACCAGGTTTCGCTCAAAGTAATTCCATTAGGGCCTGAAATGACTGGGTGAAACATGAGTAGGGGAAATCATCAAGAGTCCCAGCAGCTGGGCTCCATGACATCACTGGCAGGAATCAAAGGGAAAAAGCCTCTAAGTTATGCAGAAAAAGCCCTGGGTTTGTTTGTCTGCTTACAGAAGTGCAGTTTGCTTGCCAAATGACAAAGAAAAAAAAAAAAAAAGAAGGGGAAAAAAAAAAGAAGGGGAAAAAAAAAGCTTTGAAAATTTTGGTCCTGGTATTTTGCTCTTTTAGGTAAATCATTCTGCATTTATCAAAGCTGACAAGAAATAAAATGCTTGAAATCATTTCTGTTTGCTGTGCATGGAGAGGAATTATTGCAGAAGCAATAGTACCATGTGCTGCCAACAAAAATACAGTAGTGCACAAGCTAAAAAGTTATGAAAAAAGGGGGATGCAGTGGTTAACATCTATATTATGGCTGCTTTCATTTGTTTGCATGTCTTGACCTTATTGGAGAGCTTATCAGGAACTAGTTCCACACAGACATCATGTTTACTGTCAAGGGATAGCAAATAAATGACAAATAACTGCTTTTGGAGTTCAAAGAGCAGAAAAATAACACAAGCCAGGATATTTACTGCCTCATGTTTAACTCACTCACTTGTGTCTTACTCCAAGATGTGCTTGAATGTTTTAGCCATGGCCCAGAAGACAAATCAGAAGTCAAGGGAGGATTATGGACAGACAAACCTTTTTCTAGTTCCTTCATGCTCGGTAGCATGGATATGACAGGAGATTGTTTCAAGGTAGAGCACTCAACAAAAAATAATTTCCTAAATAAGGCCATTCCTTACCCTCGAGGAGTAAAAAAGCCATTTTTGATGGATTCCTTTTTCATCAAAAAGAGAAAAGAAGAGCTATGAAGTCAGAGAGCTGGGATGGGATTCACGCAGCTGGAGCCATCACCTGAACTCCCCCTTCATCATGAAAAAGAGAACAGCATCTCCTGGAACAACCAAACCATCTCCTTGCTGTAACCAAAACGCACCTCAGAAAGGTGACATGACCACCTCCAGGGGAGGTGAGTTTCCTCTGGATTATGCATAGTCCAGACAACTGCAGAAGATTTTTTTTTTTTTTTTTGCAAGAACTAGAAGAAATTCCTGCTGCCTTCAGTGTCTCTGATTCACAGAGCACCTGCTCCCACAGTGGTCCTTTTTCCATGATTTCTCTCCTGATGGGCTGTCCATCCCCATGTTGCTCTCCAGCCTGCCCAGCCTCATGTCCCTGGTTCCCTGTTTTGGTTCCTGCCTCACACGGTGCCACCCTTATTCCAGTTACAAGACTACAGCCTCAAACACGTTATCATAAAAAACTGTCCACTGTAAAGATCTGCTCATAAAAAAACCCAGCTCTGTTCACAAATAAATTAAGAATGTGATTAAATCCCAGTGAAAGCACAGGAACATAAGCATGTGCTGAAAGCCTTTCCTGAACAGGGGCCATCTCCTCCCTCTTCCTAAAACCTATTTCGGTTGAGCTCATATTTCTTGTTGGCAAGAACTTAAAAACAAAATGAAGGAAAAAACTTTCCCATAAAAGTTGAGCTTAATAGACCACTCCAGCATCCTTAATTGCCATATTTTTGTGTATTGATGCAAATAATTATTAATGGACCATTTTAAGAAAAAGGCTGTATTTCATATCAAAAATACACCAGAAAATGAGTTCGCACTGTTGTACACCATAATGCTTTGCAAAGTTAATCAACCTTGATAGCTGGAATGTGGAAGAATGTTTTGTTTCCAAGTGGAAAATTATTACAATATCCAGGGGGGTGTTGTCCTGCCAGCTGCCTTTTAATCAACTCTTTTTTTATGTGGAATGAAGGCCATGAAACATCTGAAAACTGCAAGCAAACTCTTCACTCAAAAAGGAAAAAGGAAAAAAGAACAAAAAAACCCCAAAAGCCAAGGCAATTTTTTTAAACGGGTGAAGGAATCCACTGATGTAATAAATGTATCCATGTATTCCAAGTATAACTTGGAGCCAATCTAGTTATAAACTCCTTAAGATCAAGGTTCATCATAAAACTGGGCCCTACCTTTATTTTTGTAATACTAGCAGTTGCCACCAGAATTCCTGAACCCCTTCTTCACGCCATCTGGAATGCATACATGAGCAAGTTTATGATGAAAAATATACTGTGCACTAGAGCTGGGCTCTTTCAGGGTAAAAGCAACTACAAAGGCAGTAATGTGCAGGGATTGTACATTTATTTTATTACAAGAGCCAATGTGTTCTTTTGGTCTAACCAGGATGGAGGCAGATTATAGAAGTAAACTTTGCAAATGGATATGGTGGTAGGAGTTCAGGTTTGTTCTGTGCTTTCTGGAAATGAAAAGGACACACCTAATATCTTTATCTACTTAACCCTGTCACTGTTTAATTCATTATATAAAATTTCAGTCTGGGTCAGCAGTTATGCTCAGGGTTGGCCTATGGCAGGTTTTATGCCATATTTCACTCTTATACCTTAGAATTCATCGCTTTCGTTACAGTAATATTGGAACAACAGGTAGCAAAATTCCCTTTGCTGACTTCCCTGCTGCAGTTGAAAAGTGCTGAACTCTGGTTGCCTTAAAAGTTTCCTCACAAATGCCACAACCCAGCTCCTAATCTCTGTGCATTTCCATGGTATGTGTCGTTTTATTCTGGTTCATTTTTTAGGGGGATATTTTGTTTTGCTGTGGGGTTTTTAGCAACAATAGTGTGAGAATTACCTTTTTTCTTTTACTCTTTCAGAATCTCAGCCTGATTTTACTAACTCTTACTAACTGTTAAGATCAAAATGAATAAAGTAAATTTCAAATTAGGGCGCCAATTCAGGAAAGTCTTATGTGTTTGACTGAAAGAGGATGTGCCATTTTTAGCAAAGTCAGTGTCCAGATGTTGTATTTTCTTCTGCCCTTGAATGGAGGCAAGGTGAATCAGGCATGTGTTTTATATCAGGTACATGCCTGAGTGCTTTCTTGAGCAGTGATGGAGTTAAGCCCATGCTGAAGTCCTGGCTTAGGGCTATTAAAGGCCACTTTCCCCTCCTTCAGCTCAAAAAGATAATCTAGGCACAAATGAGCCTTTCCAGCAGGAACATCCCCTTTATCAATTCCTAGACCAGTGCACAAGTATCATCTTTCTGATTTAGTGAAATAGAGGAGGGACATCCTCCATCTGCAGGGCCAGATCCCACAAAGAAAGGCTCTTGTAACAGCACAAGAATGCTGTGAGCTTCACAGACAGAAGCACTCACCAGATAAAGCACAGACACTCAGCTGCCTGTGCAGCCTCCCTTCTCCCCAGCAGAGCCATCTCTGTCTCTCTCTCACGGCTCATTCAAGGCTCTCCCCACGCTCTGGTCCAGCACCAGGGAGGTGAAACATGCAACACCACAAATATGTACTGCACACACGGGATCCACTCCTTCCTTTGCTCTTCTCTCATTACTGGCTACCACAGATTTCTGTCTTATTCAGAGTTCTCTGCTACAAATCTGGCACAAACATTTCATAAGCACAAATTACGTGACAAAATAAATTCTGAAAATGCCTCGGACGCCACCAGGCCAGGTGGGCTCCTGACATCCCCAAAGCTCCTGGCACACCTGATGCCTCAGGTTTTAGCTTTTATATTTTTCAGATTCAGCATTGCTTTAATGTGTGGGTCTGGGCTTCATATCAGGGGATGGTGAGCTCTCTTCACAGAGCAGGGAGACAAAACAATTCCTTCTCTAGCTGGGGACCAAGGACAAATGATCCAAATTTCAGGCCCAAGAGCACAAACAACATGGACTGAAGAAAAGAAAATGAGAAGGATGGGACTTCAAGGGATAAAGCTGTAATTGGACAATTAACTCCAATATGCAAATGGAGCAGAATTTATAAAAGTAAGAGACCCTGTGACCGGTCATGCATTTTGTGACCATTTTGATTCATCTTAGGTGTAGCCCTGGCTGGGCTCTTGTGCTGCCCAAGGTGGACCTATTGAGGCCACCTCATAAATCCCTGCTTTATTCTTTAGCTCTGTCTAGTCTCTGTTCTAGGTCAGCCTTCTCAAGGCATCACACCCAGGCTCTGAATGCCCTGCAGCTCTCCCATCTCCACTGGCTCCTGCTGAAGCCAGCCCAGCTCCTGGCTGTTCTGCACAGGAAACCTTTCCCAACAGCAGTCCTGTTTTCAGCAGTAACTGCCAAAGCCGAGCCAAGGCCAGGCACAAAAAGCCCAGTTCACCAGATGAATTCCCACAAAACACAAGTGACGCTATTCAGGATCTCATAAGCGGTAGGTCAGGGAATAAGGTGTTGGGACTCCTAAAGTTTAGCAGGAGGGAGCTGCTTGTCCCCTGGCCATAGGCTGCCTGCAGTACTGCAGGGCTAATTGCTGCACATTCCTCAGCCATGATGTCACTGGATGCTAACTCTTTTGCTCCTGTGGATGGAGGGAACTTGTGGTGTGTCTCTGAGACACCCAAAAATACATGTGCTGACCCTTAAAAGAGAAAAAAAATCTTTTACCATATACCTAGCAGAGCCAAACTAAATGAAGCTGAGGTCTCTGTCCAGCATTTGGAAGCCAGTTAAAATAGGAAATCAGTGTTTCTCTAAATACACAGAGTATATTACCTTAGTCATAAAATTGGGGACTTTCAAATCTAATTTGTTCAGCACTAGTGCTGTTGAAGGCTGGGAAGTGTTCCAGAGGAAATCACCTCCAAGCAAACAGAGATTAGCAGCTCCCCATTGCAGACATATGGAAATGATTGCCTATAATCTCCGGTAATTGTGGCTGTATTACATTCAAATCCTGTTTTCAATTTTCTTAAACTTCTAGACTGATTGTGTTATTAAATCATGCTGGCTGATGTGTTTAATAAGGACCTATTAAATGTTTATAAAATTAGGGAAATAAATACGGGCTTTTAGTCAGATTGTGTGATGGATCTGGTAACCTATTGTTAAAAGTAGTACTGGTAAAAATGTGTCTAAAAAAATTACACGTAAAGGCTCCCTTTAAACTAAGAAACCCAGTATTCAATGCAGATCATATCCGAAATGATCTTTGCAGATGTTTAGAGAGAAAAGAGGAGCCAAATTAGAAAGATCCCACTGAGCCGTGGGAAGAAGCACTCCCTGCACAGGGTGAGGGCTCCTGGGTCCAGGCTGTGCCAGGAGGGCACAGAGCCAGCCCACGAGTGGCCAGGGTGGCTCCTGGGCACCTGGATGGCTGCAGGAGCAGCACTGGGGCTGCTGGAGCCGTGTGGCACCAGCTGAGGCTGTGCTCTGTCCTGGTCACCTCAGAGTGCCCAGCCCTGAGATGGATGGGCCAGAGCCTCCCGTGGCCCCACTCTCCCTCCTCTACCACAAGTAATTCCCTTAAATCACTAAAGAGCTCCAAGGGACCCCGACAAAAATTGAGCAAGGCAGAAATTATTTTTTTTTAAATCCAGGGACGTGTGTCTGACACAGAAAAGGGCTAAAGGATTGCTCAGTGCTTCCTCATCCTACCTTCTGCCCCTTTCCTACAGCAGACACAAAACCTTTTCCTCACAATTAACCACCATGAATATCTCCTTGCAAACCCAATCTTGCTTTTTGGAAGCAACATTCAGTTTTTAAGAGCTACCTCTGGGCTTTCTTCATCCCCAGCTCCCTTTTACAATAGCTCTCACCTGGCTGTGGACATGCACACATTTAGCTTGCTTTAACCACTGTACACATGCTAAAGTAATTTTGTGCTCTGTCTTAAGGGCAAACATGAACCTGTTTTCTCCAGCAAATTAATCTTTTATTTTATTCTTTTTAAAGGGAGGGGGATGAAGAGTAAGGGGGATTATAAATTAATTAATTATTGAGTTTTTCAGCATAAAATGCACCGCATCATTATCTTTGCATAAACACACCATCTTTTAAAAAATATAACTAGCCCATAACATTGCAGTTACAGAATATGATCAAGTAATGAGGAACTTGCATGGTTCACATTAGAGACTTTGAAAGGTTTGAAGAGAATTGGATATAAGGTTAATATTTGGCAGAGCCTTGTAAATAGCCTGATTGTTATTTTATATTGGCTGAAGTATAAAAATCTGTGTTGCGTGCCAGCAAAAGCCGAGTGGTGTGGCCAGGTAGTTACATGGCTCTGTTGTTCGCCTGCTTCACGTAGGAATGTTCTTGTTCTCAGTAGGTTATTTTTTTGTGTGTCTGCTTATACTCAGCTGAAATAGAGCAAGGACCCAGCACGGCAATTATTTTTACTAAATTTTGTTGGTCTGCCCTCAGGGGACCTTCTCCCAGTTTAATTGTTGGAGGGATTGTTGCCTTCTGGGATTTTATTTCAAAATGTTCTTGTTAGAATTTGCTTTCTTAACAGAGTAAGGGCTTTTATTTTATAGAATTTAATCCCTTTCTTCAATGCACATAAAAATGCAAAAAACAGTGTATCCTGAAATTAATAGAGGTGTTTCTTGTTGCACAGATTTCTAAATTATTTGTCTAAAGATATGCTTAGAATTGATTATATTACAGGGGTATAAATCTTATGCCCACTCCCCCCATGCAGGAGGTTTGGAAGTGAATTCAAGCAACCCAACTACATTTTATAAGTTAAGACAAACATGGGAGAGATCATTTGTCTCTAGCTGTACATGAAATAGCTTATAATAGTTGCAGCTGAGTACATGAAGTATATGTGAGAACTGCTTTGATATAAAGCCCAGCATCGGCCTACAAAGATATTGCATTTATGCCTCTGACAGGATTCACCCATAAATAATAATAGGAGAAAAAAAAATTCCAAATTTATAAGCTGCTATTTCTGGGTTTATTTTTAATGTGACTGAATATTTGTCCCACTTCTCCAGCAGGCACTACATTAAGCAGAGCGTGGGCAATCTGGTTGGAATCAACTGGAAGAAAATAAATTCTGAAATGTCCCCTTGCTCAGCCATGACTGGTCAGAGGCATGGGACAAGCTCCACACGAGCACAAAATACCCTCCTGCCACATCATACAAAGGAACTGAGGAACCACGTAATCCATTTTGCTGGTTTTAGATTAGATGCAATATTTGTTTGTTTGGAGGGAAGCTGTCCCTTTTCTCAAACAAATGGTTCTTCCTCCATCGCCTGAAGTTATATTTACAGGCTATGAAACCTTTGTGGGCTAAACCTCAGCTCGTGTGAATTGGCATCCTCTGCTGAAAGCAGCAGAGCAGTGCTGGGGTCTCACTCTCAGCCTCTCAGTGACAGTTTACCTGCTAATTTCTTTTGGAAAAAAAGAGTGGATGAGGTCAGACTGTGCTCCCCTGCTTCCTCCTTCTCAGCTGCTTTTTGCAGTTAACCCAGCATCTGAAATTAATCTGATAGTCACCCCCTCCTTCATCTCCCCCTCTCCCCTCTGCACCCTTGGGGAGGCTTGGAAGTGAAGCAAAGCAAGCCAAGCACACAGATGCAGGTAGCTAAACTCACCCTGGATGTCAAAGCACTGTTTTTCACCCAAAATAAAAACAGTGTGTGGACTGAAACTCTGAAAGGTAAACAAGGCCCCTGAGCCTCTAAAAGTAAACTTATCAATTAGTGCATTAGAAAAGCCTGCATGTCTGTTGTCAGCCCTAATATTAACAGTGTAGCTCACATACTGGGCTCATTCATGAATTAATTGTGAAGCAGGCTTGGAACCACCAGCCCAAATCTTAAAAACCCTCCACCTCAGGATGGAAAGCACAAACATCTGCCCCCCTGGCTCCAGGCTTTGCAAGCCCTTGCAGCGTTTGCAGGGAGTTTGGGAGGCCTCACACAGCAGTCCACATCACAAAGCCACCACACGTAATGCAACATAATTTTTGCCAATTAGTTGTCTCTCTTCAGGAAAAGCCTGAGGCGGATGCAGCAGACACATCCCTAGAGAGCCTGGTCCGTCTAGGTAGGCTCAAGATCACTGGCAGATCAGTGAGACTCTGTGTGTGTGTGTATGAAAAGTAGGAGTGGGGAGAGCTCACAATACAGCCAGTCTTCAATATTCCCAGCTCTTGCACAAGAAAAAAAAAGTCAGAAATTCTCATTTTTTATGCAGGATAAACAAAACTCAAATAGCAGCCGTTTAAAAATTTCTTCTTATTTGACACCAAAAGTGGAAGGGAACCAATCAGAGGAGGTAAAGTTGAAAAAAAAATAAAACCCCCAATTTTCCCCCACAAAATAGAAAAGTGCTCAGTTCAGCACTTTCACAAGCTCTTCATTGTTGCTGCTGTCAGAGCACATTCTGAGGTTGGGGTTATGGTGTGATTTTTTTGTAAGATGGGCATGGCAGCCAGGCTGGCTGAGGGCAAGAGGCTGGGGACATCCCATGGGACAGCAGCACCCTCAGTGTGGGTACCCTCACTCTGTCACACAGTCAGACACCCAAGGCAAACTGCTCCCCATCCTGTCCCAGTTCTTGTGTCTGCAAGAAAAGGCTGGACAACCCCGGGGAATTTTTAGGTTCCAACAGTGAACATCCAAATTGAATTCTTTGAATGTAAAAACACCACTCAACCATCATTCAATCAAAGTCACTTTCTCGTCCTCATAGACTGTTTCTGGTTCTTGGCCCAAATCTATCTTTGGATTCTTTACCTTCTGAAACTGCACAGGAGACTCTCATCATCCCACAATAAGCAGCAAAGTCAATGGCAATATATCCTGAAATTATAAGTTGATGGCAGTGTTTCCACAAGATTTGAACAACTGGATTATTGTGCTGGGACTGGAAAAGTCTTCTCTTGGCTTGGTGCTGCAGTGCTACCCCTGCCTACCCTTACACATGGTTCCTATTAGGCAAGTTAGAGGAGTGGGGAGAAGGAGGGAACAAGTGAAACAAGATGATTCGTGGAGATCCCAACCAACAGATACTGGCCTAGCTCCTGTGGAAGTTCCCCTGATTTCAAAGAGGAAGAAGTCTGGTAGATGGAGGGAACTGAGGCATGATGTGCTAATGGGTTCAGATGAAGCTCCATGAAGCTGCCATTTGAGGAGGTCCTGGGGGACCAAAGACATCCTCCAACAGGGAGTCCCTGGGAATAAAGTCTGGTGCCTGTGCCTGAGTAAAAATCTGGCAGTTCATGCAGAAAGAACTACTAAATAGGAAGAAGAACAACACTCCCTTGGCAGGAGAAGTTGTGCAAGAGGCTTGTTTTCAGACTGGCTGACAACACACAGAGAAAAATCTGGGATTTAAGTCAATGCACTGGGCAGAATCAAGGCTGGGGATGAGATGGGGTATGTGTGTGAGTGTGGGAAGCACTGGTTGGATGTCAGCTTGCTCAGGCTGTTTGGGGATGGTATGTAGCACTTTATTGCTTTGGCTAAGCTGTTCTATTGCACAAGTGACAGCTAAAGGCTCTGAAAGAAAGGGGAAGAATGGAAAAGTGAAAGGTGGGGAAGTTTCAAGTTTTATGTCAGAGCAATGTCAGGGTGGAGAAGAGAGAGGGATGATGTAATAGGTGGGGGAGAGAGGGAGAAAAAGAGGTTAATGGGGAACAGTAAAATTTCAAATGCAGTATTTTATTACAGTATTGAAACTGATGCTTACAGTTTAACAATAGGGCTGGCATGGAATAGCTTAGTGGTGTGAGCCAGCAGTGCCAGGAGGATTTATGATTTTTCTTTATTAATTTTAATATTGCAGAAAGAAAGCCTCAGTCTTGTTTGGGTTGACAAGCCTCAAGCCTGGTAAATTGGAATATGCTTGGAACTGTTGGCCACTGGAAATCTGCCTGGGCTCACTGCTCCAGGGGAGGGAGCCAGGGCTGTTGGGTATTTAATGGAGTCTGCTGTTTCCTTTAGAAGCAAAAGAGGAAAAGTGACAGAGAAAGCAGAAGCAGAGCTACCTGTGGTCAGCCATCAAGTCCTGGGGAAGAGACTCCCACTGGAGGTGCCTCTGCAAGCAGGGAACCTTCTCCAGGCTGCCCCCAGCCCATCTGCAAATGACAGAGATGCTGCCAGAAAAGCCTTGTGAGCCCAGACAGGGTGGAGCTGGGCTCTTTATGAATCTGGTTTGTGGCCCAGAGCACTGTACAATAATAAGCAGCTTGTGTGGTCGTGGGAGGCTTTTCTGAGTCTCAGACACAGAGATTGAAATTGTTTCCTGTGCTGATGGTCAGCTCTGGGTCTGTCAGTCCCACATATATCCACAGAGCCCAGGGATGTTCCATGCCAGGGTGGCTATGGACAGGAAGGAACACTGAGAAGGGAGAGCTGCAGAGGGGCTGAAGAAGCCCAAAGGTGAGGGAAGGTGGTCAGTGTGTTGGGAGCATGGGCTTGAAAACAAGCTCAGAAGGTTCCTGCATACCCAGATTATTGTATGAGGCAAAAGAGATGAGGAGGGGAATCTTGGACTGAACATTTTCATCATTTGTGAGTCCTAGTAAAGTCTCCAGGCATCATCCCACTGGCCCAGCCAGTCAATACCCTGCACCCCCAGAAAGACCCCCACAAGTAAATACTGACAGCCCCATTCTGCTGCATGTATGGCAAGGGGGACAACTGCAAACAGGAGATCTGAAAGTTTAAGTAAGCAGAGATTAATTCAACAAAGCACTTGGGACATTAAGTAAAAATGCCCAGAAAAATGAAGAATTATGCTCTGTGAAATACAAAAAAAGTATCACTATTTATGTCCTATTGCACAGCAGAAGGCACAAAGATGTATGCATTTCTTTTTCACTGGGAAGAGTGTCTGCCAACACTTTCATTATCCAAAGGAGGCAAAGAAGAAGGCTGCTCTCTCCTCGCCCTGCTCTTGCAGGGATGACACAACCCTGAGGTTAAATTCCAGTTAGTTATCCTGTCCCCTAAATAACCAGCTCCTGAATGCAACAAGACATCAGGGAAACTCTTTAGCTGCCTCTGTTGCATCTTGGTTTTGATCTGTTTATAACTTAAAAAATAGACAAGTAAATGAAAACGTAAGTCCTATGCCATCACAATCATGGTTTCTAGGAGGAGCAAGGGAGGTTTTTGTTCAGTGGGGTGGCAGACAAATGCCCTGAGGTAATGTACTTGGTGAAGAGAAGGCAAATGGAACACCCAGGAGAGATGTGTGGGACCTGGGCCACCTTCCAAAGGTGGCAGGGGAAGTTTCCCTGAGCCTCTGGCACAGGAGCATCCATGCACAAGGTATACAGAGAGGCAGATACAGTCTGTGAGGGCAGGCAGGGATACGGCTCTGAAAAGCTGTGCCTGCTTGCCATTAACAAAGCTTTTCCCAGGTGCTCGCTGGAAATTTAAATTCCTTAAGTTTTAAAATTTTATCTTTGCTGAGCCAGCTGTTACCTTCCTCACGGATCTGCGCACACACAGCAAGAGAAAGTGTCTCTTGCATTCCCAAACCCTCACAGGAGATGCTGGAGCCTTTTCCCAGCGAGGGCTGAAAGCCTGAAGCTCCTGCTCTGAACCAGACTCAGCTCCTTTTCCCTTGTACATCCTGCCCTGAGCAAAGAGCCTTCTTGGGATGGCTTTGACTCTCTCAGGATGCCACTTGAGGGGTACACATGAAACTCTGACCTCTGCGCTGGTCCTGGTGACACAAGCCATGTGTCCCCTGACCCCTGCCCATCTCACACCTGAGGCTGGGTGCTGAGATCCAGGAGAAGGGGGTGTTTGGCAGCAGCCCCAGGACCCCTCCTGTGCCATGGACAGTGCTGCTCCTTCCCCACCACCGTGGCAGCGAGAGGTGACGCTCTGCAGAGCAGCTTGCCGTTCTCCAGTTTCCCTTAGTGACCAAGCTACATATGTTCAGAAAACTGAATTTATGTCGGCGGCTTGTTGTTCCCAGCCAGAAGATTTGGTCTGATTTGTATATAGCTCTGCATAAATTCCTCGTTAACCTTTACAACCATCTGGAGCGGGAGTCGCTCCTCGCACTGCAGCGGACTGTGGCAGCGGCAGCGACCGAAACCGCCGGCTTTAGGAGGCCGTGCCAGGCACTGCCAGAGCTCTGGGACGAGGGCGAGGGCAAAAAACACCTCTGTGGGGTCCCCACACAGCCCAGCCCGAGCGGTACCCTTCCCCAGAGGCACAGCACAAACCCTCTCCCTTCTGCCGCCCCGTTTAAGAACAGGCAGCTGCTTAATGCGAGGCTGCTCAGCCTCCGACGGCAGCCGCGCGCTTAATGCTTCAATTTCCACATTTTATTTTATATGTAATTTAAAGCCCATGGTGCCTTAATTGTAAAATAGGCCTTATTAAAATAATAGCTTGAGAAGCAGTGGGGTACCCTGCGCAGCGGATTGAAGCCTTCTATCTTAACTGCTGTTTACAAAGATTTCAAAGGGAGGTACATCCAAAATAGAGCTGTAGAGATGTTTCCAATGTGAGCGATGGACCAAAGACCACTGGATAATTAAGCCTCTCTCCTTTTCCTTCCCCTCACCCACCATGCTATTGCTCTCTCTCTTTAGGTATCCAGAGCCACCCTTGGCTGCATTTATGATTGATGATGCAGTGCAGATACTCTGGTACCAGTAAGCAGCGTGGGGTTTTGATTAATGATGTTGGTGGCACTCCCAGAAGACCAATGGTAAATAATAGTGTTATCCAAAACCAACTAACATAAATAGGAAAACAGCAGGGTCCTATGAGCTCAGAGAAGTCCTTCTAGTCTAAAATCACCCTTATGCTGTCCAAACCCTTCTTTGTGGAGACAGTCCTGAGAGATGGAGGGCACAATCACAAAACTCTGAGCTGCCTACAAACTCCCTACATCTTGTCCCATGCAAGGGACAGCCTCAGTCCCAGTGTAAGTTAGGGATCCCTCAGGGCTGCTTTGATTTACGTCATGCTTCAGGTCCCTCAGGTAATGAATGAGCAGGATGTGGCCAACCACTTTGTCACACCTGATCTTCGTGGAGGTCGGGAGCAGGCTGGCACAGCACCCGCAGGCAGGGAGCTCTGCCCTGGGTACCCCCAGCCAGCCCTGCCCAAACCAACTCTGCAGCTGAAAGAGCAGAGGGGCCATGGGGTCACTTGCAATATCACAGTCACCTGTACATAAAATGCCCCCTGAGTCTGGCATGAGAGCTCCATTTTGCCCTCAGCTCTGTGTGCTCCAGGCACACGGGGGCTTGGGAAGGTATTCCCCACCTCCAGTTTGTGTTGGACTCTCATCCTCTCCAGTCTGCAAGGCTTGGCAGGGTTTTGTCGCCTGCTCAAAGGGCATGTGCATTCTTCCCACCAGACTTCAGTGGGACACCTCCCCTCCCTCTCTGAAGGATGAAACAGGAGGCTCAGAGCCCTGGGGTTTGCATGCAGTGGCTTCTGAAGCCTGTCTTGCTGCCAGCAGGAGCAGTCAGTGCTCACGCTGGAGAGCTGGGTGACTGCACTTCTGTGCTCACAGCAGCCCTACTGACAGATCTCCTGGTGATGAAAAGCCCTTAAAAAACAAACCAAAACCAAACAAAAACCAGCTGCAGCTCTGTGGATGTACTTCAGCAACATCAGCAGATTGATCCTAGGGAGGAGCAGTTGCTGCCTGGGATTAAAGGTCCCTTTGGCTCAAGGGCTTTTGGGCATCCTCACCACTATGGACATTCCTGAGGTACCAATGAAGAGCTGGTGGGATCAGGCTGCCCGTGATCCATGCCATGTGCACATCCCTGTGCTGTCCCCACTGGAGGGGGCAGGGAGCCTGCTCATCCCCTGGCACAGGACACAGCCTGCAGCACCCTCACACTGCTGAGAGGGAGTTCAGGCACTCCTGAGCTGGAGCTGGGGGTGGGCAGCATCCCAAAGAGCACAACCATGCTGGGCTGCTGTCCCTGCTCTGAGCACAGCCCAGCACCAGCACGGTGCTTCCAAAGCCCTGGAGAAGACACCAGGGGTTCCCATATAGCCTGGGTTGTTTACAGGGACCTGCATGCTCCAGGAAGAAATAGGAGCAGGGCCAGCCCTCAGCCTGCCAAAAAAGCCCCATCTGGGGCACCAGGCACTGCCAGAAGCTGTCACCAGGCACAGGCAGCTCCATTACAGCTGCTTGCTCTGTGGCAGAACAGGGGTTGGGGGATCTTTTGGCAAGTGCCAAAAGTCCTGGTGCAGATCTGGGGATGGAGGGGACAGAGGGGCACATCTAACAACATGACAACCCAATGGCAGGGTGTGATTTTGGGTGCTGGGATCACACAGGGCTCCACAGCCTCCTCTCTCCACCTGCATGCTGCCCACAAAACCCATTCCCCAGGAGCCACTTCCAGCTTTCCAAATCCATCAGCAGATTCACACAGCTGCTATTTAAAAATAAAATAAAAATAATAAAAAAACCCACTGTAGAAAACAGTTACTTTTTTTTTTTTTTTTCATCTTTTAACAGTAACATTTCCCCTCCCAGCACTCCCACTGGCTGGAGGCCCGTGGCTGTATTATTTAGTCTGACTCCTGAAGCAGGAACAGATTTACAATTCAAATTCTCATGAAATGACAGGGTTAGAAACTTCACCAAACTTTATATTCTTGGAAAGAAGAGATTCCCAGAAAGGGTCTCAGATAACTGCCTTTAAAGCTGTGATATCTTTTCTGTATAAAGAAGCTCTTTTAGGTGTGTTTAAAATGCATTAGTGCTTTCCTTCACCCTCTGTCAACCCTGACAGAGACCTAAGACTACACAACTTTTAAGGAGAGATTTATGAGCAATCTGAGTAATTTTTAAGATATAGGAAAAAAGTAATTTTTTTTTTAATAATAAAACATGGGGTACATACGCGGTATATGCTCAAAACAAGAGACAAAGCCTTATCCTTTGCAGGGGTTGCAGTTCAGACCTGAAAATTAATCATGAGACTCCCACCATTTCCAACCAGCAGCCACCAACAGCAAGAGGAGCTGAAGTTTAACATCAGAAGCTCACAAATGTACACCTACCTGTTATTTACTATTTTTTTTTTATTTATATAGTTAAACGGTGATATATAAGCCAGACAAGGGTCTTAACAAAGGTTTGAAAAAGTAATTTCTTTCTTAGAATACAAAGTGACATTTATAGAAAGTTAAACATTTCCCAAATATATTTGACCTTATTAAAAAAATCTATTTTAGTGAAGGTTTCAGATTTTATTAATATTTTTATCATCCTTATATCCCAATTCACTAATGAACCCTAAATTGGATTAGGCAATTCTAAAAGGGGAAAACATGGGAAAATATAACAGGAACAGCAAATGAGTCCACTCTGAACTCTGCAAACTGAGAGCAGATTCTCATTTTTATCATCTTCCATAAAATGACTCTTTTGGGGTAAAGGAGGAGAGAAATTACTTTTCTTTGACCTTCTCTGGCCAAGTTTTACTGTAAAACAATATAGCATCACTGCACTGTACCTGGGATCCAAAACAAGAGTGTCTGCCTTGCAATATCACTGCAGGAATTATCAGTAATACTATATGCTCCAGTTTCAGATGGTTCTAATCAATCTTTTAGTATCTTACATGTCTGCCTATTAAGCTCGAGATGATCGCTTGGACTCTGAACTCTCTTTCTTTGTAAAATCATCTTGAGTAATATTAAATCATGTTGTTGGAGCCCTGGAATTTCTGGGTTTCATCAACATTTGCCCTCATTTTTCACATGGCAAAGTTAAGGAAATATCTGGTAACATTTTAATCCACGTTATTCAATGTGGCTTGTATAGGTGTGGTGCAATCAAGTCCTACATAGGAAAGGCTGATTTGAAGTCCTGGCAGAGCGATTAGCTGATTCCCCAAAGATATGGATATAAATTTCTCCTAGGCACATCTGCCCTGTCTGCTTTTAATTTTGAAACACCAGCTTCAATTTAGAAACCATACTGCAAGCTCTCCCTTTTGTGAACAGGAATGACATCATTTGCTGAGCAAAGACCCAAAGCCAAGCTTTTTTTGTCTTGAGTAATCAGTGAGTAGTAACCAACAGGCAAATGTTCCTGCACTAATTCCCTGCCTTCACAGGTTATTGCACTGTGTGGATCAGGGTTGAATGCTGGGGCTGGGCATCCCCCTCCTTCCCAGAGCTGCAGAGATCACCTCCTCTCACATTCTTGATCAGCTTCCCTGCAGCAACAGCAGCAGCACATCACATGGAAAAGTAATATTAGGAAAGTATTTAATGTATTTATAGCTGTCTTTTAATGACATTTACCAGCTGGAAAGGAGGAGGCCTGCCAGCACTGGGTGATCAATCAGCTTTGAGGAACTCCAGCAAGTGCTCTCAAGACCACCAGAAAGCCTTCCTCCAGCCCTGGCTCCATCTTCTCCCTTCTGGCTGCAGATCCTTGGGGCAACTCAGGCTGACACCGTGTTTGCCTGGCCCTTATCACAGCAGGACCTTGAATTTAGCCCAGGGCTAAGGCTGCTGCAGAGTACAAATAAATAGTGCTGATTCTCAGATCACAGCACAGAAATTTCTGTTCTACATCAACCAGGCAATCTGTGAGCATGGGACCCATTAGGAACACCCCACAGTAAATTCAGTGTGCCAATCAGTTGTTCCAGAGGACAAAAGGAGACTGCTGAAGGCTGTGCTTGGCCAATGTTTGCAGCAGACCTTTGGATCTCTCCTTAAAGCAAAATGCCATCACACAGAAGTTCTGGCTGTTGCAAGGAGGAGTTACCTGCTCTTGGAAAATTGCAAAGATCAACCCATATGGAAAAGATCATGATTGAAAAGTCCAAGTAAAGCAATTTTCTCCTTCCCAAAAGATGTGGATATAAATAGAACAGTGCTTGAAAATGAGCAGGCAGAAATGAAATACAAATGCAAACAGAGAGCAAGTATTTTAGAGCAAATAAAGGTTTTCCTATGTCTGTCCCCACACAGAGTGTCCCAGACCCATCAGCAACACCAATTCTTTCTCTACCCTAGGTTAGGGCTGCCACTGCTCTCGTGAGAGTGAGGGAGGCTGAACACAGCCACTCTGTGCAGAAAGCTTGAGCCATTATCCTGCTAGGTTCAGGCTGGCCTGAAGAGCAATAATTGAGCAGAAGTGCACGTTCCTGTGACCGCATTATCCGGGGAGAGCCGAGCCCACACTGCTGATCCTGAGCATCCACACACTCCTGGGGAGAGCCCCAGGGGACACACTGCAGAGCTGCTCTCTGAGCATCATGCCAACCTTTTGTTTCAACATCAAGGGGTCTTCAGCCATCTTATCTGTTACTCTAATTGCTCTGACAAGCTGTGGAGGTACACGTCATTTAATGAGTAAACTTATAAAATAATCATTTGCTGTCTGTGCGCTGGATGCTCAGAATCTGCTGAAATTTCATGGCGGGGGAAGCTCCACTGGGCTTGAAGAATGACTTTTTTACTCCCCCCTTTTGCGCTGAAAGCGAATTTTACAGCCACCGTAGGAGTTCATGTCTCTCAGACTTAATTTCTATCCCTATTTCTCCCAGTAAAAATAATTTCTAAAACGTCATGCTTGTTTGTTCTTGTTATGATTTGAAGTTCTGACTCTAATTTCTTTCTTTTGATAACTGAATTGAAAATCAGGTAGGAAATAAAGGTTTGCTAATGCTCACCATTTACAAAAGAGGTAATGACAGTGAGAAGACAGGGGACTGCTTCACCAGCTCTCTGCACGAATATTTAACAACACTACAATGAAACAGAGTCAACCCAAAACCCAACCAAAGTCCACTTCCCTCCCTACTCTGGAAATGGATGCACACATCCTTAGGAAGGGTGATTTTCTTTGAATGAACTAGCAGTGCAGTAGAATTGTTGCCTTCTCACAAAGCTGTGCCTATGGACAATTTCCTAATGGATTTTCAGAGCCCTCCATTAAGGTTCTTTTGCAGAATACTTGGACAATGCCTGTAGATAAAAGAAGCTAAAGTATATTTTCCTAGATAGTGGCATAAAGATATCAAACAGCACCTTTGGAATAAGGTTACAAGTTTTGTGCAACAGGAGCTACAGAAAGAAAACAACAAGACTGAGTGGAAAGTTTAATGTCTTAATGTAAGTGAGGAGTAATGTCTTAATGTAAGTGAGGAGAGCTGCAAGTGTGGGGAATTGCAGCAAATATCACTTCAGCTTTACAATTCAGCACATGTTCCAGAGAAGAAAAGAGGTTCCTGGAGAGAGTGAATGTCAACACAACTTTGGAGGTCAGGTGTTTTCCTTCTTCTTTAACTCAGACTTATAAAGCACCAAAGCACTTCCACCACTGGTGCTCTGCTTCTTATGCTGCACCCTCTGTAAGGAAATCTGTAACCAGTGGTTTACAAACAAAACCCCATCAGGGCTTAAGGAGTCCTAGATAAACAGCAAGATGAATTTCTCTGAGCTGCTGAAGCAACTCCATAGGAAACTTAAATGATGAATATGTTGAGATGCCAATATGGGTAACGAGAGCAGCTACAAATGGCATTATGCAAGGACTGTCATTTTCCCTGTGTTTTTACAGTGCCTACAACCAGGGGACCTGACCCAGCTGACTTCCTCTAGAAACTGCTGCAATCCAAATAACAAATAAAAATAATGGGATTAAATCTGAATACGTGATCCAAGCCATCCTGCCGCAGGGCAAACACAACCCACCAGCTGCCAGAGGGGAAGGTAGGGAAGAAGAAATTTTCCCCACAGGCAGGTCATCCCATGGCTGCGGTCCCTGAGGTTTCTTGGATCCTTCTCTGAAATGTCTTGTCTTGTACTCCTCACTGTGAGAGACAGGTTACTGAACTAGACGGACAAGCAATCTGATCCACCATGGCAATTCCTATGATCCCATAGAGAGCCTATGAATAATTCAGATTTTCTGCAAAAAATCCCCCACACTTCATGAAAGTTAACTGGTGTCTCCAAGAGAAAAGATCATATAACATCTTTATAACTGAGTAATCATCACTATTTATGTGTGTATTTGACAGTTTACGGGTGCCTCCCTGTTAAAACTAGATGTAATTAAAATTACAATTTATCTTTAATAGATTGAGATGTCACAAAGGCCTGGTCACAAAAAGCCTTAACCAGACTCTTTGATGGATCAGCAGTAAAAAAGAACCCTGACTTTTAGTGAACTTCCATGAAATGTTAATTATTTCAGTCTCAGTCTTATTTAGAGGATGTCCTCATCATGGCAAAAGATGCTTATGGCTACTCCAGGCTGCAGAGGCAGCAGGAAGAATCAAAAAGGGAAAGACTGAGGGGAAACCTCTTCATTTGGGGGCTTTCCGTCTTGGACTTCAGTTTGATCTAAGAAAAGCCTTCTGGAAGCATCTCTGAGCTTGATCTAGTGGCCTGTCCACACTGGGCAATGGAGACTCCCAAGTGCCTGGTATTCCTGGCTTACCCTAATAATAATAATGAGTTTATTGTACTCTCACAGTCCCCTCTTCCCTTTGCTTCCCCACACATTCATGGAGAGTGGGAGCTGCTTAGTGCTTCTTGCCCTCTTCTATGACCTGTTCCACGACAGCTGCTCACATCAACAAGATCTTATTAAAATATCCAGAAAAAGTATGGGGGGATTGTTTAACCTCCAAACAGAGAAATTTCTCTTCTGAGAAACAAAATCTTGAAACATTCAAAAAGTTTGGAGCTTCTGCCAGAAGGAAATAGTGGCACTGGAGCACTTCTGAAAATGTGTCTCAAGGTCACACTTCTGAGCTAGTTTCAGAGGACTGTGTCCAATATGTAATTTCCAGTCTCCAAAGTAAAAATGTGGAGAATATTGTAATTATTTAATGGCAATAGTTTGGTAAGGAGCAAGCTAAGTACCTCTTGAGAAGCAGTAAGTAAAGTATGAGAATTAACTGTAGGAAAATACACAGGAAAATATGGAAAGATAAACATTAAGTGTTTCATGGCCTTGAGGAATGAGCACCTGCAAAGCAGGAATTTGGTCCATATAAAAGGATACCTTGTAAAGACAAATATTTGCCTACAATATACACATTTCTATGCAGACACAGGATTGTTTGCACATACAGACTCTATTTTTTTACTTGCAAAGAGCTGAAATTTGATATAAAGTCAGAATGTCTATGAAGAAAATAAGAAAAGCTTGTAAAGGCATTTAATGGAAAACGTCTATGTTGGAATAATGTAATTGGTCCCTGCAGAGTATTACAGGTTAGGGCAAAATGTTAGATAGTGACAAAGGAAAAGGAATGGATACATAGGAATATTCCCTTTTTTCTCAAGTACAGCAAGTCTCAGTCCAGGCAGAGGCAGTGGAGGCTAGTGCAGAGTTCCTTCCTCTTCTTACAAGCAGAGTACAAACTAAGACTCAGAAATTTTAAAGGACTGATTAACTTTCCTCCTGCATTCAAAGGAGAGCAGGTGGGGATCTCATTGCAGGTCAATGGGAATTTCACAGTGGCACCAGGGGTGCTGCAGGAGCTCATGTTATGATCCTGTATCTTTTGAGGATGTACTGTAAAATAACATTTCACCCTCACTGTGGCAGCCCCTCCAGAGCATTTCTCTCACTATTTTACATCACCAAGCTTTACCTCAATGAGGCTGTTGGATATTTATTGCCATTTTTCCTTCTTCAAGCCTGAAGAATCTGGCTTTCTTTCACTCAAGATATTGTCATTGACTTCAGGAGAATCAGAATCAAGTTGCCCTACCCAAAGTTCCCTAATCAGTGTGCACTCCCACAAACTGCAAGAGGAAAAAATACCTTGTAAATGAGGGACCTCAGGAGGAAGGAATGACCTTGGGGAGTCTGTGCCTCCCTGGGTGTGCAACACATCAGTAGCACATATTCAAGACAGATGAAGAGCTTAGGAAGTACAGAAACATGGATTCAGATGTGTCAGCCAGAGCGTGTAAAAACAGCTGCTTAAAAATAATGTTTGGGGTTTGCCTTTATGCAGTGACAGGAGAGGAATTCAGTGTCAAAGCAGCCACATGTGTTGCTTTACCCCAAAGCACACTGTGCTCTGATCCTTAATTCTTATGTTGCCTCCTTGAACTGCAAACCCATCCATACACATCTCTCCACACTGCCCACAATAACACATGGATTTACTGAGCTAATGGCCCTGCCATTTGGGCTGCCCTGCTTAGAACATCCTGAAAGTCCTCAGGATAAATCCAACTGACAAACTGAAATCCTGGTGTGAAAAATGCTTGTGTTATTTATAATACTGTCCAGTCCTTCCAGCCACACAATACTGATGTGCTGATCTGAAACATGACCCTCAGTAACCATCACACCAACTTCTGCAGTCCAGGGAGTGCAGCTTAGGCAGTTTCTGCTGCCTGGACTGCAAGCTCTTTGTGGATGCATCTTCTGCTGGGACTTTTGAGAGACTGAACATACTGTCAGCACTTAAATAATATATCCATATCATCACCATATAAAAAAATACAGCCAAAAATCTGTTCACATGGAGATTGGGCTTTAATTGTCACTTGGATGCTCCTAACCACTTTCTCTGCAGCTGAGAATAAAGCTGAACCTTCCTCTCAGCTCTGTGCCTCTGTTTCCCTGCCTTTGAGTGTGCACCTATTTGGACTCCTCACTCAGCAGAGAAAAACTGGCTCTGATGCTTGGTGCTTCCAAAAGTGGGCTTTTTTTTGGATAGAATCTTGTTAAAATCATCAATAAATCAGTTGCAGCTCAAAGTGCAGTTGGGGGACAGTGACTTTTTGGAAGCTGAAGGAGACCTTGGAGGGGTTGCTACAGTGCACTTACTGAAAAAGCAACGTGAGCCAACAGAAAAAAAGGCTGGTGGGCAACTCAGTCCAAGTGCATTCAAAATTGATCCATAGGGATGGAAAGTGGTCTCAGGCACACTGTTAAATTGTTAGCTAAGAAAAAATAAATAATATACTTTGACTGTAGTTCATGTAAAGACTGTAAGTTACAGGTGTTCTGATCTTCCTACTTTCACAACTTGGTTCAATATTTAGCATATGCTGATAGCATATTTTTTTTCCTAAGTCAATGGACTAAATCAACTGTTTTCTATGTAACATCACAGGCTGGAATGGAGGAGCTTGCTGCAGTATTCCAGGCTAGACAGTTACTTTTGTCTCTTTCCCTGTTTCTTGCTTAAGAAAACAGTAAAAAGAAAGGAAGAGTGGGGAAAAAAGAACTATATGAAAGAAAAAAAAAGTAGATAAATGGAAAAGGAAATCTTAATAAGGTTCTTTTTTTCTCTTTTCCTATTTTTTTGGAGGCTGCTGTATTAAATTAAAGTCATACATAGGTTTCAAAGAAAATCGTATGTCGGTGGAATGGTGAGCCCACCTGACAACGCATGCTAACAGAATTGTAAATGTAAAGGGTAATGCTTGTCACTTCCTGACAGCTCTAAATGGCCTTTTAGTTCAGTACGCAGAGCTGTCATAAAAAAACATAAAAATGCATATGCAGACAGCTGAAACTGCAATGCACATCATTATCTGCAAATGGTATAAGTATCCTGAACAAAGGGCCTTCCAGTTTAAGGACAAGCATAAGACATTTTTCTGCCTCTAGCCTTAAAACAAAGTGCTGTCAAGAAAACAAGATTCTCAGTGCCAGAACTGAGGATTTTCTGTCAATCAGCAAGGTGCTACATTTGTACATATTTTTCTGACCCCAAATATGAGAAGAGCATCCTTAACAGATGTGTATTTAACTTCTGGCAGATACATCTGTTTCTTCTGGGTTTTTTATTTTTTCCATCTTTTTTTTTTCTCCCCCTCAAACACACTGCTGAGCAGAAGGTTTTTGTTGTGTACTTATTAGTTCCTTCTATCCTGGCTTTTCCTCCTTGCTTGTTTAAATCATAGTGGTTTCACCATTAGTGTGCCAAGATGTTGGAGAACTTTAGGGACTAATGTTAACCTCCCAAAAAATCTTCAAATCTGTTCAACGACCACTGTGCCAGTCTGGTGATGGTTTAAAAATTTTCAAAGTTGCAAGTTCTTTTCCAGGACAGTTTTAAAACACTCTGAAAAGCAAAGAATGCTTAGCAAAGCCATTAATGTCCCAAATTAGCATGAAGAATCAGCGTGTCCCTGCAGCACTCCACCAAGTGTTAGTGAAAATAGGAACCCCAGAGTGATGTGAGCACAGTGGCTGCTCACTGACCATTTGAGTCAGGTCTAGGCAGCCCCCAGAACTCTTGCTTTCCCACATGTGCTGACATTTCTGCTCAGGACACCTCTCCAGGTAAAGGCTGGGCACTGTAGGTTACCTGATGTGATTCAAAGTTCAGGAAGAAAAGCAACCTATGCTCCATTTTGAATGCTCTGCTCTAAAGGCAAACTGGTGTGAACAAGAACTCCCACCCCAATGAATGAATGAAAGAGCAGCAAGAGAGCAGTTGGGATTCCTTTCTTTTTTTTCTTCCTGAACCTCCCATCCAAATCTCATCCTGACTGACAGCACACGGAATCCACTGCAGCAACCCATGAGAACAAGTGACAGGACAGGAGGGAATGGCTTCAAACAGAATGAGGGTGAGTTTAGATCAGATATTATGACCAAATTCTTCTCTGTGAGAGTGGTGAGGCCCTGGCACAGGCTGCCCTGAGAAGCTGTGGCTGCCCCATCCCTGGAAGTGTCTAAGGACAGATGAGGCTTCGAGCAGCCTGGGATGGTGGAAGGTCTCCCTGCCTGTGAGCAAGGGCTTGGAACAAGATCATCTCCAAGATTCCTTCCAGGAAGCCAGGCCATTCCATGACTCTGTGATCCTACCACTGAGACCTTCACTAATGGCTAACCCATCCCCTCCCAGCAAATCACCTGCACAAATATTCATTCACCAGCACAGTCAGTGAAGCAAAGGTGGAACACGGATAACCACCAAGGGCTTGAAGAGCAAACCCCAATTTGCCCTGGACATCCAAAGACATCTGTCTCACCTTGGTCCCAGCTTCACTTATACTCACATGCAGATACCACCACACTCATTAAATTGTATAAAATCCCTTTTTTTTTTTCCTGTGGGTTGGTGCCTCCACCAGATTTTCAGCTTTTCCTGGCATTGCTTTTCCTGCTACTCTCCTTGGGCTCAGGCAGCATTTTAGGATCTGTGGATGCAGCAAATAGAGTCTTCTGGCCCTGAACACAACTTTCAGTCCAGGATCTGGTGTGCACAACACATCTTTGAGCTATTTCCTCAGTATCTTCAATTAGCCACCAAATATCTCATTCTGGTGTTATCTGCTTGCAGCATAAACTATGGGAATATGAATCAAAGATATTTGGGGTCTCAGAACTTCTGAGATTATGGAGGCAAAATTTCTCAGTCCACAAGAAAATTAAGGGAATAAATGTCACATAGGAAAATTTCCTATTCATCTCATGGCCTATATTTACAAAGTGCTGTGTTTGAATCAGTAAATTTTCCAGCATGAAATTGCCCTGAACAGTTGCTTAATGGGATCTTAATTTTCCTTTAATTAATCACCTTTAGAATTTCTAGCTGTTTCTCCATTAAAATCCACATTTATCATATGTGTAATCTTCATTCCTTTCTTCCAAAATTGCCCAAAGAAACCATCAAAAGCTAAGGCTGCAACCCTAAAAATTAATTTCTTTTGTATCTGCAGTAGGATGATAGGAGAATACAGTCATCTTGGGAAAATACAGGTTTTGGCTGAGATTTTAAAAGAGATCTAGTTTCTGTCTGCCTCTGCCTTCACGGTACTGCTTGAGACATCTGAAGACATCTAAATCTGAAGCTTCGTTCCTGTCTCAGTAACTGATTCTAATCCAAGCTCAAGAAAAATTACATCTTAATACTCACTCAACAGCCTTGCTTCCAAAGCTGCCTCGACAGATGCCTAAATAACTGAACACAACTCTGCAGCACATCCTCCCCAGAGCCTCAGTTTGCACATGTGCCTTTAAACAAAAAAAAAAAAAAAGATTAAAAAAAACCCCCAAAAAACAAACAAAAAAAAGCCTTGCAGACTATGTGTAAAAGCCCCATCTGGTGATGCCCAACACAACAGTATGTTTGCACCTAATTACAGTACACTTAAAAAATACAGTGTGCATTATTGACACAAAAGCACAGGGATATACCTCTGTCTGCTAATCAGTGCTGCTGGACAGAAGGAAAATGTTTCCAACCCCAGTGGAGTCAGCTGAAGAGCCATACTTCTGCAGGGGTGGGAGAGGAAGGGGAAATGAAAAGCTGCAGTAAGTTTTGGGGTGGAGGCTGGCACATTTGTGAGAGAGATGCACAACATGCCAGTTTTTCACTGCCACAAAACAAGAGCATCCCTGGTTTCCCTGCATGCCTGGCCTTGGGACACGTGTCCTTTCCTGGTGGATGTCTCACCCAGCCCCTCTCTTTGAGCACAGCTTCTGTACTGCCATGTTTTAACAGAGACCCTGTTGACTGCAGCAGAGAGAATCCAGGACTAATACCAGCAGCTGAGCTACAGCAGCCAAAACACCTCAGTGTTTCATCCACAGTGATATTGAGCTGGATTTGAACACGCATCTTCCAGACAAAAGCTTCTATATCCCATTACCATGACCTGTGCCAGCCGGGCCTCCCTCTCAATCTGTTCCCTTTAAATTTACAAGGAAAGAAATAACAAGAAAGAAGGACACTCTTTTATTACATTTTTTCAAATAAAATGTCTGTGCTTTCCCTGGATGGTACCAGCCCGATTTATACAAGGTGAATTTGACCTTCAAGAGGCAGAACATCTGGGAATGACAATTAAAGCCATCTGCACCCAAGGCAAGCAGGTTGCTCACTATCCACTCTGTTCTGTCGCCTTCAGAACATGGAGGAGGGGGGGTAATCTCAAGACAGTCATCCCTTTTTTATTGACTGTCTCCTGTGCTTTTAGAGATGTGAAAATACAGAGCCTGACTGCACTCCTTCCCAAGGAGGCTCACTGAGGATGCCATGAAAACTCCAGCAGTGCTGAAGATTTGTGATTTGGGTTCTGTGGGGATGGTGTTAGACAGACCCAGATTTTCTCTTATAATTATTCTGACCTCTCTATATCTCAACAGTGGCAATTTGGCTTGTCTGAAATAGGCTGTAATGTCTCCTCTGTGTAGCTGAGTGGCTTGTGCATTTTTTACTGACCATCAAAGACCAAGAGGAGTCAAAGGAAAGGTCATTGAGCCCTCTACTCTAGAAGGAGATGATTTAAACTCCAGTTCTATTTAAGAAGATTGAAGATGTTGAAGATATTATGAAACATTGGTAAAAATCCAAGCCGCCATTTTCTGTAGGAATTTAGGGCAACTAGAACTTGTGAGTCTTCTAATGGTTGCTGCAATAGTCCCTTAACTCATTTTTGTGAGTTTGCTGTTAAATCAGGTACTGTTGAAGACCATCATGCTGATTATGCCTGTCCAGTTTTCCCCTGTGTTCTTCTGATCTGCTACCATCTGACTACCTGAAGTTTCACACTTTAGCTCTTTAGGACAGGAGGATTTTATTTGTAGAGCAAGATTTTGGTATTTGGCTGGAGATGCTAAAACAGTGCAGGTAATAGAAGAAATTAAAGCACTACCTATGTCCTGCAGATACCTGTACAGAAGGATCACATTCACTTTTGGACAGGCAGTTAATGACTCATTTGAATAACCAGATCTGTTTGTAATTTCAAAAACAGAGGGAAAATATAGAGACAGAATATGGGAAAAAACCCAACTCATCCAGAACTGTATTTTTTTTTCCTGTGGCATTTGGAATGTTATTATTTTCATTTTCTCTTTGTATATTTTTTCTCCAGCCCATTTAAGAGCTCCCTGTGTGCCACCTATCGGTTTGACCCATGCTCAGCCCTTCTCCAGACAAAAACATTGGTGGGAAGAGTCATGCAGGGCCAGAGAAAGGGAGGTGGGAAGCCAGAGACCCATCCAGAAAACAAGGAAAGGGAAAGGAAGGGGATTTTTCCAGGCAGGTTCAAGCCAACTGCAGCCCAAAAGGCCATCACACCCTCTGCCTCAAACTATGGGTGTGACAGATAAACCAGCAACATGAAATTACAACAGCAGAAAGACATTTCAGAAAATATTCTGCACCATGGATGACATATTCAAGTATGGTGCCTTTGGAGATTTAACCCTGCTTTCTTTGAGTGAGAAACCAGACACTTGGAGAATTAACCGGGATTATATTGACAGGCCTTGGTTCCACAACAATTCCCTTTGTATGTGCCCCACAAACATCTTTCTTTCCAGTGTCAGTCATACGTTCATTCTCTACCACAATAATTCTTTGCTAAGATCCCATTCCCATAATAGAAAGCGGGAGAAAAAAAATTGAGTGACACCTCAAACAATATTTGATAGTCTAACAACAATTTCTAACTTCAAAGACTATCTACATAAAAGTTGAAGACTTTTGCTACAAAAACCAAACCACTGGGAAATCATTTTCCATCTGACATCAATTCCCCAGCCACTAGAATGAAGGCTTTAACTAAAAGTATAACTTTTACTAGAGGTTCTTTAACATTTTAATCTATGCTGTGAGAAAGTATGTACAGACAGGTTATATTGTGCCAGAATCCAAGAATGGGGTGTAAGAGGGAGAACCCCACAAGGAAAAGAGGGCTGGTCTTTGTGGCCAGCTGAAAACCACACCCAGACTGAGTTACAGAGGTTTAACAGGCTAGGGAGCATTTGATTAGCCCCAAATCTTTGTGGACAAAGAGCCACAAGAGGTGCAACCCAGAACACTCCTAACCCCCAAAATTATCCTAATTGTCCTAAAGGAAGGGAATGCATTTTTCAGAGCTGAATCATTACAGCAAAGCACTCCTAATGTACTGAACCACTGGAGGAATCAGTGGATGCTGGTCTACAAATCATGTATTTGAGACTCAGTGCTAGCAAACAAAGACCTGTAAGGTTTGATGGTGGGGCATTTTCCTTTCCCAGAAACACTGTGTAAACCCCTCAAAGTCTTCTGTAACAGTCTTCTTTTTTTTTTTTTTTTTTAAGCCCTGCTTTCATTTCCAGCTGAAGAGAAGATTGCATGTCTAAGACATCAAGTTGTGACCTTGCAGTGAATTAAATGGGTGAGCATGTTAAAAGGCTTGTAAATGTATCTGGACCTTTTTTTTCCTCACCATCTGTTTCATACTTGATATCTTGATAGATAGTTCAGCTTATTACCCACCACTAACGTCATCTCTCTGCTGAAGCCTTGTTATTTGAAATATGGGGTCTCTCCTTTGTGTAGCAGTGACTAAGAACATTGGAACCCACTTAAATTTGTTTTAAATGCATTAAATTGGTAACATGCAGTGTTGCTGCATACCAGTTTCTAAGTTACATAGTAAAAGTTTGAACGATTTAACCAATTTAATGTATGAACCAGGCACTCTGTATGGCTGAGAGCAGTCAGGTTTTCCAGTGAAACATTTGCCTGGTAGTTCACATTGTGCAGAGGTATGCAGATGCTTTTGCCAGGAGAAAGTGAAATAATTGATGCAGCTGAAAATGACCTTGATCTAAAAGTCATTACCTCATTCCCTGAAATATCTGAAAATACAATGACAGAAGCAAGGGCCTGAGTGACTAGTGTGACTTTTACTCAGTCCTGAGTACCAGTGTGACATGGGTACATGCCAACAATAAATCATTTTCCTGGAACACACAACAGTAAGAAGTTGGGGTCATGTTTTCAAGCCGGCTTTTTTGATTTTTCTTTTTGTGTCTGTTGGTTGTGTCTCTGCAGACTTTACATGACGTCTTCCTGTCTGCCTACATCTATTTTATAGATTAATGGTACCTGTAACTGCTCAGCTGAAAGGTAAAATAATGGCAAGGGTGATGAAACCACATGCTCCATGACATAGGAGGGTGACTCATGGGGTCAGGAATGAATTCCTGCCTTTCACCACTGGCAGAGCCTTATTTTGCTACCAAAGCAGGGCACAAGGTGAGCAGTGTGACCACACACACCTGGAGATGCACAGAACTCCTCAAGGTCCATCAGGTTCATCAGCTTTCCAGGGAAGAGGGCAGATCTCCCCAGGCTGCCACAGGGCTGATTACCCCACACCACAGCAGGGCTCTGGGGTGCCTTGAGTCAGATGACCCCAAACCCAGCAGAGGCAAATAAAACCTTTTTGATTATCACATTTTCATCTGGGTTGCCGAGGTCACTTGTACCTTGGAGAAGCACTAGAGTGAGGGGCTGGCAGGATCAGAGTCCCTCCCACAGGAACTGGCAACTTTTCTAAAGGAGCCAGTGATTTCTGCAACATCTGCTCTTCCCTGACACACCGAAAAGGTGTCTTGTGCCTTAATAGTGTAACAAATCCATTGTTTCACATCCAAAATGTGGGATCATGGTCATGCTTCCAAACCACATTGTCCAGAGGACTTCCTGCACTTTCTCTTTGAACTGGAGCCTGCACAGAGGAGCTGGGAGTACACTGGCCCAAAGAAGAGAGGGAAGGCATTTTAAATAAAGTGAACTGAAAGTTGTGCAACAGACATAACTGCAACCAAACACCACCTGCCTAGTGTTAGGGGATTTGATTCATGCTGGAAAACGTCACACCAAGAGGATGTGAAGCAGCCAGCTGTGACAGGCAAACCACCCTGCATCTAAAGAGGGGCTTCAGGAGGAGATGGCGACTTGGGGGGACCAAAAGTCAGAGTGGGGACTTTGCCATGGAAGGATCTTCAGCAGCACTGCAAAGACCAGAGCTAAAGCCAGGCTGCTGCTTGTGCAGTAATCGCAGGTGCTGTGGTCTTAAGGAGTGGAAGATGGGAAGCTCCAGGGGTTTTGGTGGATTTTCACCACCTGCAAGACAGCCCATGGCTCTGGGAAGCAGCATGCTCTCTGCATGTCATGGTTTGGGTTTTTCATCTCTGAGCTTTTCATGTCTTTCCTTTCTGGGATCTGTCAGGGCTAACACTGAGAAGGAAAATATCTGCAACTGGAGATGTAGAGCTTTCAGAGCTCTCATTCACCACTGAGACAGAAAGGTATTTCCCTAAATTTAACAGTGAAATCCATATCAAGGTGTTACAAACACTTACTTGTGTTACAAAGGATGGTTGAGTTTTGGCAAGATACCTATGTGCTGTACAGGATATGCAGTCTTACAGGATTTCTCTTAAGCTCTGCATGGAAACATTTTAATTTAATTTCATATAAACAGCATCTCTATCAGTAGCAAAAGGACCTCAACAAAGAGCCAGAGGTTCTGTTTCCCAAACCAAACCCAATCCAGATCTTCCAGCCCAAACAGAGGTCTGAGCACAGATCTGGATTTACTCAGAGTTCAATTTGGAATCCAATTTTCTAATCAATTCTTCATTGTTTAAATCAATGCTGCTGATATAATGCACCAGAAAACTGATCCGCTTGATGGAGGATTTTTAAAAGCTGTATTTTATGGCTATGTCATCACCAGGCATTTATGGATTTAAAACATTTGTGAAATAGGATTTTCTGGTAAAATCTTGTGTGGTCCATTAAACATACAATACACAGCAGAGGAAGTACTTGATTACGCTTACACACTTATCTGTGTTTCTCATAATATTCCAAATAAGCAGAGCTTTGCCACATGGTTATCAGTTCCTGAGATGGCTTCTGAAGTTTGCAGTTTTACTGTTCTGCCTCACAGCTGACAAGTTACCTGTGACTGCCTTAGCTCAGAGCCAGTCCCTGCAGATAGTTTGTATTTTCCTGTGACATTCCCATTAAAGCAAATTTCCCAGGAAGCCCATTCAGCTGCCTTAAGCACCCTGCATGTAGGCATGCCTTTGCAGCACTCCCATATGTATACTGTTTCCTTGTACACAAAGCACATGTGGAATCTGTAAGCATAACAAATGGGATCATTAACTGAAAAATTAATTACGCTCACACACAAATCGTGTGAATTTGCACTATTAGTTCTACTAGAACTTAGCACAGTGCCTACATAATTGAATACTTCTCTTGAAATCTCAGTGTGGGAATCCAACACTGGGCTGGCAGCACCAAAAGTGTCATTTTTCTAAGGATATGTATAAAAAGTGAGGCTATCCAAAGTACATGCATGAAGTGATAGATGCTCCTGTACTCTGCTGCATTACAAAGCACAGCTCCTCAGTGTATGCCATTGCACCAAAAAAAAACATTCCACAGGGCATCGACTGCAACTTGTACAGCTTAATATAAAAACACCTTGTAAGAGATAAGACCAAAAAAAAAAAAAAACCAGAAAAAAAATTAACACTAAAAGATATACATATCTCCATTTTAGTGAAGAGAGGCTCCTGACATTTTCTTCCCAAGCTGACCTAGCCATTGACTCATGGATTGGTCATTCCTTATGAGCAAAGGAACTTGCTTTCACTTGAATCAAAGTTCAGAATTTTTACCTTCCTGATGTGTTGAACGACACAGAGGGACTGTGCCTTGAAGGTTGGGAATAAAAATAAAAACTTTGCTCATCTAATGCAGTTCCATAGGACTGCAAGGAATCCCACCTTCAAAGTTTGATGGACTAATAAATCCATCAAACAACAACAAAACTCACACCTCCAGGACCAGAAAGTCCAGAATCTTAGCACAGCATAAGCAAGGAGCAGGAGAGAGCCCAGACTACTGGAAATCTCCACAGAACTCTAGCTTTTATTGCCATTTGTACAAATGGAAATATATTCAACATCATCTAGGATTAAATGTATATCAGACTTTCTTTAGATAACATATTCCACTCAAAGAACTTTAATAGAACATTAACAAAACACCTTTTCTCAACATCCCTCATAGAGAGACAGACAGAAGAGCAGAGAGGAAAGCATATAGCAATTTAGAACAAGAAACAAATACAAATATTGTAGTGTCTGGAAATTACAGGCATGAAAGAAGGAAACAAGATTCCAACTTTCAAATTACAATTCATTCTAACACAATCACTGGCAAAAGTGGGAAAATAATAACTTCTACATTCTCAAAATAAAAATTTGACTTTAAAATAATGTTCTGGCTGCTTTTTTCTTACAGCTTTCCTCGTGGAATGACAAATGTAAGAAAATCTCCTACCCATACCAAAATAATGTTTGGCTGAGCTCTATTTTTGGTGCAAATGTTTCTCCATTGAGACAGCTCACTCATCTCCTCATAGGAGTCTTGGAAGCATTTTCTGGCTTTGCTACAATTTCACTGTGTCAGTAAATCACATAACATGCACACCACAAATTAACATCTGAAAAATTGGGAAAGTCATTCCTATTTAAAAAATTTGTTGTGAAGCTCAGTTTAACCACTAATTATTCTGTTTCAAGTTACTGGAATTAAAGATGTTTACAGCTACACATGATCTTTGTAATCAGTAGTAGCTCAGAACTGCACACAAGTAATGATCTCAAGGAGCTGAGTCCAATCTGAGTTAAGCAAAGTGAGTGCAGCAGAGAGAAAGTTCCAGCAGATTCCCATGGGAATGAAGATTTTGCGTGCAGAAGAAAGGAAATCTAAATCCTCATTTGCCCTCACTCCACAACAAACCCCACCCAGGTTCCACCTCTGCCAAAGCACACCCTGCCTGTGTCATGCAACCATCCAGTAAAAGATTGTACCACAACTCTGACAATGCAAACACAGACAGAAGTTTAAAATTATTATTGGAATTACCTGGATTTACTGACACTGATGGGTTTAAATCCTCAGGGGATAGGTTGTATCATTAGCAGGGAAGGTGAAGAAGATAAAACAGAGGCAATTACTCAGTACTTCATAATAACCTGAACTGCAATTCCCTGAAGCACCCGTGTTTGCCTGGCATAACTCATAGGTCAGCTCTTGAGATAGAAGATATGCATGTATATGCTTCTGCACTCCTTGGAAAATTCTGCTTTCCTGGAGGTGTGTGGAAGGAAGCAGTCACTGGTCACCCCTGAGCACCAGCAGTGCTGATGCACAGAGTCCCCTAGCATGAAGTCAGGGTGTCCACTGCACACCCAGAGTCTCATTCAGCAATGGTAAATCCACCCAGAGTCCTTCTGTCATCTCCAAGTGAGTTCAGCTTCGTGATGTGAACAGAAAACCAGTCAGGAGAAGTCATTAGAGGCCTAAAATATGTAACTGATCTCAGAGACTTGTCTCTCTAAGTTGCCTATGATTAACAAACAGGGATAAACTTCTCTTTCTGTGAGCAATTGAGAGCAGGCATTGTGCTGAGGTGCTCTGAATTGTCTTCTTGGAGACCTTTTTTCCACAGATATAAATATCCTGACAGGTACTATAACCTGGGATCTTCTTCAAGAAAAAGAAAATAATAATAAAATAAACCTAAATCCACTTAATTTTCATGCTCAATAGCCTCAGGTATGTGTGGAACAGGGTGGGTTGAGGAGCAGCCTTGTGATGACTGCGGGGTCCTTACCAAGCCCAGCTGGCATAATCTTCAAGGAGGAAAAAAAGGCTTTTTCCCTTTTGTGCCCAGACATGTGCAGGTCCTGGCATCTCTGCAGGCTCACGACAGAAGACCTATCTTATTCATGCTGCAAAAGATCTGGAACCTGACACTTCTCTTGGGCACTCAGTCCTAACTGGCAGGATTTGCCTCTGACACTCTCCTTTCAAGATACATGTCAGCAGGTGATGAACTCTGTCTTCTTTCACTCCTGCAGCTTCAGAGCCTGGATCTCAGTTTCTGCAGAATTTATGAATGGTAAATGTCAAGCCCTTTGTTTTTTTTCAGAGCTGTAGCTCTGGTGTCAGGAAAATAAAGGGAAGATGAACAATACTCTTCTTTCCTTCATCCTTTATTTTGCAAATTCTTACACAGGAGAAATAGAGCCATGTTTATTGATGTACAGTAAGCACAAATAAATAATTTGCAGCAGAGAAGGCTCCAACATGTCATTATGGCATCTTCCTGGCACTGTCTGCTTAGTTGGGTCATTGGTGCCCCTCACAGCTGCACGTGTGATGTTATAACCACACACCTTTCAGGGCTTAATGGCATTAGGTAACTATTGTTAAGTTTTACTATGATTTTAGTAATTTGGTTAATTAGTTCCACCTCATGAGGCAAAGGTCTCATAATGGCACTTTGCAGGATGTTCATTAGCTGAGCAGATTGCTTTTTCAGGTCAGGGCATCTCTAGCAAGGGCTCTGTGGTCACTGCATAAGGATTATGGCAATGGAAGGAATGATGAAAATAGGACTCTAAACCTGCCCTCTCAGTGAACTAAGAGCTCACAATGGTCTAACAAGACTGGACAAAGCTGAGATTTAGAACAGTCTTGGCTAAAGCAAAGCAAATTATTGTGCAGAAATTGTTTAGCCCTTGTGCCCACTTCTGAATCACTCACAACTTGTTCTGCAGACTGACCCTGATAACAACTTAATGCAAACATATTTCAACCAGAGTGACCTGTGAACCATCTCCTGTGTCAGCTCTGCCTTTGATCACCCCTCACACAGTCCCAGTTAAGAACACTCAGCTCCAAACACACACCTACTGCTCAATTATTTCAATATCTAGGGTGAAACCCAAACCTGATCATCACAGGATTTCAACAGAGCAGAAGCACATCCTTAACGCTGGTCTGATTCTGGAGCACCTCATTACTGAATTTATACTGGGCAGATTTTTCCTTGCCTAGTGAATTTCTCACACTGTGAATGACAGCACAGGAGCACCCAGTGCACCAGAGTCATATCTCACACCTCTCTGGGGTCTCCTGTGGACTGGCCAGGGCAAAGCCCAGCACAAAACCCCAACCCTTCCTCTCCTCACTCCACAACACCTCTTCTGTTCCCTCAGCAGCTGGGAAGCAGACACAAAGACACTCCATTTGCCTAGAAGAACTAGAAAGGAATAGAAATATGATCAGACAATTCTACTGGCACGTCTACTGCTGCCCCAGGAAGCTGCCGTGTGGTTTAAAAGGAAGTTGCTCCCAAAATTACTGAGAGGCTGAAGACCTCCTTAACTGATCACAGCCACCATGGCTTGTGCACTTTCCTGGAAGCAATCAGACCCCACTACCCCTGAAGCAGGGCATCATGATGATGGAAACAATATCCCTTTCCAAGATCTCCTTAAGAGCCCCTCCTAATAGAGAGTGATTCCTCAGGAAGCTCTGTACCTACTATGCACATGTTAATACCAGCTTAGGTTTCATTATGACTAACGTCATTATAGTGGATTCCAAATGAATTATTCATGATTGGCTCCTTCTTTTAATGCCTTTGGCATTTGACATGTTTTCCACATTGCCTACAAAATGTCTGTGGTAGGAAAATGCTCATAGGTGTCCTTGGCAGCTGGAGGCTGAAGATGTAACTGTTGTGCTTTATATCCAATGAGGGGAGCTCAACATTTATTTTCAGGAGAGAAAGGTGAGAGAAAGCTCCCCACAACTTGTCTGCTTAAGGTCAATACAAAATACTCTGGATGGAGCTGATACACCTATCTGGGTTCTTCAAGGGAGGTACATGGTGTTACATAGAAATAAAAGCAAATACCATCTTTATTACTCTACCTCACAAGTACTTCCAGAGAAAATGTCTAACACTCCCTAAAAAAAATCAGAAAAAACCAGAAAATTCAATACACCTTTAAGTCACTTCCTTTCTCTGTACCTGAGACTGAGATTTCTTAAGCAAAGGAAAGGATCCCATAATGCCACACCTTTCTTGAGCCCATGATTAAGTTTTCTAAGTAAGGAAACCCTTGAAAAGAGATGTGCTGTTGAAATTAGTGGGACCTGAATTTAGTTAGAACCTGAAGCCACAGCACAGCCACCAGAGCAGAGGTAGTGAGGAACTTAGCCAGGCTGTCACCATCTCCTCCTGCTCTTACCACAGCTCACCACATTTTTCCATTTGTGGTTCTCACACACTACTGTTGGAGGCTTTTCCCAAGCAAATAAACATTTTCCAGTCTGATATACAACATCATCCAGTTTTGTCTCCCCAAAGAGTTGAGCTTAAAGGAGCTAAGCTCAATGTACTCGGCAAGTGGAGATTTACAGATTTCTTGTATGCCAAAAATAAGATATTTTAGACTCTCTACACCTGAAAAAAAATATATATCTTTGTGTCTAACATGAATTAAAACCCTTGTTCCTCTCTCTGTGCTCCAGGATGTGTCATCTTGTGCTCCCCAGGGGACACAGGCACAATACTGCAAAGGTTGGAGCAGGTCGTGCCAAAGGTCCATCCAACATCCTGTCTTTGGAAATGGATAGTAATAAGCATTTGAGAGAAAGCTTGTAAGAAGTGATGCAAGTATGAAATTCTCAATATCTTCTCCATTTCAAGCAATTTGTGGTTTAAGGACTTCCTGAGCCGTAGCCTACATCTGCGTCATCTCCTTTAATGGCCCTTCAGAGACTTTTCCTTCCACTCACTTGCTTGGTTGCTTCTTGAGCTGCAGATATCAACAACATCCTGTGGCAACGAGCTCCACAATTTAATTATGCATTGTGAGAAAAAGTAGATTCTGTTTGTTTACAGCCTCTTGCACAATCGTTTCATTTGGCACTGCTTAGAGTTATGAGAAATGGCTTATAACCATTTCCAACTATCATTTTTCCATATTACTGCTTATTTTAGATGGGCAATGGATAGACAATAGTGGAAAGCACTGAAATTGCAAATTGGAAACAAATGTGCAAAGATTAAACTCAGAGGGGGGAACTTGCTTTGCATATATATAAATATATAAACAAACTATTAATATTTTCATACACATTTCTTAAACCTGTATAAATGTGAGAAAATTCTAAGCACATTTCTTTTGCTCTAATGTTATCTTAGGCACACACAAAAAAAGTTGCTTCAGTCTTCAAGACCGTTTTCATTGAAACAAATGTCCTTATAATGCAAGACATTTATATTGTAGGAGCAGCAATATTGGAAATCATGCTAATTAAAGTGGAGTTTCCTTCCTAACAGTTAAAGCTTTCTCAGTTACTTTTCCAACCAAACACCATACTGAAGTGTTCATGCTATTCCTTTGCTGTGAGTATCGTGGCAATGTTATCTAAATAAAAAGGCAACAGTGAAACAGTTTTTAAGAGAGACCCACTGTATGATTACTAGCTGTTGGTGCTTGATGTAAAATATCTGACTTACAAAAGCACTTTGGCATGTTTTTGGACAAGCCTTATCAATAGCTGTAATGAGAAATGGCTAACAAAGGACTTTCTGTACAAACAGCAAATGAGATGCTTGCAGACAGAAGGGAATTTATTCTGAAGGGAAAGAATGAAGCCCAGTGTTCTCATTCACTGGCCCTTCACCTAAAGTTGTTTTATTGTTGTTCGTGTGTGTCTTAAGTACCATGAAGAACAGCATATGCTGTTACAAGGATGTCCTGTTTCATCTGACTTTGTTCCCCATAACCAAGTACCATTGTCATTATCAGATGGCAAAAGTAAACCAGTGATAAAACCCTGGCATTCATTTTCTGAAAAAGTCTCTAGAAAAGCCAGCTTGCCACATAAGTCAGAGCTGGAGACACAGCATTATCAGGACATGTTCAGTTCCCAAAACAGTAACACCATTAAATGAATACACAAGTATAAATATTTTCTTCACTTAATTGTAACAAATACAAGGATCTGGTTTTCACTTTTTAAAAAGCCTGCATTAGATAAGGTTAAAAAAAGAAGTTAAGACTGATGTCAGAGCTGGAGCAGCAATCCCTGGGTGCGAGAGCTTCTTTATCTAGTGAGACTGAACTCAACTCACAGTGGAAGCATGATGCCACCCTGGGGCTCCTGTTACAGCCCCTTCCCACATCACAGCCAAACACAGGTCCTCCAGAAATTCACATCACATCTCAAGGAAACACAGAAGAAATGAATAATTGAGTGTTTTGATTCAAAGTGGATCAACAGCCGCTGAGAGATTCCCATATTCTTCACCTGGCACTAAGGATCTGCTTTATCACAGTGGCATAAAAAGTGTTCCTGCATTGGCCATTAAAGGTATTTCATATCCAGCACTGAGCTGAGCCTTGCTCCAGCTCTCTCCTCAGTGACATTGGGAAAGTCTTCCTGTTTTAGCCCAGGGAACCTCACACAAACCTTGCCCTCTCTCAGCCACTAAATAATCTCGGTGGTCTACACAGAGGCAGTTGCAGGAAGAAATGAATGGCACTGTAACATTATTGAGCTGCTTCTCACTTTCATTTCTGTGGGAAAAAGAAATAAGCAAGAGCCAGCAAAGACCCTGCTAAATCCACCCTCAAAGAGAGATGTGAAACCAATTAGCAGGCTGGCCCAGCACCCGTAAAGTCACTGTCTACACCATGAAATGTTATAAAACAAAACAGAACACAAAAGAAAAAGCAAGAAAAAAATCAAATCAATAAAGAACAGGCCATGCCAAACAATAAGCCTGCAGGTGCTTGCAAGGTGCAAATCCAATATGAATAGTGGCACTTTTAGAAAACCAGCTATGACCGAGATGAAACCGAGCAGAACAGAAATGCAGAAGCAAGTGAGGATACATTTTCAAAATATGTCAGGATTTATTCTGTTCCTAAAAGAACCAGACAGTTAATCCACCCTGTTGGCAGGTGCATGATAGTAGGTGATTCCTTGCAACAACCTCTATAACTATTCTCATTATATTATTCTCCAGATGGGGATAGCAGTAAAGGGAGCAGAGGCAGAGGATGGAGCTGGAGGCACCACTTGCTTTGCTTGCAGTGTAACCCATCCTGCAAAAACAAGGGGCCACTCAAACAGGATTTCTTGAGTGGGGATGACACAAAGCAGCAGCTCCAGGGTCTCCATAGACACCAACACCTACAGTGCATCTTTGGGAATTACAGGGGAGGGGGGAGGTGGTGGCAGGCTTTGCTGCATTTGAGAAATTACTGACTCAATTTGGAAATGAGGTGGCCTGGCTTAAGGATGGAGGGTGCATTTCTCAAAGAACTTATAATTAGGAGCTCAAGGTGTTGTTGTCTTCTAATGAATACACCCTTCTCTTCCCTCCAAATTCAGTTTTCTCCAAAAGTTTCTAAGGAAAAAATAAAAGCAGGTTTTACAGATTAAATATTTAATTTCTGTTTCAATCACTTCCCAGTTAGGTCCCACAGAATGCTAATTTAGGAGAGAAATTGTAAAGAAGTGTTGTTTCAAATTAAGAAAATGTTTTGTGTGTGTCAATAAGTCAATTTTAACATTGCTGAAATTCCTCCACCCTGTTTTAGCCTGAAAACAAAGTTGAATCATTTCCAGAAGGTTCAGCAGCACTGAGAGACACATCAACAGCTGGTGGAATATGGTTTCTTCAACATTTCTCGGGCCAGCTCTCATCATCCGTAGCAGGATGAGCTGGTCACATCTGCTGACCTCTTAAAACAGTGTGGCTGCTGTGAGTAATTCTGTATCTTCCCACACTGTCAATAATTCCTACAAAGCATCACCATCCCAAAGTCTATCGTTACCACCTTCCAACCTGGCAGGGAGAAGTATAGAAAAAGGGAGGTTTGGTTCTCAAATAATGGGAAAAAAACATTGCTATACTAAACAGAAAGAGAATAAAAAAAAGCCACCTTCCACACTGACCCTGCAGAACACACTTTGTGCTGCTTGTTCCCAAGTGCTGGATCCCTGGAGACTGGAAAATTCATCCTTATTTATTTATTTAAATTAAAAATCCTAGCCATGACCTTAGAGGTGTGTGTTTATTATCAGCTCCAATGCACTTGTCACAGCCTTGGCTGGAAGGGAAGCCAGGGGAGGATTTAAAAATAATAATAATAATCCAAGAAATATCTCCATTTCAAATGTCATTGGGTTTTTGGTTTTTTTGTTTCTAATTAGAATATGGTTTGCCTTTCAGATTCCAAAGCTTTTGGATTAGTGGTTTTCAGCATGATGTCATTTTCCTGTCTATATGACCACAGCACAGCCTTGCTTCAAGTGTTTGGTAACAACAGAAAAAATAACCGTGGAAACCTGTCTGTAATTCTGCAGGATCTGAATTGGTGCCACACCATTACCAGGCAGGTCAGGAGCACGAGGGCAGGACCTCTACAAGGAGTGTGTCTATTCTCTCTTATCCTTTCCAGAAAGTGACTGTTGGCCCAAAAAGAAAACCCACAAGGCCCTACTCAGCAGCTGACATGGTTACCTGCCTCAACTACCCAGTATGGGCATGTGTAAAGTGATGTGAGTTTGCCTTTAAAACAAAACAGGCAGAAACAGAATTAGTGGACCAGATTGATTCCACTTATAGCTACATTATATTATTCTAGAGCTAAATTCCATCCATATGTGAATTGCAATCCTTCTGAGAATAAAAGTATGGGCAATTTCTGGTTTGCCATCTCCCTTTCCTCCCAAACACATTTCTGCTCGTCTTGCAGAGAAAACAAGACCACTGCTACGTGCTGTCCATGTTAGAATTAGCATGGCTAATGTTTCTGGTAACCTTAACAATATAATTAAAATTATTCAAGGCAGTTATTATTCATATTATTTAGGGAGAGTTCTCAGGTCTCAGAATCTCACCTAAGAGGGTGAACATGAAAATGGGAAGAGAATGTTGTAGTGAAAAGATAACTTGGCTCAACAGCAAGATAGCAGCTGGTCAACACTTTTGTAAACTGCATTTAGACAACACGAACTTGTTTTTTCCAAGGGTTTCAGTGTTTTTGTACATCTCCCTATTGATGGTTTTTTGCTTGTGTCAGCAACTGGCTTAACAGCAGTGGTTTTGGATGCTGGGGTTTTTATGGATATATTTCAAACGAGCCTGTCAGGTAGCCTTGTGCCTTTGAATCCTCCACTGCCATGTGTGCTCAATAAAAATCCAGCCTTGGTTGTCTCTGCTTATCCTGGGCAGATGACTTTGGAGCACCAAGGCCTTCTCTGGCATGTTCAGAGCTGCACTGAAAGAGACACCTGGGGTGGGGCCCAGATGTTGAGCACGGTTTGGGGAGTGACAACTCATCTTCCCCAGCTCCACTGAGCAGCACTCTATGGACACCAGGTGAGAAAACTGGCAGGCTGGGCCAGCAGAAATACAAAACCACCCTGCCCCTGAGCCCCCCTCTCAGAAGCCAAGGCACACACCCCCTGCATATAAAACAGTCCAGCTGGCCTTCAAAGAGCACCCCAAAAACCCATCTTGCTGACCCTGCCTCAAGTCTCCATGCCAAACCAATTCGTACTGAAATGATAATAGCTGACAGGAATCAGTTTAGTTTGGCTAAAGAGGAGGCATCCTAAGGAAAAAATATGGGTTTGGAGGCCCACCCATAAATGCAAAGGCTGGACTCTGTCTGAGAGCAGAACTTGGCCTCCTGTCTCCACTCCCACAAAAAATGCTTGTAAATGTTATGCTCTTTGCGCTGTATTTTTTTTTTTCTTCCCTTCCCTGCATTAAAAACTGAGTGAATTTAGTGCTTATAAAACCAAGAGGCTGATAGCAAGTGGCTAGAACCAGATGTTAGGGAGACTGGAGCATATCAAGCAAACAGATCGTGCGCATATAAGTATTCAGAAGTACGTAGCTGCCTTACTTATTCCCAGTCAGATTATCAAACAGACTGATTTCTGAGTATAAAAACACGATGCCCAAACTGCAGGCCTTGGGAAGAAAAGGAAGAGGGGGAATGTAGAGATGTCTGTAGATGAACACATCTATAGATTTAGAAAGAAGACATATTTTCCCTCCTTCCCACTGCCCCAACCAGCAGTGCCCAGCAAGGACAGATGCAAAGCTCAATCACATCTCCAACCCAGCAAGGTGCTCAGCCTTTGGAGAATCAGTGTCCCACTGTGGGTGATTTGCTGGGACATCCAGCCCCACATTCCCCTGATGTGGAGCCATATGGACTCCTTTATCCACCAGCATTCAGGTTGCACACAAATCCAAACACTTTTAGGAAGACTTGTACCAGAAATACATGCCTGAAGTGCCAGCATTCCTTTCAACAAGGCATGGAAGGTAACTGGTGCAATCTGCCAGTAAACCCTATGGAAACACAAGCCTGTGGAGCTGGCTCCCTTAAGGGATTTGAGCTGTTAGTTTTAATGGCTTGAATGGGAGGGGTTTTTTTTTAACAAAAACTGGATCAGTTTTATTGACTTAGAGTGAAATGTTTCCGTTTATAGCTTGAGATTTCTGCTAAAAGATTTAAACAACCTTAAAGGCTCCTCCTCTGCTCCCACATGCCCAGCTCTGCTCGATGCATCCCCAGGTGACTTTATGCAAACATCAAGGCCTCCTAAAGCTCCGTTTTGGCCTTTCAGGCTCCCCCTGGTACCATCTCCTTCCTTGCTGCACAAGTTTCCAGAGTATTTAGCTATCAGCAGGCACTGGTGATGGTGCTAATGAAGCTTCTCCTGAGCCTTTTTCCACCATGGCCTCACTGCCAGCTGGTCTCAGCTGATCATCAACAGCATAAGAGCCAACACAGCCTCAACTCAGCCTCCTTTTTGAACAGAGTTTTCCTTGGGTTTCTATTTCACAGGTTTTGAAGCCAAAAGTAGTCATTGCATCCATCACTCACGATTTTGGGCTCCACAGAGCCTTCACCACCCCATGGCTTATCACCAGCAAGGCCACATCCACCACCCATGGGTCACACAGCAACAGGAGGGACAGCAACACCTTCAGCCGCAGCCAGGGCAGAGATCCAGTGGGTGAGATCTCCCTCCTTAGGGGATCATGCCCTGCAAACCATACTGCATCCCTAAGGACATCAACCAACTTCCTCCAGGAGATGATTCCTTCCCAACTGGATCCAGCAATCACTGCAGTCCATGTGGAATCTCAGTTCCTGTTCCTGCTCTACAGCAGCAGTATTAGAGCAGCAGACACCCTCCCTGGGGGCCATGCCTCCCTCAGGTGCACACTTAGGACCATCAGTGTTTATCATTCTTTTCAGCCCATGGCCACACATCACAAGGACTTCTGCTGCTCAATGCAACCACACCCGAGTGCAGTCGGACACACACAGCTCTCACCTTATTTATCTGCTTCCAAATGGTGGAGGGACTGAGATCTTTATGCTCTTTAGTCATCTGTGCAGCACAAAGTGGGATCACAGGTTGCCATTATTAGGTAGAGCCTGGGAAGAGAGGAGACGGGAAGTTAACAGAAACATTGATGGCTGTGGTGGCGGCTGCAATTTTAATCCAGTGACTCAAGCTTGGCAAACAGAAAGGCTGCAATGTATTAAACTGTGAAGAGTTTACAAGAGCTGAACATCTAAAATATAGCTCTGAGAAATTACTCCTTAAAGCAGGCAAGCAAGAGCATCATGAACAGAACCAGGAGAATATTGTTTTCACAGGAAACACTCCGTGGGTGTGTTATAAGCTCTGTTCTTTGGCCTGTCACCACATAATTTCTGCACTTCTTGTATTTCTTTCTTTTCTCATACTCAAGCACTGTCCTGTGATACAGCAGAAGTGCATTTACAGCTGAAATTACAAAAGTGGTCCATTATGTTTTCTAAGGTAGTAAAAAGGCTGCAGTTTGTCACAGCTGTCTGGAGCCCCAAACACCTACAAGTGGCAGAGCTGTGAACCCCTTTCTTCTCCCTTGACCCAGGCTGAATCTCTGTATGTGTGCATACAGATCTATGTACAAACAGATCTTTTAGTATTCTCTCTGGGGAAAAAAAAAAAAAAAAAAAAAGGCAACAAACCCACAAACAAAAAGAAAATTAAAAAATGGTGCATCAGTGAAGCAAGAGGTCAGAGCATTCCTAAGCACTTATTTCAGAGCAGCTCTGCTTCGGCTGCTGCTTCTTGGCTTCCCACAGTGGCCACACCAGCTTTCCTATCTCACAGGGCAGGGGGAGTGTGGTGAGTCATCTCCAGGGGGCTCTTTCCAGAGTCTCAGCATGTCCAGCAGGAAAGTTGCAAAAGGATGGGAGAGGAGCAGCAGATCCTCAGGGCAGAGCCAAGATGAGAAGCCCAGGAAGACCCAGCCCTCTGTTGTTCCAAATCTACCTTTTCCCTTGGAGGCCTCCCAAATGCATCATGTAGACACAGCATCCCCTTACCTCTTTTCAGCTTCCCCAGGGAAGGAGGAATTTAGGGACAACAGGTAGGAATTAATCCTTAGGCAGCACTCATGCTGCTCCCAAACAGAAACTAAGCTCCACCACCAAGGAAACCACATTCCTTCTGCTCTTCACAAAACTTGTATAAGCTCAGGGCTCCCACTGAGAAAGCCCAGGCCAGGCACTATTTCAGTTAATTATGCCAATTCTGTTTTCCCTGTGTCAGATGTGTTGAGAAGAGCACAGCTGTGGAACATCTCCAGCAAGAGGGAAGTTCACCTAGGGTGTTACTGGGTTGTTTCCATCTGAACAGAAACCACCAAGCAAGAGTCTGGAGGGAAATGTGTATGGAGCAAAGGTGCCATGGATTTTTGGAAGCTCCATCTAGTTTATAACCCTCCATCTAGGTCATAACCCTCCCCTTCAGAAATGGTTGCAGAAGACTCAGGTCATGGTTGAGCGAGGCTCCCACCACTCAAATATCAGAATCCATCTTTCAAAACCAGATGTAAAAGGCAGATCTCAGGTCACACACCCAGTGAGGTTCAGTTCAGCTGCAGGACACATGAGAGAGCAAATTAATGACTTTCAGTAAGGTCCTTTCAACCTCAGGTACAGCCACTTCTGCAGGTGAATCACCTGTGTCAGCCCTAAAAGACAGGCAGGGACTTGCATGGGAGGGGGAAAGAATTTCAATCTACTCACTGCAAATGCTGGGCTCTGAGAAGGTCTGGTTTTAGGCTTGAATATCATTGTGAGTGGTATTAAATCATCCACATCAGTCTAATTAACACCTACACTACAAGGGAAGACAAAGCAGTTTTATATTATTAACTCAGGATAAAGAGGTTATATCAGAGCCTGGTGGGCAAAGCTAAAGGTGGCACTGCTGGTGTGGGCACAAAAGCGTTTCACTGATTCTAAGCTGCCTCAGCTCACTTAACAAAACACATTTTTTTCCTTGTGGAAGAAATGAGGGTCTCATTTAACTCCAATAACTGAGTGGCTGGGCATGGTGCAGCTCATCTCACCATAGCTGAGAGGCAAAATAAACAAGGAGTAAGCCCTGCAGAGCAGAGGGGGCTCCTCTCTCTCTTAGGTCTGCACGAGCCTCAAGATGGAAGTCTCTTCTCATTTGAGGCCTTTGGGTGCTTGTACAATATAAATATTTACTAATAACACAGAGAGAGTGAGAGCAGGAGAATAGTCATTTTTCTCAGTGGCTTAGGGTTAAGTACAGGGCAATGGCATCTTAAATCCAGATGTTCTCCTTTTGGGATTTGCCCACGAGGCATATTCTCATGAGATTTCCCTGGCATTTTGATTTGGATAGTAGCAAGCACTTTTAGCCCAATGATATCATGAGCAGATGACTCAAAATGTTCAAGGATTTTCTTTGTAAATTCCAGCAGTTTATTTTATGACTAATGCAGGGCAGAAACTTCTGCAGATTTCATCTTCCCATCCTTCTGTGTTTCTATTTTCAGTTGGTTTTAAAGGATTCTGAACTTGGCCTGCTAGCAGAAGTTTTATTTAAATTTATATGTAAATACAAATATTGTGTGCACATGAGGGTGTGTGGGAGGTGTTCCCAAGGTGCTGGTGAAATGACACATCCTGATGGAGACAGAGCCAATGGAGATGTTAGGGGCTGCCCCCTTGGGAGAGAGGGATAAAATAAACATGGGAACATCCTTCCTATTGCAGTTGTAGCAGGACACAATATTTAATGCCATTTTATCACCTGTGCTTGGAAGAAATGGCTCACAAGTCACAGTCCTTGCACCTTTGGCCAAAACAGCAGCAGTTTCCAGATCCTTTCTGTAAAATGCCCTGAATGTGGCAGGGGAGGGTGGAAAAGATGCCCACGACCCACCAGCTGTGGGGGCAGCAGTGGGGAGGGTGCTTAAACACCAGGCAAACACCGGGCACCAGCAGCAGAGCCAATAAATCCAGGAAATTCATTGGAGGTGAAGCTGGGCTGCCTTGGCCAAGGCAGTTGCACAACAGCACCAATTCAAGGCTTGCACAGGGGTGATTTTTCTCTCTGTCCAATTCACCAAGGACTTGCACGCTACTTTGGTGGATTTTCTGCACAATTACAGATTATTGCCATGGTAACAGATGCATCACATGACAACTTTGTTACCTCAGAGACAAGAAACAGCTGCTTAAAGAAACAGGCGTCCACCAGGAATGGGGATATTTATTTTCTTTTTTTTTTATTGTTGGCGTCATGTTTTAGGAGCCCTCTCTGGTTTTCTCATGCAGCTTCCATTGTTTGGATAGTTAAAAATGTTTCAGTGCATCAAGTGAGAGTTTTTTTCTCCCACACCATATTTTTGCCTCTTACTAGAAATGCAGTGTGAGTTTGGAGGAAAAAAAATAGAGTTCCTGTAATTTTGGGAGAAACAAAATGGCTTTTTTATTCCCTCATAAGCATCTCTCTCTCTAATGCTGCCATTTTTTTTTATTAAGTTAAAGACCATTGAAGCATTGCTAATAATATTATTTGAGAGAAATCCCAGATCCCTTGAAGTTAATGCTACTTTGCCTTTGGTTTGAGGGAGGCCAGAAGTTCTCTCTCAGGCCATATTCCATATTCTGCAGAGAGTCAAGATCCTTTCTTCCCCAGGTACCTCCAGAGCACCAGCCACATGTTAGAGAGTTTAACTGACCAGGGAAACACAGGAGATGATAAATTCTTCTGTAGTTCAAAAATTACTCTTTACATTTATGAAAAAAATAAAAGTTCAGGGACATAATTTACTGCTACCTCATTTTTTAGGTAATTTTAAATTAAGAGGCCTGCTTTAAAAAGCTTCTCCAAGTAAGCCAGCCAGTCTGGATTTTTTATTCTAGTTGCCAATTTATTCTAATTTTTCATGCATAAGGAATAATGAAACCTTGATTTTTTTTTTTTTTTCTCTGTTCACCTTGGGGGGCTCATTCACTGACTGCACCAGACATGGATGGCACAAGTCACTGTCCCCAGCCCAGGGCTCAGCCCTGGCCCCCTGGCAGTATCTCCAGCCCCCATCCTGAGCATTCCAGCCTTCTCCATCCCAGCCTTCACCAGAGACCTGCAGCTGCCTCAAAGTCACCCCATTCCCCAGCCCCCAGTGGTGTTAATTAAGGACCTGCCGGAGCTCAGACAGCCAGACCACTTCAGCCCACAGTGAATGTCTGATTAATTAAAGGCTTATAATTAACCTTCATGGCTGGAATTTCCCAAAGACCTTCATGGGCTGAGGTACACAAATCCCATCGACCTCAACGGGAGGCTGGAATCAAATTGGTTTTGTGCCTTGCTGGGGATCCCCCTGCACACCAGCAGAGTGAAGCCTTTCCCTTTCCCGGGTTTGGATGTGTTTTCCCGGGTTTGGATGTGTTTTCCCAGCCTTTCAGAGCTGCTCAGAGAGAGCTGGAAAATGAATCCTGTGCAGAAAACCCTTCTGTCCCTCTGTGCCACCACCAGCCCTGCTCACACCAGGGGTTTGCACAGAGCCGGCACCGAGCTCTGCATCCAGTGGAGCTTCTGCAGATTTATCCCACACAAAGGAGATCAAGAGTCTCCAAACAGCCCCACAAGTAAGAACTGAGGAAGAGAGACACATCAGACATTAGTGAAATCCTGATTTTTTTTTTTTCTTTAACCGTTTTGTTTTAAATTTTCTTTCAGGGGTCACATTTTTTTCCCCAAAAATTTTAACTGGGAAGTCACCTCTGCACAGGACATTTTTGTTAATGAAGGCCACTGCCTTAATGTGGTTTTCTTTAGTTAAATGTTTCTGGTAAATGAAATTCTGTTGTACAGCTTAAATTAGCACTGTAATTTTTTGCTATAGTTGTTTTTATTTGACCACATGGAGCTCAGTGACTTGTAACCCAGTCCCTCAGCCTATTTTTAAATTTCATGTGGACGTTTTCAGTCATTTAGTAGCTTTTTTTAGAAGCATGAGAATGGAAAGACCAAACAATGTTGCTTTATCATTGAGAGCTTTTGTTTCACAGGATCACAACTGAAATGAGTTTGTCCAGCTCTCAGCCCTTGCTCTGGGGAAGAGGAAATAATAATTTTTTAATAAAAATCTCCCAGTCTTGTAATTTCTGGTTCATGCTAGCCCTCTATGGAAGATGTTACACAGTTATTCTATGATCCAGATCTTGGTCCAAATGATCCAGAGGACAGCAGACAAAACTGGGCAGCCCAGATGTTGCAGGCTGTTCCCATCCTGGTGGACACAGAACTTCAGGGTTTTGCCCTGGCCTCCTTCGTTCCCTGATTTCCCCCTCTCCTCTCCCTCAGCTACTAGTGCTACTGATAAACCAAGAATGGGAAACCCTCAGGTGAGGCAGGAGTGATGAACACCTTCAGAGATCCCTCTGACATCTGCACTCCTGATCCTAGAGATCAAGCTGCATTAATCTGCCTTTGGAAAACTCCAAAGATTTCACCTAGGTGCCACTTTGGGTATTTTCTTGATCATTCCACCCCCCCTCTTACTTGTTAAGCCCAACAAACATTTTTGTTTCCACTTGGAGACAAAGGCACAGGGATGTAGTGAAGGGAGAGAGGGATGCTCTTAGTCCTTCAGTAAAGTAAAAGCAGAAAATCATCCGATAGAAATGCCCCAAACTTAAACAGGGCATTAGGCAGAATTAACAGACCAGATCGCCAAGGCATCAGAAATTCCCAGCTGAATAAAAGATTGATTTCAAAGACTCAAAGATACCTCAAGGCCAGCATTTCCAAAGAAGATGGGAGCTGATTGGAGCTGAAGCATTCCTCTTGTTCAGTGCATTTGAGTGAGCGCTTTAAGTCTCCAAAGATTGAACTATAAAGAGAAATTAGTTTATTAATAATTCACAGGCTCCAAGAAGAAAAAAAGTCAAAAGCATATGCTCATGAACAAAGCTGATTTTATTTTCCCTGTTTAGAATTGGGCAATATGTAAAAAAAAGGAGGGTGTCAAGCTCAAAAATTTAATTCAGGGCTTTTTCTCTTCCTTCCCCTTAACCCAAGCAAGGATATATTCCAACTTCATCACAAGCACTGAAAGTTCTTCAAATCCCAAATGGTTTATGTGAAACATTAAAAGCACACTATCATCTTCAGCTCTTTAATAGTTTAGGACGTTTTCATGGCATAGTTATTATCCAATAGCTCTTAATTGCAGCTTGTACATTTCAAGACAACACATTCGTGGACTGGAATAACAGAGATTTTAGGCTCCCATCCAGCATCATGGCAAAGCACATCCTAACTGTAGGTATCTCATTGACTCTAGCACTTTCCTCTCCCACTTTGCCAAGTTATGAAGTCTGTAACATTCATATGCTTAAAGTCAATCAGTCAGCTCCTGATTCTGTGCTTGTCCCTGATAGTTTTGGTAATTGCTTGATTGTGGGACACTAGGTAAAGAATTGAAGAATTCAATTATTAAAATTCATTAGAAGACAGACAATAAGGGGGGTTGTGAATTTCAGATAAAATGCTTTTCATTGCCCAATGGAGAAATTACAATAAGACCAGGGTGGATGTCACAATTTTTGCCACACTTATTGGTTCTCCTAAAAGTGAATATTGGTTTTTCCTCTAAAAGTCCTTGTTTCCCTCTACAGGAGAGCTGAATATTGAATACTCTATCCCAAAAAGGGCTACACAATTAGATATTACAGGGCTTTTTTCCCCCCAGTCTCAGAAAAAAGAAAAGTCTCATATCATGACCCAGCCTCAGCAAGGAAAATACAGATTATGAGTTCGAATTACATTACTAATGTAATGTGTCAGTCCCGTTTGTTTCTTGGTTTCCATTCTATTGAATCACAGTATTACTGCTTTTGGAAGGAATCTGATGATAAAGAAAGCCACCTCCCAACAACGGAGGGGAATGATAAAAGAAGGGGCCAGCCATCATCATCCTAAAGGAAATAACCAACACTGGAGCCCTGGAGCAGCTGTGATTCCCACGGGACTCTGCTCTGAGTCAGAACCCAGGCTGCAGCTGATGCTCATCCCCCTGGAACCCACTCGCAGCCAACAAACTGTTGCTCTCAGAATATAATACTTTTAACCATGTGCATTCTTTCCCCCAAAGATAATTATTTATTTCACCTCTGGGTGAACCAGAGTGGAGCGTGTTCCAGAGCAGCACTAGAAGAATGTGAAAAGCTCAGATAAATTCTTTGCGAGGTGATTTGCCTTTTCCCCCTTCCCTCTGTGAGAAATGAGTGGCTGAGAGAAAGAGATCTCTGTCCTGACAGCAGGTTCCTCACAAAACACAGAGTTCAGGGTGCACAAAGAGCAAAGCAAAGCAGGTTTAGCTGCTCTTGGCTGCCCAGAGTTGTTTCTTAATACTCTGCATGGCTTGAGCAAAGGATTAGGCTGTTATTGCTGTGATAGGTGAACTGCAAGAGATGCAGGTCCAAATTCTGGAGTTACTGTTTCATCCTCTCCCAGGCCAATTTCCTCTTGGCTCCAGCTGGAGTCCTTGAAATCCAGGGAAGTTTTGCCTGACTACGGAGTGAGTAATGATTCCAGGAATCAACATTTGGAGATAACACCAAATTGAGTATCTTTGCTAAATTAACTTTCCTCCTAAGGTCATCTCTGTAACACTCGAGCGCACAATGCGTTATTTTCTAAACAAGCCAGTCTCTATCTGTTTATCATCAGGCCAATACACGAATTCCTGATCATTTCTCCACAAGGCACACATAATTTGAGGCCATTAGGCAATGCTTTTCCATACCTCCACTGGGCAGATGTGTTCCCTGGGAGCGCTTGTCCGGGGTCTGGCAATAATAACACAGCACGGGCAGGAAAATCAATCCCAACAAGTTTCAGAGGGACCCTTCCAAAGCTCCCCAGCATGTGACAGAGGGCTGCTAATGAGAGAGAGAGATCACATTCATTGCATGAGTGACAGGTGAAAGGGAAGATTAACGTTAGCATACACCTGCTCTTTGGTGCCCCAATTAAGACCTCCTACTGTCAGCAGTAACATAAGATGCAAATCAGCTTGTGCCCTTCCCCCTCCTCCTGGAAGGCTGTGGCAGGATTTGGAGTAAAATACAATGAGAAAAGAAATGCAAAATCTTGAATGCCTTCCTTGCTCTGCAAATCTTTTGCTTGACTCCTGATTCTGTCCTTATCCTGCCTTTCCTTTGTCACCACTCACCTGATTCTTCTCACCTAGAGAGGGGAAATGACCTCTTTCAGCAAGGGACAGTCTCAGGGACAGACTGGAAAACCCATTATTTGAGTTGGCAATACTTATCCCTGCTTTAAATTTGTTTGAACTAACCTTGCTTGAGCCACTGGCGATGGAGGAGATGGGTGGAAATATCATTGAAGAAGATAAGTGGAATGGAGAAGGAGGGGGTTGCTCATCAGCTTGTCATGGACTGGGTCTAAGGAATTGCTTTTGAGGCAATATTTTAGTGCAGCATTGGCAACCCATGCTGGAATATTGCAAATCCATGAGTAGCTCTTGTGAGTGCTTTTCCAATATGTCCATACTATCCCATTTTGTCTCCTCCTACTGTCCAATATTAATCAAATATTGCTTATCTTATGGAATCCCAGCTGCCAAGGTATTGTAGACTTCTCAAAAGCAATTGTCCTTTCAGCTTGCTTGAAGCTGTTGCATGAGGGGACTAGCCCAGAAGGTGCAAATCCATTTCAATGGAAGAAAACAAAATTTGAATGAATTTGCATCCTTCCCTCCTTAAAAAAAAAAAAAAAAAAAAAAAAAAAAAAAAAAAAAAAAAAAAACCAAGATATTTAAAAGTTGATTTTTCAAACAGTTTAACAATTCATTCAAACTGGTACTAATATTTTGGGTAGTTGGAGAGCATCCCTCCAGGACCCCTGCGATATTTAAAAATTTATTTTTCAATAGTATTTTGGGTAAGTTTTGGAGAGCATCCCTCCAGGACCCCTGCCCCTGTTTCTCCCACCCAGCCCAATGGGCAGAGGTGACCATGCTGTGTGCAGGCAGACAGCCAGGGCAATTGGCCTTTCCTTCCTCCTCCCAGCTCCGCTGGCTGCTGGAAAACATGCATCAATTTGTTTTTCTCCCTTCAGGCAGAAAATAAAATTGGCAAAAATCTTCCCAGCAGGAAGCCAGGAAGCCCTGTTTAAATTTTCCCAAGGGGAGGGGACAACTCAGCAAAGTCAGTATTTTCCTGCAAAAAATTTCAATTTGCGTAAAGACGACATTTTATTAGAACAATTTATTGATAGGAAACATCTAGAAATCCCATTCCAGAGCTTTATTGGCAGAGAAATGAACTCCTGCATTTCACAACCTCAGATTCTTTTCTCCTTCAGCAAACTGTCAGCTTTTGACCATTCAATTAAAAACACCCCCAGCCCTTCAGTTTGTTGGCCTGTTGCACTTTCTATCTGGGGCGACTTAGCCCAAATCTGAAACAATTACACACACTCAAACTCTTTAAAGCTCTCGAAACACTGATGCATAGGATGGGAATAGAATTCTTGGGACACTCTCTAGTTCATTTATCTTGTCTGGTAATCTTTTGACAATACCCATAGACAGGAGCTGAGTGGAAAGCAAGAGCTCTATGGCTCTGTTTCTCAAACTCTTACTGATGCTGAAATTAAAGCCATGAAATCCCTTCTCCCAGTGGTGTTGTGAGAATAAATTCTTCAGTGGCACTAAAAGGCCCTCAGATATTAATGCTGAGTGCTTGCAAGTGTACACAGAAAGATGGATGGTGTTTGTCCTCAGCCCCCAGAAACCATTAAGTTCCATTGCTCTGCAAACCTCTCTGATGCACCAGGTCTGCTCCTCAAAGCTCTGTGCATCCCCTTGTCCTCTCTGCATGCACATTCAGTGGGGTTGAAATGGTCACATTTAAGGAAAGAGTCAAAGAGAGGTTTGGGGGAAAATCTACCAGAAACTGGGGACAAATCTTGTTCAGCTGCTTTACCCCAGCATCTCCACTCCAGAGAGTTATGGATTCCTGTGAAGAGGTGCAGGTGGAAAGAGGAGAGTGTATGGTGCCTGTCTTGAGAAGAGATTGGGATGCACAGGAAATTTTTGACTAGCTTTTATGTAGAGACATAGAAAAAAAATTGCATTTATGTATTAAAGGATGTTAATTTGCTCAGAGTAATTTTCCATAGATTTTATTGATTGATTTCAGGCTTTGAGGGTTTAACTGCCATGTCAGTTTGCCCACTTTAATTTAGCATGTGGATGACTTATAACAACAAGCTGGTTTTATCACTTGAAACCCTTCCTAATTAATGATAGACAAAAGAGGGACAGAGAAAACACTCTGGGTGAACATATTATTTTCCCTTCTCTTTCATCCTGGAAAAGCTCCTAAAACTTGTGAGCTTGAGTAAATTATTTGGAAGACTGTTAAATACACAGGCACAGCAGCAGCAACAACCATGCAAAGCTAATAAATCTCACAGAACTGAAATTATTGCAATAAGGATTATTCCAGATTTAGAGCAAGAAGGATAAATATCACTATGAAAGGTCTTCATCAGTGTCTTCAGCCTCATCATTTCCAGTGGTTGTGATTCAGTTATTAAACTGTACACATGCTAGGGAAGAAGTCAAATTGCTACAGAATGAAAAAAAAACGAGGGATTAAACCTGGCTGGGATCAAACAGGAATACAACTGTTCTGCCACTGGCTTAGCTCACAGTGCTGGGCAATGCATCGGACACCTCCCTGTTTCATTTGTCCATCTGTAAACTGTTAAAACAATTCTCACCCCAGCATCCAGGAGAAATCAATCATCAGGACTGAGCTGAACCAAATAGCCATTAAGTTCTTGGATGGAAGACATAATAGGAACACAAATATTTTCACTTGAAGTGTTATACTGCCCTCAGTTAGGCTCTGCTGGTGGTGACGTTGAGCTGAGCACATTCTCCTTGCTTTCAGGACAGGCTGTGATTTTCAAAAGATTGTACAGCAACAACATTTGCTTTATCCTGAGCCCCTTGTGAGGTTGCATGCAGTAATTGGCATTGCAAAACCCCAAAGTTTTAATTCAGAGACAGCTCTGAGCACTCTGCAAACAGAGCTCCATCACCTGTATGGAACCTCTCACCTTAGAGAGACCCTTGCTATGAACTGCCCTTGTCCTGCCCCTCATTGTATACATCAGCATTATTGCCAATTCCAAGCACTTTCCATCCTCTAAAGCAGTCAGGACAACACTTCACAGCAAGCTCTGAGGCTCTTGGACAGAGGAATTGTCCCCATGCTTGACCTCTGGTTTTGAACCCTACCCCAGAAACCACTTGGACCGGGGTTTTCCTTTGGTTTTCTGAGTGACAGAAGCAGCTCTTGTGCAACACCATGAATCCAGCAGCCGGGGCTTTGATAAAGATCCTGAAGTAGTGCAAAGAGCAAGTTCATTCTAAAAATGAGCAACACCACCAAGCTTGCTAAAGAGCAAAGAAAAATCACCAAATTTGTTCAATATGGAGACAGACATGGAACAGAGCCTGTCCAGAGCACCTCTTGGGGGCACATTTCTTCAGCAACTCCACTGCATCCTTCCAGTGACTGCCCAAAGAGCCATGGTGTGCCACCAGCAAATACAGAGACTGCTTAGCAGAATTTTTTCCACAGATAAAAAGACTTCTGAAATTCTAGGAGTGTTCTTTCCTTTTTTTTTTTTTTTTTGTTTTGCTTTGTTACAAGCTTCTACACTCTACCGAAATATTCCAGAGTTTATTTTCAATAAATAATGCAGAGAGAGTAGCTTTAGATGCAGCTGGAATCTGAGCTGAGAGCTACAGTCCTGATGGCCCTGCCCAACTTTCCATCAGTGCTGTCAAAGATCCAGAGGCTAAAAAGAGAGGAAAACAAAATCCTGCTAGGAGTTACCCCACTGCCTCTTCTCCTGGCTCCCAGTGTTCCCAGACATCAAACTGAAACTCCATATCTGCCTGTACTAAATGGTGTTTTCCTCTCCTGTGCACCTTCAGCTGCACAATTTCCATTAATCCAAGCTGATGATCATTGTGTGGCCCAGCCACAAAGCACAGACACAACGTACGTGATGCTGTCCAGGGTCTGACCAGGCGTTTTTGTTCACAAATTTCCTTCCAAACCCTCAGGTCTGGCCATTTTTCAGTGGTGGCCTTGAGACAGAGAAGTGACAGCATGTCGTTTATCCCTGAGTTCAGTGCCCTCCCCAACTCTGCACATGCCAAAATTGCTTGTGGAGCTCCCATTGGTTCTGATGACGCTTTCAATTTAGCAAATGTTTATGTGACTCTTGGTAGGAAAAGGATGGAAAAAGAGTCCAGGCACATCACTCTAAATAGATCTGTGGGTAACACTTTAGCTACACATTGAACTTAGATTTAGTAGCATCGTTATTGCATGTAATGTTTATTTTATTAGGTTTATTTTATTAGTGTGCCCACAGCAGAATGTAAGCCTTGTCTTTGTCAACTCTAAAGGCACCCCACAAGAGGCTCTGAGTAGAAAAATATGGTGCAGCTCATTTTTTCCTTTGGAAAAGCCAAGCAGATGCTGATGAGTGGATAGTCACAATAAGTGTGTGTTTTGAATGCACTATTAAGCTCTGAAACTCAGCTGAGTTAACTTGGTGGGAAGTTGGGTTTAATTTGATCCTGTCTCTGAGTGTTCATAAAATGATGCAATTCAGCTTTAACCAGATGAGTGGTATCATCAAAATATATTATTTAAATCCCACCCTCTCAGCCATGTAGCCAAATTGGAAGAAGTGTCACTTAAGTATCTCCTTCCAGGCCAGGAAAAGATCAGTCACACTTTAAATTAAGTGTCTCAAGTAAGGATTTAATTTAGACTTAATAAGACAGCGATTGTACATTAAATACCATTGGGTTATTAAAACCATATTCATTGAGGTTTTACAGCTATGTCAGGACAATATGCCATAAATGGAAAAACTGGTAACAAGACACAGTTATTGATTCTGACAACATGTGCTAGATAGGATGCATTCATATGTTCAATAAAAATAAGATAAACAAGCATGTTTTCCAAAGTCTCTATGGATGCCCTCACTAAAATGTCAGGCACTCAGAAACAAGAGCAAAATTATCCTCAGTGCCTCCCTAAGAATGAGATTTATTTTCTCTATTGTTTGGGAAACTGAGGCATGGAGAAGGCAACAAAGGCATTTTCTTAGGGTTTGTCAAACAGCTTTGGGGAAGCAGAGATTTTTGAATTCCTCTTATATTTCTGCTGTGCTTTTACCACATGACAAACCTGGTAAAAGATCAGGGTGGGTCTGAACAAGGAGAATCCAAAGAAGAAATCCAATCCAGCCAAGGACACCAATGTCCCCAGATGTCACAGAGGACAGGGCTGTCAGGGCAGGCCTTTAATGAAGCGGGAGTGCAAGGTCTGGGCAGACCCAGAGCACCTTTTTGCTTGGGATGGGTGAAGACCAGGAGATCCTGGATGCTTTAGAGTTTGTGAGCAGGGAATTGGCGACACCTTTACAAATCCTAGGAGTGGTTTTGTATTTGCATGTATTCATTTACACACAAATATGCATTTCTATGACTGTACATATATAGTACATGTATGTGTATAAGAGGACTTAAAGGAGGAACTCTCCCACCAGAGGAAATCTTGGAAAAGAGAATGTTGATACAAAAAACCATTTCATTTGCTAACAAGTTTCTGTATTTCTCTTACTGTTATTAGAGACATTTGTGCTTAAATCAGAAGTCCCAGCCCTGTGTCTCCTTCCATCTGAGCCTACACAGATTGCATAATCCTCTGTTTGTGGCATCATCACACTTTGCTATAGAGATAGAGAAACCCCTGTGATGATGATGTCAAATTGCTCAGCCAGATAACACCAATATCAAGATAGAGGAGGAGGGGGTCTAGAAACAGAAGCAAAGCATCATCTCCAGCAGCCAGTAAAGAGGAAAGGTAATATTATTTATAGACCTTTAAAGGTAAACAGATGTCAGCTCCAAACAAGTGTGACTTGAAAGCTTTCTCTGGTGTGAAAGTCCCCAGCTCTGCTCCCATTTTCAAAGGCTTTGCTTCATCAACATGACTTCTTCAATTGCTCCTTTATTCAATGGGCTCTATAAATTTGAGAGAAGTTATGCTGCTACTGCCATGGGAATGTGGCAACCCTATGAATGCTGTGTCTGTCTCATCTTGTGGCTGTGTCTGGAGATGGGCTAAGATCCCTTAATCACAAGAAATCTATGTTGTTTCTATTCAGGACTTGAGACAGGGTTCAGACTTGGATGCTCTGCTGCTCTAGAGAGCAGCACCCAAAATTCCCACGGCAGGGAGCTCACAGCCATGGCAGGGAGACAGAGGCATGGCAGTGGTGGGATCCTCACTCCCAAATCTATATGTAGTTGTCAGAATTGCAGTTTTCCCTAGAATGGAAATGTTCCTGGCTCTTGGAGGTGGAGTGCCCTGACTGTCAGGAGCCACTTTGCTCTGTAAATGTCAATCTGGGGGAGCAGATCTGATTTCTCACTTATATTTCATCTTGAATTTCTGCCTACATCCAAGTTTTCCTCACAATCCAGACACAGGTTTACATGACAGTTGTACGAAGCTGACCTGAAAGACAATTATATTTTACAATTCCTCTAAACAGGAGAAAATGGTGGCTTGGTTCCTTTCCTGCCCAGACTGTTTAATTACCAGGGTATCATGGAATGCCTGCATTGTAATAAAACTCCAGAGTGTATCCAGGTACCAGGGGATTTATTAACTTGCACTCAACACTGGCAATCAGCAGCCAGGGTCAGATGTGCCTGGTGATGATGACATCACCATTTTTGGCAGCTCTCTCCAACGAGTGTTGAGTGAGGTAATGTCCCCAAAATTAAAACTGACAGCAGGATTAATAATGATAGATTCCTTGAGCCTTCTCTTTGTGCTCTAAATTGGAGTCCTATTTCTTCTATCAGAGATTGCCAAAAGATCATCATAACACTTCAGCACACCAGCAGTAAGGGACACCAGCAAGTGGCACTGAGTGAGGAGGTTCCTGCAGGAAGGTTTGGTCACATCTGGCCACTGACTGACTGTACTTTCTACTGGAGATGGGCAGGTGTCATGCCACCTGAGCAGTAGCCATCCTCACAGCCATGCCAAAGCTCAGCCCTGGGTGTACAGCTGGAATTAACTCACAGCTGTCAGCAGCTGAGGGAGAGTTCAGAGGAAGGGAAGGCTCTGTGTCCTGCTGCAGTCCTTTAAGGAGTCTCCAGGGACACACCAAAACGTACCAGCTGGCCCACAAAACCTTGCCCAGCACTTTCATAGGCATTTTTTAGATTTTTCTGGAGCAGCTTGCAGGGGGTTTAGCCTGTCTAGCACAGGGGGGTTTTGACTATTTGCTGTTGAAATTTTTCAAGGCAAAGAAAAAGGAAGGGAAACCCAGTCTGTGGCTGACACCTTGTGATAGAGCTCCCTCTGCCCAAGACCTCAGCAGCCTCAAACCAATGTCAGGAGTGCAGTGAAAAGGCTTCAGCCACACTGACCCAGGGCAAACAGGGCTGACACCAGGGCACTACAACCTGCATCTCTTTAAACATCTGAACTTGGCCTTCTTTTTTTGCTCAGTTGAACATCAGAGGGGAAGGTTTTCCTGACACATTCCTGAAAACTGTAACAGCAACTAGTAACCATGCCATCACCACTAGATCCCAGGGGGTACAATAGACTTGGGACTTTCTGTAAAAAAATCAGAGAGCATCCATGGTCCCACTTTCTGGGACCCTCTTCTCCCACTGCTCCCAGTGCCTGAGCATTTTGCTTCCTAAAATTCTACTCAGATTCCTCTCTTGACATTTCTCTGTGCTGTTTTTACCTGTCCTGCTCCTTGCCCCCTTTGCCTGCACTCTGCACCGAGACCTGCACAAGCAAACAACAAACCCTGAATGCAAGTGTGAGCTTCAAAGACAGATTTCTTACACAAGTTTGCCAAACATGCCAGAAGGAGACTTTAGAGATTAGCAAAGGCAAGTACCTGGGTTTTTCCTGTGATCATATTCTGTCACAGCAGCAGATGGAGGTGGCTTTGGTATTTGTAGCATCTATTGGCAAAATTAAGTCCTCCAACGTTCGCCAGGCACTAAAATTAAGAAATAGAAAGTACTGGAACTATTTGGATCACAAACAGCTTATATTAAATAGTATTTACTACCCCTAATTGTTACCTAGCTCAGATAAAATCCATCTCATCAGTGCATTACTTTGCCTGAGCACAAACTATAGACCTGAGCACTTTTATGCACTTTAAAATGCTGTAAAAGCATTTTACGGTATTGTCTTTGTGAGTAGGTGGATGGTACAGAGCACTCCCTGAACACTCCTCTGAAAAAGGCAGGCCCTTGAAGGCCCTGCAGTCCTTGAGTTGCTCCCATATTCCAGAGCAGAGCCATATATTGCTCAGTCAAAATGAAGCCATGGAAATCTGAAATAATGATGGAAGAAATGAGCAAAGTTTTGGTCATTGTTTAATTCGCTAAGAGAACAACCCCACCTAAGATTCCTTCTGCCAACTCTGACAAAGTGGCCAAAGATAAAGAAAAATATGCCTCAGAGATGGAGCACAGCTGTTAAAATAACAGTGAAGAGGGAAAAAAGTGCACAATAATTTAATTAAGTAGCTGTGCCCATTCCATGTTTCTCCCCCCAATGCTCTTGATGGCAAAACAATAGTTTGTCACCAGTTTGAAATTTTAATTCTTTCCTATACAGATGTTGCCCTTAGAAAGTCTTGTAATAACCTCGTAGAACTGCATTTCCCTAATGATGATAAAGTGCTTTTGTTAATTAAACCTCACAACATTTCTGAAAGTGCCATACACTAAACAGTGCAGCAGCCTCACTGCAAAACACAGCTCTTCCAAAAATGTATTTGTGGGTTTTGCACTCTCCCATTCTTTATCAATTACAAAGGAACCTCAGGGGAAGGTTATGTAAAAAATTACAGAGAAAATGCATTGGAGCTGTTCTTATTAGATGGTTTGGTGAGGTTGTTTTAAAGCAAAAACCACCTTTTTACCAAAACAAAAATGTTTTGCAAAAATAACTTTGAGTTCACATGAGATTTCAGTAGAAAAGTTGGTGAAGTTCAAGTGGACTAACTTGTACCTCTCAACAAAAGGAGAGAATGTGCAATCAGTCCAGACCCCAATCTTGAGGTCTGAGTTTCATATTGCAAAAAACTTGGAAAGATTACCTTTCATGTCAGTGCAAAAGCATCTCAAAATTGCGAAATGTGGTCACCAGACACAGATGTAGTTTTACATATCGTTCTATCATCAGGCAAGTTTGGGTCTGGTTTATATTTCCCTTTCAGGTAGTGCAGTTGATAGTACAAGCAATTACAATAATGCCTCCAGTCAATGCCTACTTGTAAAAACCCCTTTCCATGGCTTGGACATGTAACACACAGCATGTAGGCCTCTGAATTTACTTTGTTAAGAAATAATCATTATATTTGCTGCTAGTGCTCTGCTACACTGTCCATCTTTTTACTCTGAGTAGGAAAATCACAAAGGTTTCATCTGAGACCCTTTAGCCAGGGTCAGAGCACCGTGGTTTGGGCACTGAGATTTATTGATCTGAGGACTCCAGTGAGGTTTGCAGTGGGACAGGTCAGCCCATGGGTTTAGACTTGGTTCATGCAGGCTCTGATTCAGCAGGTTAATTAAAGGACAATGTGGTATTAGGGAAAAGAAGGCATCTCACGCACTTACATGTTTGCTGAGAATCCAAACTTCAGCCCCTGCATGGAGTTTGACTGCTACACTTAAAAACACAGCAAGCAAGAGCTCCTCTAGGATGAAAAGCTGATGCAGAGGTACTTACAGGAATGAGTTTTGGCAGCCAGGATTCATACAGCCTACCTAGGAAGGTAACAAAGAATCAAGACCTATCCTCACATCGGGTACCAGCTTCGCTCTTATTAACATTGTGGATCCTGTGGTGGTTTCCTTCACTCCCAAAACCACTAATTTAACGTACAGTACAGTCATTCTATGTGGGGGGAAAGAGAAATTCTTTCTTCCTTCCTGTTGGAAAACTCTTTGGCAGTAACGCTTGGATTGTTTTCTTTGTAAATTATATTCATGCTGTTTTCAAGATGTTTTCCTGACTTTATTGAAATTTGACCAATTTAACGAGTAATGTAGAACTTGTTTCCATGTTAAAAAACTCTCAGAGCTGCTTGGGGATAATTATTAAAACTTCCATGTGTGCAGCAAGGCCAGTCACTTCTGCAAATAGAAAAAGAAAAAAAAAAACAAGTCTGAAACAGAAGGATGTTGCTCTAACAATAGGCAAAGGAGTGCAAAACCCAAGGCCACCAACCTTTGGAGACCAGGGGCTGCGCTGGCTCCGTGCCAGGAGAATAACACTCACACCTGGCTTTCCTGCCAAGTTTCATTTCAAAAAAAGTTTTAATCGCAGATAAGGGACCAATACAAAGCCCTGAAATCAGTGGAGAGGCTCACATGGAGTCTGTGGGAACGTGACTCCGGCTCCAAGGACCTGACCTCTGGCACAGCCACCAAACCATGCTCCAAACTCCTGCAGCTTCCTTGAATCAGTTTTTTTGGGGGATAGAGGGGCTGTGGTTTGCTGTAACCCCTGCCTGATGCAGGTGTGTGTGACAAGGTGAGAGCCCTTGAGGCTCTGCTAGGGATGGATGTTAAACCCAAGTGTGCTCTTAGAGGTCTGATGGACTTGTTGCCCACAGTGGACTTGGTGCCTACAGCTCCATGCTCCACAACATTCCCACACCATTAATCTCCCTCCTTTTTTATTCTCTTCAAGTCCAGGGATCCCCTTTTGATCAACAGCTGCCAAGATTCACCCCCTAAACTTAGGCATTTTCTACCCAGAGCTACACATTAATGATGCATTTTAGACAGATATCTTTTGAAACAACTGCTCTAAATATTGTTCACAGCAAAACAGCAGCTGCAGCAACCTGAAATACCCAACCCACTCTGCACAAGCAGTGGCGACAACACCAGCATTAAAAACTCAGCTATCTTTTGGCCATCACAGCCTATTTTAAATTGTTGGCAGTGGTGCAGCTGTCACACCTTCATCCACTCCAAAACCCCTCTGAGCTCAGCTCCACCCAGAGCTGTGTGAAGGCAGCAGTGCCAAGGAGCCGCCTGAAGCGCAGCCCTGTGTCAGGAGGGTGGGAAACATCCCTGTTTTAGCTTTTAGCTCAGGTTTTAGCTTTTATATATTTTAGATAGATTCTGCTTTAGTGTGTAAGTCTAGGCTTCATATAAGGGGATGACATTTTAAAAGCTTTTAGCTTTTAGCCTCAGGTTTTAGCGTTTATATTTTTTAGATAGATTCTGCTTTAGTGTAAGTCTAGGCTTCATATAAGGGGATAGTAAGCTCTCTTCACAGAATAGGTAAACAAAAAAATTCCTTCTCTAGCTGGGGACCAAGGACAAATGATCCAGATTTCAGGCTCAAGAGTATAAACAACATGGGCTGAAGAGAGAAAACCAAGAAGGATGAGACTTCATGGGCTAAAGCTGTAATTGGACAATTAGCTTCAATATGCAAATGGACCAAAACTTATAGAAGTGTGAGACCCTGTGACCTGTTGTCCATGTTGTGGCCATTTTGGGTTGTGCTGCCTAAGGTGAATCTATTTGAGGCCTCCAAATAAATCCCTACTTTATTCTTTAGCTCCGTCTAGTCTCTGCTCTAGGTCAGCCTTCACACGGCATCATCCCGGTTGTCACCCCAGCAGAAAGCCAAAGGCAGCCCTTGTGGTTGTACAGGATGTGAGGAGAGTGCTGTGTATGTGTAGTTTGCAGAGCTGAAATGCAGGAGCTGACGTTTTTATGGCTTTGATAATCTCTGCAGCGAGCGGCTCTGCTGCCCAGCCCAGGCTGTGACAGGTGCAAGGAGAGCAGCTCAGGCTCTTCTGCCAGGCCTTTGGGGACCTTCTCCAACTTGGATGCCAGCTTACATCAACTTACAGGAGCCCCAAAAACCTTACAGATTTCTTTAGCTATAGGATTTTCTCACTGTTTTCCTGGATGGCTGGAGACAGGTTCATGAGGACAGAAATCTCCTTTTTTCCACCCTGCCCCCTCTAGGCTGTGAGAGCAGCTTTCCAGGCAATGCTCCTCTGCAGCTGCCTTTGAGGTCCTGCTTTCCCCACATGATTCCCTGTAACACTTACAGTCACCATTGCAAACACAAGAAAAATACAGCTGGAGGTTTGAGCAACCAGAATAAATGGCCAGACAACTAAATCAATGGCTAAACAAGCACATTTGTGAATTTATGGGCACTCCCTGCTTTTAGCTACTTCTGTACTGTTATTTGGCTCAGCAGCTCTGAACAAAGCCCTTGTAACACTCCCATTTCCTCAGCATCAATAATCCATCCCAGCAGGGCTGGCTGTGCCATGCCATGGGGTGTCACAGTGCTGCAAGCCAGCACCAGGTAACAGGGCTAGATGGGGCTGCTGCTGCTGGGATGGGATCCAGAGAGGCAGAGGAAAAATTCTGCTCCCAGGGAAACCCTCTGGCTTCACCCTTCCATAGGCTCAGCTGCGTAAAACCTTTTTTGGTTTTTTTAAACTTCTTTTTTTTTGACACCCAGCACCAGAATAGCTACATGTGCCTGGCTGTTACTAATTCAGGATACGTTTCAGATGAAATTCATTAAACACCTTTCAGTCAAAAGGAGGGGAAGCCTCTACAGCAGTGACTCATGGAAGTGGCTCATCCTGGCAGGATGGGTGTTCAGGGAGATCTGCTCTTCCAGGGAGGTGCAGGATTACTTTTCAGTGCATCATAAAGAGGTGAGGGAGGTGGAGCTGACACAAAAAGGTTAAGCTTCCTCTTCCCAGAGAACAGAGCCTGGATTTTGGAAGGAGTTCAAAGGGATGGCACACACCCATTCACTTCCAGAGGAACTTGGCAGTTTCAATGCTTTGAAACCTGCCTGCCTTAATGCCAGGCAGATGTTGGCAGTGCCTTCAGCTTTCCCACCCAGTTCCAGTGCCCACCCCTTAGAACAGGCAGCGACACATCTTTTACACACGTATGAGGCTCAAGGAGAGAATTTAGGAAGCCACCCCACATTTGCAGCACTCAGCCACCGGGTTCACTTTAAAGCCTGAGCACAAAAGTAGGAAAACCAGGTATCAAAGGCAGCTGAAAAATGAAAAAGTCTCAGTCAGCAGTAAACCAGCAGCTGAATGTGCAGCACACCCTTAGAAACACATCAAGTAGCAAAAGAAAAGGTAAAGACATTGTCCTCTTAAGATTAAAGCAGCACACCTTGGAGTGGTTTTATTAAAACGCAGCACAGTTTCAGTATAAATGGCATTTATACATAAAAGAAGGTGATTTATTTACCCTCCTCCTCTCCAGAGACATGGGACAATGTGTTGGTTGGAGAACTTGGCCTGGTGCTTGCTTGCACTCCTGCCTGGGTGTCTGTGTCCAGATGTTTATTTCCTGTGGGTGAGTGGGAATGACATGGAGGGAAGAAAAAGGGTTTGGTTAGACTAAGGGCTTGTGGGACAGTAAATGCAGTCAGGGATGCCGGAGGACAGCAGAACTCTGTCAAAACCATCACATCTCTCTCTTTACTGAAAATTGTTCTGAATCAGTGAAATATTGGTAAACAAAATCATTCTTAGATTTGTCACCTAATTAAAAAAAAAAATCTTTGATTTTATTACTTACCACAAGTTTCAGCACACAGCTTTCTTTGCAACTGCTCCTTGATGGTGTCACAGCTCTGGGAATTGCTGTGAAATTCTTTGTCTGCTTACAAGTGAGTCTGCAGCATGTCACAGCTCTTCAGGGTGAAGTTTATGAGTCCATAACTAACATTTTCATCATTCATGCCTTTAATGCACCATAAGCCCTTGAGAAGTTCAGACCAGGATGACAGAAATGAAAAAATGCATATTAAATTGTTTGGGTAGGAAAAAATAGAAGCACAAACTTTGTACTTCCCTTAACCCAGAATAACATAATTGCCTAAAATATTTTTAGATTATAAATTGTTTCTCTTGCAAGTACTTCAGAAGTATTATTCATATGCATGGCCAGAGATGAAAGCTCACCTTCATTAGGAAGAATTTCAGAACCCTAAACACTAAAGAAAAGACTTTTGGGCAGGTCAAAACACAGTTTTAAAGGAAAACACAATCATTAAAAGATATTGGAAAAAAAAAAGAAAAAAAAGATACAGAGCAAGGCAGGCCCCTCCCCACATTTGGGGGTACACAAAGATAAACAGATACAAAAAGGATGGATCGTGGACCCCCAAAACCAATGTTTAATTTAAAATAAAGAAGCTGGGAGCTGTTGGGGGCTGCCTGGAAAGGGGCAGGAAGAGTTTTTAACTGAGATTCCCAGCAGCTCTGCACATCCCAGCAGTTCCCAGCCCTGGGATCACCCAGCCACACTGGTTAATTGCCCCTGATAATACTCCTGAGTTTTTGGGAGGATTTTCTCTCATGTTTGTGAATCTGGGTCACCTGTGAGAAATTTGCAGTAAGGAGTGCTAAAGGTACTTTTCATTTGTTTATTCTATATACATACACACACACACACACACACACACACACACACACACACATATATATATATATATATAAAAGGTGCATGACAGGTTACTTAAGTTACCTGATATCATTTTGATATCATTTTTTCTACTCCCAAGGCATTTCAAAGGTAACCTGATAAAAAGTAATCTGACTTCTTACAGGCCAGGGAGCTTTTAATCTCTACCAGATTCTGGTTAGCAGAAGGGTTAAATATTCATTGCCAGCAACACTTATGGAAATGCTGAGGAAATCAGAGCCAGGACTAAAGGCAGATTTCAGAGGAATTCTCTAAAACACCAGCTACAAACACTAGAAAGTTCACCAGCACTTGCTGTCAAATCCAAGCTGCTTTTGGGCAAGGCAGAATCCTGCAAATAAACCATTTGCAGCTGTAAAAAGCAGTCCTGCTTGTTCCAGAGAGTATTCTTTCCAAAAAGCAGAATGATTTACAAACAGTATCGTCAAAAGTGACTGAAAAGGAAATACAGTGCCTGCGAGAATAATTTTTGCACAATTAGTCCCGTTTGTGCAAATATTTACAGTCAAGCTTAATATTACACACAGAGTCCCACTCAAAGGTGATGAATGCACTCACCATTTATTGTTTTGCACTGCCTTCAGGGTCTGAAGCATTAATTGGCATGAGAAAAGTCCTGATGTTTATAAGCTTTTGGAAATGCTGATAACCTGATAAACAAAAATGTTAAGGCAACTTCAGGAGCTAATCAAAACCCTGGCAGGTTGGGGAAATGTCAATATTTACAGCAAGCAGCCTTTCATCAGTTAATCACTTTTAACCTTCATAAACCAAGATACTATAGAGGACTTCAGGTTAATGTATGAACCCTCTATTCAATTAAGGCATTACAAAGGCAGTTACAGACAAATAAGGCTTCATGAAATGAAGTACAAGTGAATTTATCAGGGGAGAAACAGGCCAGGCAGGGAACAGAGAGCCTCAGCTTCAGTGTTTGAAAGGAAGAAGCGCTCAGTGCAATTCTAAAGAAACAGACTCAGTATCAGGTCCAAATATTTTATTTCACACATAAAGCACTGTACCCATACTCATGCTAATAAAGAACAGACTTGTGCCAACGCTGGTGCATGCTTTTGTTATTGCATTATAGTTCATGAGAATTATAGTGCATAATTAAATAGAAAAAACTTGAACCTGGAATTATAAAACCGTCACCACAAACCAGCAATTCCACTTGATATGTATTAAGTCATTACTTTTTTTTTCATAAAGAAAGAAAAAGGGAATCAAGGAGGAGGAAAAGGGGGGGAATAGAAGGAAAGAGAGAAAGAGAGAAAAAACTCTTTTCCTTGTAAATCATTAAAAATGCATGAAGGTTTAAAGCATGCCAGAAACAGCCTGTGCATTCATTTAGGAGACTACGCACAAGAAAACTCACTGCATTAAAGAAAAAAAAATAAAAGGAGATTTTTCTAAAACAAGGGAAACCAAACAAGCCATGGAGGAGACTGGTGAGGTGGAAATGCTCCAAGCAGGGAGGGGCTCCCTGCTCCATCCCCTTTCCTGACCAAGAGCATCAGGGGCCCTGAGCGCTGCCACATTTGTGATGCTCCAGCAGAGCTTTCTGGGTTTTATCTTCCAGAGCAGCTAATCACAATTACAAACATATGGATTATTATTCTTGCTGTTGAGTTCAGCTTCTGCCATAGAGAAACCTCCTGGCATGAATGGGTGATTTATTGAGCTGCAGATGGGAGCTCTCCTTGGTGCGAGGGACGAGGTTGGACACGGGAGCAGGGCCTGGGAGCAGCAGTGGCAGGTTAAACCTCTCTTTGACTCTTCCTACCTCCTGAAGGCACTTCAGCTCAGAGCTTCCTGCCCTGTGACAGGGAACACTTGCTGGAAATGGTGTCCCACGATGAGAATCCTGGGTTTTATATAAGTAGATTGTCGTTAGGAAGCGTCAGCCACCACACACCGTTAGGGGATGATTCTCACCCTGCACAAAGCCCAGATCCTGTGGGACAGGGTGTCTGACCTTGATGTGTCATGCTGTAACTGGAGAGAGACGTCAGGAGAGAAATGGCTTTTATTGTGTGGAGCTGGTTTGTTTGTTTTTTTGAAGTTTTCTGCGTCATCCTCTTTAAATTTTTAGAGTGAATTTATTGCTCTTGAAATCCATATCCCAGGGGCCTGGGTCTGCTCAGCACAGAGGAGAGGAGATGGGAAGCAGTGCTGCAGCTTCCCCTTCTAGTCCTGACTTGCAGTAAATGCTCGGAGATTGCTAAAAAAAAAAAAAAAAAAAGAGTAACTAACTAGTCATCTCCATCTCTCTTGGCACAGCAGCACCAGGAGACCCCAGCCCTGCTGGTTTCCCTTTGCTGTGCAGCCTGAGAGCACCATTCATCACCTGATGGCCAATAAAGTCTGGTCATCACTGGCACCCCCAGCCCTGCTCACCATGAAATATGTGCAGAGGGAAGGCTCTGAGCAGGATCTCAGCTCGCTCTGTCCCCAGCCCCTGGCTCTTTGCAGTCTCCAGGAGCCCGAGGTGCTGCTCCATCCCAGTCCATGCTCAAGTCACCTGGTCTGTGGGCTCACTTGTACCCTGAGATTGGGGGTAAAACATGAGAAGGAGGAGGAACACGGCTTTCCTAACACAGGGTTTGCTGTCATCTGGGACAGGGAAGCAGAATTCCCCACTCCTGCCTGCTGAGGGCTTCTGGTGTTGGTCTGTGGGGCACCTCTGGCTGCCCAGAACACAGGGGTGATCCAGTCTGGGGACCACCACAACCTGGCATTTTTCCAGGATTGAAATTTCACAAGTCAGACAGAAGGGCAATCTCCTGTCTTTCTGGTCTGAGTGGGAGTTGCTGCTGTGCTGTTCCCTGCTCCTGACCAGGCGTTGCATAATGCCAGCCCTGTTGCATCCCTCTAATGATGCCATTTTCTCCATAGGCAGGAGGCAGTCAGCTTTTGCCTAATCAGCAATTTTCAAGCTTTTGATTCCCACTCCTCCCCACCCCCTCTTTTTGTCAATATTCATTATAAATGCTTGAAGCCAGGGCTCCTTTTTAGCTGACTGTGCTTTCTGTGCCTCACCCTTTCAGGTGGATGGCTGACAAGTGACCACTTCATGCACAAGAAAACTTTAAATGAATCCCAAAAGAAAGTATTTGTGTAAGAATGAAAGGGCATCCCAGGCTTCTGCTGAGTAATGGATGTGATAATAATTGTAAGGGAAAAGATCCAAACAGTTGGGTGTTGGTTTTTCCTCTTTCTGCAGCCAGGCTCTTGATCAAAAGATGTAAAAATCCTGACAGTTGCTGGAGCAAGAGCTGCACTTTGATTCTGGGGCACACAGGAAGGACAGCTGCCAACCTGGGAATCAAGAAACTGGCTATTGCTCCTTTGAACTATATCAAAAGCTCATCATATTTACTTCTTCTAATTAACAAGTGAATTTATTATGTGTGTAAATGAAGAGCTGGTAGCCAAGGCTGGGAGCAGATAGGAAAGGGGCACTTTGCTGGTGGCAGCCTCAGTAATGCACAGCAGCATCACAGCTGCCACCAGCCCCAGTCTCTCCCTGTGTACTGGCAATTTTTAGGGCAATTTTGGGAGAAATTCTGGGAGAAAACTTTTCTGTTTATCCAGCATAAACAGAACAGAAGATTGGGGAAACAAGCATCATATAACCAACCCAGGACACCTTGCCACTTGTTCTTGGACCCAGAGGAGCCACTGTTAGCCCAGTCTTGGGCCACTTTTCCCCAGGGACAGCCCCTTGTTCCTGGCAGTCCATCAGTTTTGACATGAGGAACAATAAAACTGCAATCAAACGCCTTCCTCCTGTGCAGGCAGCCTGGGGATCAGGTTCCCCCTGTATCTCTTACCTTCCTCCTACCACTTTGAAGGGTTTGTTCTTGAATTGTATCTGGATATCTCAGAGTGGAATTTCATTCTTCTGAGGCTTTTAAAACTAGAGCAGGTAAAGAATTAGCAAAGGACAGGGAGCACACAGAGCGGTCTGGAGCTCACAGAGCTCTCTGTCACTGTTTCATTGGTGCTGTCTGGAAAAAATTATGCTCTCCAGAATGTGGGAATTACCTTGGAATGAATGGGTGGCTTCTGCTTCCTTTCTGCACCTTGAAGAACCAGAGCAGTTTTCCTTTCTTACAACAATATAGGTACAAATGTGCTAACTGAGTTCCAGCCAGCATCTTCTCACTGAGAGTGGCCAAAAAGGCATTTTCAAAAAGGGAAAGGGTAAAAACAATATAGAAAGGATATTGAATTTTTTCCATTTACTCCATGCGAGCTGAAAGAAAAATAAGTGAAAGGGCAGATCAAAGCAGAGTCCATTCCTCAGTTCTGAGGCATATTTGTGCAGAACAGAATTCTGCTGGTTTGCTTGCTAAAGGAAATATCCTAGAAGCAGAATGAATGTATCCAGGAGTTAAATTATTATGTTTTGGTTTGTAATCCAATACAGCTGACCAAGATATCTCCTTGAGCAAGCTGCTGATATTCTGAACACACTCAAAACTAAGTCACATTCTCTGATTTTCTGCTGCATCCTGGCACATACCACCCTTGTGCTGCTCAGGGTAGAGGAGACACCAAAGGTGCCAGCACACACTCATGAAGCTCGTGTAAGACATCTGGAGAGGAGACATTCCTCTGCACCAGAGCAAAGATGCTGTTTCCAGGATGCTTTTAAAGAAATCAGCAATGCCCTACACTTGGTCCATGCTTTCTGAATGAGATGTCCTGGCTGCTTAGCTGAGGAGACTGTCAACATGACTGATCACCCCTCACTGCCTCAGGAAAGGGCTTTTGTTTATATTTCAGGCAGACAGTTTTACTGCATTATATATGATCCCTGCAATTGTTACCACTATCTGCTTCTGCCCTAAATATAGTGCCAATGTTCCTTGCCCTTACCCTGGTGTCACTTCCATCCTTCATGCTCCCACTCCAGGTCTCTTACACCAGTTCCAGGAGTGACAAATCAGTACAAATGCATCACTGCTCTGCAGGGCTGGGCAGTGAGGCAGCAGAGTGTGCCTGGGACATGGCTCTCCATTCACAGCCGTCCTGGGGATGCTGTGCCTTGGAGCTGAACAGAAGCTCTGATCCCGTGCAGCTCCTCTGAAAGCTTCCCATAAATATACAAGGCTTATGCTGACAAGCTTGCATCAGATTTATACCCCCAGGACAGAGCAGTCACTTGTTCAGTCACAGAGAATGTCCCTGAGTCCCCTGCAGATTTAGTGGTGGGTAACCTGGTAACAGGGCAGAGTGCTGATCTCACAGCCTGTGGGATTTCACTGCCTGCCTGGGGATTTTGGGAGGGGGCAGACAAAGCAGAGGGAAGGTATTATGGTATGAGAGAGAAGCCCTTGCTTACTTGCTTTGTTTGAGAACTCGCTCAGAAGCATCAAGGTGGGCTTTAGGAGTGACTCAGATCACACAGGTCTCTCTTTGTACTTCTCCCTTAATGATGCTCTTGTGAAACCAGCTCACTCTTCAGGCCAGGAAAACCTGCATCCACAATTCCAGCTTTGGCTCCAGCTTGTGCATCTGAAAGGGAAATGGGGTAAGTCCACAGCCCTGTGCAATACTAAAGTCAGGAGGAACTTAGCAAACAAACCTTGGTGCATCTCAGTGTGACAGGCTGAGCAGAGCCTGCTCTCTCTCACTGTTGGCTCTGTGCCCCTGGAAGTGCCATGGACAATAATGTGAACTTCAAAAGAAAACATTCACATCCTACGTGGGTCTGACTCACAAGGCATCCTAAGAAGAAGACCTGTGTGCCACCATGATAGGATTACTTTTAGATGCCAGCAATGTCTTGGAGGAAAGAAAAGAAGAGAGGTGCAGCAAGGCAGCCGTGCTGCAGCAGAACAGGTCTCCATTTCCATCTCCTGCCCACAGTGGCATTGGGCACACTCAAAGCTGCTTTTCAACAGACATGTTTATATTAAATCAGTGCCTTCCCCAAGACAAGAAAACAACCAATCCAATATTTTAGAACTTGACTGAACTGAGAATGAGCAAGCTCACGTGATCATCCAGTTGTCTGTATGTGTAGGGATTTGTTCAGCAAATATTCCATAGTGAAATGCAGTAAATTCTGGGATGGAAGACAAAAAACTGTAGGCAGCAAAAAATAGCCATAGTTCACTGAAGTGCAGCTTTATCGACCTGAAATTACAGGTTTCAGGGAAGGCTAGAGCTAGAACTTAGGTAGGGCACAGAAGTTAATGCTGTTCCTTTACTTGCTGAACACGGACAAGAATTTCACCATGGATCTGCTGTATTTTTTAAAAGAACACGTCCCTAAAAATTTTGGTTCAGCAGAAATTATTCACCAGCTGAGTTTTCCTTTGGATATCTCCTAACCAGGCACTGGCCTGAGCTAACTGGGATTAAGTGAAGGATCCACTGAGGTTAAACCAAGTAAACTGAAAGTAGACAAGGAAAACACTGACCATGATGAATTCAGTGGCAAGGCAGGAAAGTGCAAATGTCGGCAAGTCATTTCCTCTCTGTAATTAAGGTTCCCTGCAGAGCCACAGTAAATGCAGGATGATCCAATACCTTACAGATTTCAAATTTCCGATGGCATTAGTGCATCCAAGTTACCCTCAGATCATTTGCAGAAACAGTCCAGGCCAGTCCAGACCTGGAAAGCAACTTCTTTCTTCAGGTGAGGGGTAGCTGTTCCATACAGAACTCATTAGCCACTCTGCTGAATTGCCAATTATTAATTGTTTTGATCAGTGGCTCTTCAGTAACATTCATCTCCCAGGCTTGCTCAGGACCAGCCATTCCTGATGGGCTCTCAGGCAGTAACCTCTGCTCTCTTGCTTCTCTTAGAGATGTTGATCTGACAGTATTCATTTTGCTGAACTTTTTGAGCTACTGTGCTGGCTAGATTTCTCCTTACCTTGTTAATCTAAAACCAAAATAAAACAAAAAAAAAATTCCTCTTCACTGAGCGTTAAAAATAGCAAAGAGAGTTTTTTAACAAATGACCCATGATGGCACATCAGTGACTGTGCTCTGTGAAAGATAAGGAGAATCCTGGCTGCAGCTTAGAAATGCAGGCATGCTGGTGAGGGAGTGATTTCCAGCTTCTCCACAGCACCATGAAATACAAGGTCATACTTCCTTAAAGCCAGAGTTACAGGGAAGCATTTCTGTGTTTCCCCTTTCTCCAGGGTAGTTAGCTCCACTTTTCCTTCAGTGCCCACCCAGAATATACACAGAGAAGCAACAGCAAATAAAAAACGCGACTGTAAAATTGAGCAGCAGGATTTACAGCTAATAATACTTTAAACTTTTGAAAATAACTTGATCAAGTCTCAATGAGACTCCTTTGAAATAGCAAACCATCTCTTGCATGAAAATGTATTCACCAGAGTGTAGTTAATAGCCAGCTATGAGAGACCATTTTTACCACTGAAATTGCAGCTAATTCATCATATCTCAAGGGCTGGTTTTGTTGGTTTTTTTTTTTCACTACTAACTTTCATTCCATCAATACAATTCTTTGTACAAGACAGCCCTGATAATGCAGAATAGAGCCAAGGCTTGGAGAAATAAAGAGAGAACGTGCACTCTGTGAGCCCAGAGCAAGACAGAAAAGCTGAATAGCACCCAGTGCTGAGGAACATCAACCCCCCCTAAAAAAGTGGCTGCAGAGCTCTCCCCCTGCTTTGGCTGCAGCTCATTAGCTTCCAAACCTCCACAAACTTCTCCTGAAATTCAGGTGAACTCTGGTGTCACGATCACAGCTATAATTGCAGCTTTTCCCTGAACCGGGGCTGCTCAGACTTACCTGGCAGCAAACAGAAATTAGACAGAGCAGCAAGGCCCCCAGACTCCTCAGTCAGCTCACACTGAGGCAAGATCTACAATCCAGAAATAACAGGGCAAACCTGCAGTGGGGTTTATTTGTCACTGTCTCCTTTTTATAAACATTTTCCGCAAAGAAAGTTAAGGGCATGGTACATGAAATAGCAGCATAAACAACAATATTACTTCTGAACAATAATATTACTTCTGCTAAAATCAAATCATGGTCGTAAACACTGGAGAAATGTGAGGAAACACCTTTTGAAAAGCACCTAAAGATCAGGACAAGGAAAAAAAAAGAATGCTATATTCAGCTGCATTAACTTACCTAGTTTTCACACTACTTGATTAATAAATTAAATTATTTTGACTGATTTAAATTTTAAAACTGTCATTCTCCCCACTGCCAAGTGATGGTAGGAAGAAGGGAGGGGTCTGCACCTTTGTGCTGACTGCCTTGAGCATCTCAACACACAGAGCTTTTCCTACAAATCTTTGCCCCACTCATTAAAATTTACTGGCTTGATTCTCTTTTTGTTTACACTAATCATACCCACTTCCATATTAACTGGGGAACAAAAAATAGGAAAAAGCATTTTAAAAGTGAGCCAAACTGTGACACCACACACTCCAGACTCCAGCTCAGCACAGCAGCTCCAGGCCTGGGTACTCTGTGCCTGTTGGTGGGTCCTCAGCACCTGCTGAATCAAATTAGAAATTCAGGGGAGGGGACGCATATTGAAATGCTAAAATCTTCAGCAATTCTGGCACTGGGAAAAATCCATGGGATAGGACCAATAAAAAATAAACTAGGGCATGAGAATTATTAATCTCCCTAAAGCTCAGTGAGGGCTCCCTGCCTGGCACTGCAGCCTCCAGAGGATGCATTCCCACTGCTCTGCAGCCACACTCTGCTCACATATTTATGTGTGTGTGTTTTATCACATGCTAACATGGGACTTTCTCTGATCTGTATATGGGATTTAAAAAAGGCGAAGTTTCCATCAAACTTAAGGAAAACCTTAATGGTGATTTAAGGCAGTGAAATCTGGCTTGCCACCAGACTGTGACAGCACTGTATATTTTTCTGCCAGGGTTAGGTGCTCTCTGGTGCAGCAGCATTCTTTATCTTTTTTTTTTTTTTTAACGAAGAATATATTAATCATTTATGAAGCTGTGGAGTCTTTTCTGGACTCTGAGCACTGTTAAAGACACAGGGTAGGCAGCCTGTGGCAGGAGAGGGCAGGGAGGGAGAGCCTGGACGTGGCTGGAGCTCTGGGTCCGTCTGAGGGCGACGTCACGGCCACGTCTGGCAGGCTTGGAAACACACGTCAGCAGGATGGCCTCCAGTTTGTGTTCATGAATAAATTTCACTTTGCAAAAGCACCAAAAAATAAAAAAAAATGCCAGCAGCATCCCTGGCTGCACAGGGTAAAGCTACTCAGCTTTCAGCCCATGTGCTTAATAATATCACCTAAGGCCATGCCGTGAACACACTGTCTAGGGAGCCTTTTTGCTCATTTTTTTTCCCCTCTCTGCCACATTTCATCATGCTTAATAATAAAATTCAATAATTGTTAGCATGGAGATGAACCACTTTCAATGGGAATAGCCCTGAAAAAACAGCAAGCGACGTGGCAAGGTGCTACTGCACAAAACCCAAAAGGAATTCCTAGCCCCTCGTGCCCTCCTTTGAGCAATTGATATCCCCAGTGCTTTGCATTTTACCTCGCTGTCAGAAATGTCCCTGTTTGGGGAAAAGGAACAGTGAGGCAGCGGCTCAGCCTCGGAGCGTGCGACTGACATATATAATCTAGATTGGCTCTCCCAGGCAGACCTTTGATTGAGGAGGAAGAGGAGCAGCTGGTCAAAGTAATCTGCTCAGAGCAATTTGCATAATTTTCTCCCCCGTTTCCTCCGGCATTGTGAGCGTGTCTGGAGAGGAACACAAGCGGCAGATGCTGCGTCGCTCTGTCACAGGGTACAGCAAAGTGGAGAACGTGGGTCAGAATTCATCTGCTAAATATCCCCAACAGGTTAAACAGTTCTGGAGAGATTCAGTCACAGATCTCCTTTTCAAAAGCTTTCTCTTTTTTTTTTTTTTTTCTTCTTTTTCCCTTCACTGAGTACAAATGATTCCATTTCTCCAGCAGTTGCATGTTTCCTTTCACACTTGTGTGCTATTCAGAAAGATGCTCTTTGTGTTTCTTTATGGAGCTGGCTTCCAAGACCAAGTATTTCTTTCCCCTGCTTGGATGAAGAACCCATTACAAATGGGTTATTTGAGAATAGAAAGCCAGGCTTCTGGATTAAAAATGAATGTGCATTTAATATTAAACACAACGTTTTTAATTGTGGCAAGGAAGGTTAAAAACCATCCTCTGGAGTTCCAGTTTTTATTGGGTCTGGGACACTGGTGCAAGCTGCAAATCTTGTAGGTGACTCACCCACTTCCAAAATGGGTGCCTAAAATTTGCTGTCAGATTTGTGGTCCTGCTGAGATGAAAGACTCTGTAAGAACAGCACAGATATTTACCCTGACTTTTAAATACTTTGGAGGACAGGGAAGTAATTTTTTTAAGTCTTCAAAAAAAAGCTTTTTCCCAAAATTTCTTTCCAAGTTCCTGGATGCAAATAATACTGGTTCCATTAAAAGTGTTTGCAGGAGCCCAGCACAGTGGATACCACAACCCAACTCCTGCTAAGTGCCCAGCAGCCACATTTCCTAACCCAGGGGGCACTGCCTGCAGGAAAGACCCTGAACCAGCCCCAGGGGCTCTGCTCTCCCCCTTTCCCTTGCTGATTTAAAATAAGCAAAGTCATCAGCAGAGACTGTTAATTTTTCCTTGTGAATGCTCCAAAAATCAAGTCTAAAAATCGTCCAGGAAAAAACCTCAAACACATAAATTCTGTTCCTACTCTTCTCTCCTGGGAAGCTTTCCCAAAAAAAGGCAGCCACTCTAACTGAGGATGGGAATTGTCTATCAAAGTTGGGGAGGTGGCAGAACCTTCTTCAAATAAGAGTGAAAAAGAGTGGTAAAAATACTAATGAAAGGTAACCATGAGTTTAGCACTCCTGATTCAGAGCTCCCCCAAGGAGAGCTGACAGCTCCCTTGCTGCATCCAAGGCCACAGGGACACGGAGGAATTTGGTTCATCCACTCTCCAGCACTACCAGATGTCTGCTCCCTCCACAACTGGAGCTCAGACAGTGAAGCAATCCCCACCACGTCCCTGTTGGCCATCTGGGAAGCCACTGCCCCAGCAGGGGTAAAATGCCCTGTGCTGTGCAGTCCCACACTGGATAACGTCAGGCTGTGATCCATGGTAGATGCCAGAAGAGGGGCCAACATCTATTTCAGACTTTGCAGGAAGCCATGGGCACACGGTGCTGAAAGCAAGTGAAAGGAGCCCACTCCAAATGGGGATTGCCTCACTCACTGTTTCTCCACCACGTGTCAAAAACTGTTACAATCCTACAGAAAAAAAAAAAAAAAAAAAAAAAAAAAAAAAAAAAAAAAAAAAGAATTTGGGTTATTTCAGTGACCAAATTCCTTCCAGGTGTGGAAACTCAAGTCCATCCTTGATGCATGCCATTCCTTGGATGTTTGCTCTCACTGATTTTCTGTGTCTGACATGACACCACTCGTGCCCCACAATGCCAACTTGAGAAGCCTCTTGAGGGGACACTGGCACCCACTGGGGAGGTCCCTCTGACCTCCACCGGCAGCTGGCACCCCCCTGAGGTTTCTGCTCACAAGAGCAGCACTGAGCAGCTCTTTTCACCCAGCTACAGATTCTGAACAGAGCTCAGCTGGAAAGAAAGAGCCAAGGCCAAGATTTCCACCATATTCTCTCTCCACTACCACAGCAAGACACATGAACTTTCTGATAGCAAAAGGAGAAGCCTGGAAGCCTCATGTTACTGAACTGGGACAGGAATTTCTACAGCCACATGGAAAACATGGAGTCTTTTGATGTAGAAGGAGAAAGGACAAAAGTTTTCTTCAGACTTTTTTCCTTAGTGCTCCTCCAAATCCTGCCTCTCTGAGCCAAGCCTAGCTAAGCCAGCTGCTGAAACACAGCTCCAGCCCTGGCTATCCCTCTTGGAAGGGTGAAGCCAAGCCACCTGGGCTGCACCCCCACACAGGAGGCGTGATTAATTTTTGGGCAACGAGTGATTTGTTGGCATGACAGCCATAAACAACAGACTCCATTAATTAACATTAGACCAGAGTGTCTGTGCTGTTCCTCGGTTTTGCATCCAATAGCACCTACTCTGCCCTTGTTCATCTGGAGAATATCCCAGAAATAAGAACTAAAACACTTTGGAAAAAAAATCCAGATTTTAGGATAGTAAAAGAGTTGTCCTTTAACTCTGTGTTAACGTGTCCTGTGAGGCTTTTTTTTTCTTTAGGTGGCTAATTACAAAACCTCCAAGAGTTAATTTATTGTGTAAAAGCGCCTTTCATTGTTCTGTTAGCACATCTGGTAAAATCACAGTTTTCATTTAGTGATCCAACATGTCCTGTACCCTCTGCCTCATCTCCTATTAGTATTAGTGTCAGCTTTGTACTAACCCTCCTTTTTTTCTTCTCTTTGTTTTCCTTTTTTTTTTTTTTTTCTTTTTTCTGTGTGTGTGTGTGTGTATGTGTGTGTGGAAACTAACTACCTTTCAGTCACTGAAATGCTAATTTCAGAGACTGGCAGTAGGCAGCTAGAAGATAATGTTACATGTTTCCAACCTCCCATGGGGGAAAAACCTGGAGGAATCACAACATCTGAGGTGCTTTTGCATTTTGGATAGGAAGACAAAGGGAAAACAGTTCATGTGTATACACAGACACAAACATATTTGGAGACTGGGTCTTAGAGATTAAAAACATAATTGATATTGGGTGTGTTTTCTCCTTACAGGGCAGGCAAGGGAGAGATCTGAGCTTTAGATTCTCAGAAAGAGGAGAAACACAACTGGCAAATCCCTATTTGAAATAAACATCTTGAGGGGTATATTTCTTCTCAGGAAAACACACCAGGAAATGGCAGTATTCCACACTGAAGTGCAGAATATTTGTCATATTTTCTTGCCTTGTCACTTTTTCTGCACTGTTTCACTGAGGCCTGCTCCTGAAGGAACAATTGCCTTATTGTCACCCTGGATGTCCCAGGAGCAACACAACACAGCCAAACAAAGAGGCAGGAGGGGGAAGAAAGGCTGAAAAAGTAGAACAACTTTTCCAGAGTGAATCACTGAGGTTTAAGTGAATCCTTCCTTCAGCTTGGGCTGCTGAAATCCTGAATCTGCTTCCTCCTCTCAGTGTGTGTGGGCTCACGCTGTCATTTCCTCTCTCCACTTTGGGTATTTTGGGTTCTTCCTGATCAAAAAAGGATAAACAAAACCCCCAAACTCATAAAATCTCTGATGTTGCTTTTGGGACAACACACAAATTTCCTGTTGTCTCTACCTGACAAAACAAGAGATTGGTCAAGGACACCTCAAAAAAAAAAAAAAAAAAAAAAAAAAAAAAAAAAAAAAAAAGATTGCCTTGTTTCAGTCTGGTTTTTAATGCAGCTTTGCTGGGTTTCATCAGTTCTGATTTGGCCTGGAAGGAAGCAATTCCCAATGGCCAGCACAAACCAGATTCTGGCACGTGAAAGCGCCAGGAAAAGGCAGGTTGCAGCTCAGGCCTTGGCACACAAGGACAGCAGGGCCAAGAAACCAAACCTTGGCTGGAAATCCAAACTCAGAGACCATGAGACCCTGTTATTAGTAGTGGAGGAGAAGGACATGATGCTGGATTTAAATCCACAAATAAAACCAAACACAAACTGGATCCGAAAAGGGGAACATCCAAAGGCATTGACTACAGCAGAGTCTGGTGGTTAGCTGAAATCTCAGGGCAATGAGTTGCAGCAACATTTCACAGCACACTTGAATGTGTACCACAGAGAGCTGCTGGCGTGAGGAAAATTTAAAAAAAATATTTGAGTACTTACTTGGACCCATTAGCAACTAATTCTTGGTGGAATAGGATAACTGGGCTTAGACAAAGCTGTTACTTGTCAGTCCAGATTCTTTCCTGCTCTCTAATACCCAGCTCAGTTTCCCCATGGCTGCCTGGTGTGTTATAAAAGCAATCATACCAATTAAGCATTCTGTCAGTTTTGAACTCATAATGTTTAAGTATCCACGTCTTGGCTTTCACTGACATCATCACAAGCACGAATTTCTCTTTAAATGTTACCTCTTCAGCTGAGCCACAGGAATCACCATGTCAAAACTTGAAGTCCATTGCAAATGCTATACTGGGGAGCTTAAATTGTGATCAAATTTCTCATCAGAGAGCCAGTAAAATCCTTGAGAAAATTATCCTGCCTGCTGCCCCACTTCATGCCAGAGGCATTTTTCCCTGGGGTCAGGGGATCAGGCTGACCTAGCACCAAGATATTGTATCTGTGCCTTCAAAGTGGTGGTCTGGATGCAGATCACTCAGTATTTTTGTATCAGGCTCTTGGTTAGATCCTACACACATATTTAAGTGAATTACTATAGAGTCCCTTTATTTTCTTCTGTTTTTCCATTCCAGAGAATGCTCATTGTTATTGGGTTTTTGAGCCGAGGCTCAAGGATCACATTTGATTGCATAGGACAAACCATTTTAAGTGGTAAAGCTTAAGGATGGAAAAAATGAAAATTATGTAATTTAATAATGAACCGCAACAATGGAGCACAATCTTCCTGCGCATTATTGACAATGATCATCTCCGGCTGCCAGCACTGCTGGCTGTGAGGATTCAGGATTTTCCTTGTGCCAATGCAGACCTCACTCCCATTTCCAAGCTTTCCAAGTGCAAACAGACCACAGGCTGCTTTGCATTACAGGGAGGCCTGCCCATCAGTGTTCTGTGAAAGGCTGCTGCAGATTTTACAACCTGGTGCGTGCACACAGGCGTGCACATCTTCCCTGCAACGTTCTGCTGAGCTGCACAAGCACAGAGCCAGGGGTTTGGCTGCACGGGGGCACCTTGCACACCTTGAGGCAATCTTTGTGGAAAAAGATCTTTGCTCAGCACAGAGAGGGGCAAAGCATTCCTGCTGGGCTGGGCATTTCTACAGCAGCAGAAAGCTCCTCATCATGGACTCCCATTGCCCACCTCAGCATCACATTACTCTGGGCAAATACAGCCCCTGGCCTTTTGTGTCCAGCTCACTCTGTTCCTTGTTCCCTGAATTTCTGCATTTGAAAAAATGCAAATCTCAAGTGAAATCTCACTCCACTCTGGCAGCCTCTGCAGTGCTCCTTGTCTAGGAGGAGCCATGTGTGGTGTGTGTGGTTTCAAACCCACCATCAGCCAGGTTTCAAGTGCAAACCTTTCAACAGAGTTAAGCTCACAGTTCCAAAAAGCTATGAATTTTACCTGACCTGCTGCCAGTATTTTGAGCTCTCTGATGCTTTGGAGGGGAGTTTATTGTCCAGCAGACTGTTCCCTTGGATTAACAGAGCACGATGACACACTGAGCTGTCACACTTAGCTGGTATTCAATGGGTCAGTCCTTTTGAATAATGATTAACATTTTGAAATTAATTAGGGAAAGGCTTCCAAGGTCTATCTAGGATGATAAAGATATAGCTGTTAGTGACAGTGACATGATGAAGACTTTTACATTGGAAGCAAGATGCCATATTTCTCACTGCCCATGGAGCAAGGTCAGCTCCTCACTTCCATATGATCAGGACAGTCCCAAGAGGAGAAGAGAAACACTACCCAAAGGGATAATGGAAAATCAGTTCTGGAAAAATAAACTATAGCCCAAACCTCCACCAGAAAATCCAGCAAAACTCAAAAACCCTCCAAGAAAACAATTCTGGAGATTCAAGTAAATCAGATTGCCTAAACTATAGATTCACTTCCTTCTTGTGAAACATCTGTGGAGGCTGCTCATATCCTGGCCCTTCCACCCACTCCCACATTCCAGCACCCAAAAAGTAAAAATGAGATCTGCTCTTCAGAGGCTGGCTAGCACGAACACTCCAGTGCCAGGTATGTGCAGCTGCGTGCTTGATTGCTAATCCATCTGCAGGGCTCAGCGTGGGCCACTTTTGTTTGAGCCTCAAGTAAGGATGGGAAAATGGGTTGGAATAAATAATGTGAAAGCCCTTGGCCTTTTGCCTCTTTTGAAAGCTGAATTGGAAACAAGAGTTCTTTCCAGGTTCTCAAACGCTCGGTTTGTGCCACCCATTTGATTATTATGCTGCTCCATTTTAGGATCCCATGTGGGAGAGCAGGCCCTGAAACATTGCTTTTCTCCCACTGCCCTCCCAGGCTGGTTGGAAGCAGAGAGAACTTGTAGGAAACCTGCTTTGTGGAAACATTAACCCGAAGTTTTTTGCATCAAAAGAGTTGAGTGAGCACAGGTAAATATTCAGCATTGGAGAATGTGAGGGAACAAAGTGTTAAATCTGGAGCTAAACTCAACACATCTAAAGGACTGGATGCACCAAGAGTGGATAAGCCACTCTTGGCTTGATCAAGAATTGATTTAACATAATATACAAAAGAAATGCAAAGTTCAGCTAAAACACCCTGCTCGCTTCTCACTGGTTTATATTTCTTGTTTCTTGTCCTGGCTCTGCCTCATCCTCTTCTCTCAGTGGGCCATGGGTGTTACCGAGCAGCATGGTAATACTTGGCCCACATCCTAAACCATGGATTTTTGTAAACATCACTGAATAAAATTATTTAACATCCTGCCTGAACATTGTTTTAAACCTCTGGGTACACGCGAGGGAATGCCAGACCCATAAAACTTACATGAAGAAGAGAAAAAGGCTTCTCTCTGAGTGAATTTTAAGTCACCAATTCTTGACAGATGAACATCTCAAAATCAAGAACTATTTTGCAGAAAGTGAGATATGGTCAGAGACACCCAAGCAGTGCTTGACTGAGGATAAAGCCTCCACCTGAACTATGGGAATTCAAGTTTGCAGATTACTTGAGCTGGAGAGGGGACTTTGAACCAGGGGTTTTGTCTCCTAAGGCAACCCCTAAGTGATGAGATATCAATAAACCATCACAGCTGGCATGCTGAGACTGATATTCAAACAACCATCTCCCATCTCTGCAGTGATGTTTCTCCCACTGCAGGGGTCTCACACCCATTCCTAACCCAGCTGCAGGAGCCACCAGCGCACCTTCCTTAGGACTCACTGCAATATCCCAGACCCACACCCTGAGACCCCAGAAGCTCATCCTCATCCCACACCCTGAGACCTGTCCCCCCACTGGTTTCCCAGTCTGAAGGATGGGATGGTTGCTGGTGGAGAAGCAGCCTTGGGGGTCTGATCCTGGTCGTGCTGGGGAGCTCATCTCGGGGTGTCCCCTCACTTCCCATTGCCTGTGGCAGCTGGGAATGCTCCCAGGTGGAAGGGACACAGTCCTGCACCTTGTCCCATATCCTGGAGAGAAATGAGCTATTCCCAGCTCTCTGCTCAGACTGCAGAAAGGGCACTTCTCCTGTAGAGAGCGGCTCCCCTGCCTCCCTCCATCCCCAGGATGAAATGGATTCATCACAAGGTGCTTAGCGGGATGAGCCGTCTCCACTCAAATCCCGGGATTTGCAATTTGTGCTGCTCCGGGGCTGTGGGAGGGCGCTGGGCTCACTCTCCCTTTCCATTTGACTCAGCCTTCTCATAGCAGGGATTATCCTCCTCTATCAAAGGGAAAGCTGCGGAGCAGACGCCCGCCTATTCTTCCCGAGCGCTGAGCCTGACAGCCGGCCTTTCAGCGCCGCTCCCATTACCAGCTGCCCGACAATGAGCCGGCTAAACTCCACACAAGGCCCACATGGAGCTCCAGAAGGAGCTGGGGGGCTGCGGGAATGGGAGAGGAGAGGGGGAAGCCGGGCAGAGTGGCCAAGGGAGAGAAACAACTCATGCAGATGAGGGAGAGTTAATCCTATTTAGCACATGTATATTATCAATGAGTGTGTGCGGTGGGGAAGGGCAGGGGGGGAGCCCCCCACTGCAGGCAGGCGGAGGCAGACAAAAAGGTCATTCATGTGTGGCTCACAGAATTAAGAAGGTACCACAATCTGCTGCTGGTTTGGCTCCAAATGCTTCTTCGTATTCAAATCAAAGCCCCTTCCCCCAACCCAGCCTGAAAAACTTCCTCGCTTCCCTGTCCCTGCCTCGATGTGCAATTACCTGGCTCACTTTCACCCTCCATCCCTTCTGGTGGCAGTGGGGAGATGAGGGGCATCAGCCACATCCCAGGCCTCAAAATTTCAGTTTACACTAAGATTTGGGTTTTAGAAGTGTAACATTGGTGTGGCTCCCCTTGTGTTCCAAGAGTTATTCCAGAAATGGCTAAGGACCCACATTTCCTCAATGATGAGAGGGGCATCTAAATCATTGAGCCCTCCAGAAATTTTGGTCTGGAATTAGGATATCAGCCTGCGAGCTCAGGAATATTTTGGGTTGATCCTGGACCATCATTAGACGTGGCTTTGCAGTAAGACTGAGTTTGCAAAGATCCTTTCTGTCCAAGTTTTATCCCCAGCACATCCCAACAAATTACTTTCTACATCCTCCCAACCTGGCTGCTCAGCAGAGCTGTGCCTTCCCCTGCAAAGTTCCTGCTTCCTCAAGAACCCATGAAAAAGAATTCAAAACTCAGAGTTCTTTTCAATAACAGTGTGGGGATGAAAGACCAGGGCTGGAGCGAGTAATTTAAAATGCATTAAAAAAAATCTGAGGCTCGAATCTACATTCTGCCCCTTTAGAGGAAAAATAAAACATATTTTGGACAAACCACTTGACTGCTTATGAACCACAAACACAAATATTGCTCCTTAATTTGCATTCAGTGCCAGAGGAGAGCTGCAGTCCCTCTAATGAGCACTGCCAGCCACCCTTTTCCAGGGAGAACTCCCCAGCCACCCCAAAGGAACCAGCAATTCCTCTGGGGCCCCGGTGCTGGCTAGCTCCAGCCTTTGGATGGCTGCTTGTGCTGCATGGCACAGATCTCACTTCACCCCCCCGGGTAATCTCCTTGCCTTCTCCACAGGAATCAGGGATAGAGGAGCTTTCTCCTCCCCTACTGTACATGCTCATAGGTTTTAATCCAATTAAACTGTTCTCTCCCCTTGACAGAGTCTCTTTTTTCTTCATTTGCTTTCAATAAAGGAGCATCATTTGCTTGGGAGCATTCCAGGGTTGCAACAACAGGCCTTTGCTTACATGTGTTGCTTACAAGTGGAAAACTGCAAACGAAGCTCGAGGTTTATTTTAGAAGGAGGGTAGAAATGGCCCTGTTATTTAATTATTTTTTTAAATGCTTTTAAAACCTTATTAAGCAAATTAAATTTCAAGAGACATCTCACTCTTATTCTGGGAAGTCCCTTCCTCGTCCCTTTCTTGTCCCAGATTGGTTTGTCAGCACAGGCTGCCCATTGCCTGGCTCCCACAGACCCATCAAGCATCGATTTTGACACTTAACAGAATTAGAAATGCCAGCCATCCCAACCCTGATGGCTTTTCACAGGGAACGAGCACTAACCTCCATTAGGAGGCCTCCTTTTATCACATAGATCCTCTTAAAATTCAATTTGCAATGAAATTCTCCCCCATCTCCCCAAACCCTGCCAGCTGCCAGCCCCATCCCACTACCTCCAACACTTATTCCTTGGTCAGATAGACTTATATCCAGTCCTTTCTATAATTTTAAAAAAAACCCCATCACTTATACCACTACTCTCTGCTGGAAGGAAGCCACAGTCATTAAGTGAATCAGGCCTGCACCTCGTACCCCTGAGTTAATAAATGTTGAAAAGAGGGTGAGCTGAAGCCTTTGATAAATATCTCATGCCAACTGAATAAACTTATTGTCACAATACAGCACCCCTAAGTTCCTTGTAAAAATGTGCCTGAAACATGAAGATAACGGTGAAAAACTCAAATATTGTTGACCTGCAAATCCTCCAGCCTCGAGCAAAGAACTATCTGCAGAGAAACAAAGTCAGGAAAATCAAACTCAAAGATAAGTGGAACTGCTGTTAATGTGAGGCAGTGCACTACCTGGGTTTGATCCAAAAATTAGTCAAGTTCTTCATTTAACTACAGGGGGTGGTTGGATTAGATCCCACTTAGCTGATGTGCCAGGGGCAGGAACGTGCAATTCTCTGTCTTTCTCCTCCTTTTAAATGCTCTCAGACTCTTATGGTATTTTACAAATCATTCAAGGACTTGATGGGTTAGCAGGAAATTTCCTTTGTGCTGCTGTGCCAGAGAAAAGGAACAGATCTGGTAGGCAGCTCTTCATTTTACAGTGAGATCCTCATTCAGCTGCATGGAATGTATGCACAGGATTAAAAATTATCCATGATTACAATTTAGAGTGTTATAAACCACTCAGCACCTGGAGCCCTAGCGAGGCGATATGTAAAGATTAATAAAATAAGCATTTGAAAATCCACTTCCCCTTTGGTTATTTGCCAGGATCACAGTCCAGAATATAGCATTTTCTGTGCAAGAAGTGGTAAGCTGATTAACAGCTAAAGGAGAGCACTTTTGTGCACTTCCTTCAGTATGTACAGTACACACCGTGTCATCAGCCCATCCTGAACCTGTATCTCTATAACCAGAAACTCAGTCTGGGGACTGCATTTTAATAAACAGTTATTGAAGGGACAACTGCTGTTCAGATATTTGGCGAAACTGACTCTCCATCAATTTGGATTAGTTCAATTGAAACCTAAGGAGTTTGATTTGTCTGATGATGATCAGACTTTCATTAAATGCATGTTTTCCTCCTGAGTATAGTTTTAAGGTTTGATCCCCAAGACTGAGCAAATGCATTTAACTCCACCAAGCCATGGAGTCAAACTTCATCTGGTGTTCAGAGTCTGGTTCAAAAATCATTAAAATTAGTGGCTGTGTTTCCACTGGCCTCAACAGGCTATAGATTTCATCCCAATTCAGATCTCTTCATTTAAGTTTAACACCAAAGTCTACTGAAGTGAATCAAGCAATTCCCATTGACACCAGTGCTCTCAGAACCCTGGTTGTTTGTCTCCAGCTTTGTCTTAAAAGCATCAAAAGGAAATTAAAAACAGAGCACCTTAGCAAGGTAAATAGCATTTCAACTATGAAGGACTCTAACCTCCTAAGCTGTACATGTTTGGGTAAGGTTTTTGGAAATTAAACACATTTCTCCCTACCGTAGTGTATTTTTACTCTTCAACAATCAGCTCCAGAGTTTACACTGGAATAGGATTTGCTGTTGAGTGAGCTTTACTCATATAACTTCTCAAAGTGCAGACAATTGTTGCAAATGATGCTCCCCATTAACAGTAAATGCGTTCACTGTCTCCAGCTCTATAAATCGCTAAATATTACAAGGAGTTACTCCTTAGTTCCTCTCATGAGAGATTAGAAATGGGACTTCTGTGGACACAACTAGTAAAAGTAAAAAAGGATTTTTCTCTCTTGTCCTTTTAGCAGCTGTTTATGGAATGGGGAGGGAGGGGCACTGCAACCCCCACAGTTTGGTTTTTTTTCCATATAGTTTCCATTATGCTCTGTATCAGAGCTCCCCTAGAAGAAATTCAGAAGACAGAAATTGAAAAGATAATTCTGAACAATTAGCACTCCCTGTTAATTTTTACATGAATCTTCCAAATCTTAAGACCATAGGTAAAAAGCTCAGGAGTTCTCTGACTTACAGATTTAGTTTTAAAGTATTATTTTTACCAGTGGCACAAGTGGAACCAGCACCCACAGCATAAATAGCAGAGGCTATAGAGGATGGAGTAGGGCAGGTCGGTACAGCACAAGGGGCTTATCCAAATGCCAGTCAATTAAATGCCCCAGAGAAAGGGACATCATTCCTTTCCTTCACCCTGTTTCTCTCAATACTTAAGGGCAGACCTTGTTCTCACCTTCCCCTTGCCAACCCTCATCACCTCCATTGGCTTTCTAGGAGGGACTCGAGATTAATGCCCGTGTAGCAGAGCAGATTTAAGAATTACTTTATTTCAGTGGAAAGGTCTTGCTGCTACTTTAAAATATGTCCTTCTCTTTTTGTCTGACATTGCAATTAATCAAGTCTCCCACCCACTCAGAGCCTGTCTTTAGAGCTTCTCTGTATCTCACTTTCTTTTATAGATGAGGCTTTAGTGCCTGCCAGAATTTATGGAGGGAAGTAACATGGATTCAGCTAGGACCTCAGAAAACAGGCTCTGATATTCTCATGGCACTTCTTCTCCTTGCCCCCTATCACAAGATGGACCAGCAGCTGTTCTCTCTCCTTGAGACTTCATCTGCTCCTGCATCCCTGCAGCCACAGAGGGCCTTGTACAGCACCAGTCCTGCCTCTGCCAAAGGGGAAGGAAACATCTAACATGGCATGTTAGAGGAATCTCAGGGCTCCAATTAGCATAATTAACTTAGAGAGTCTAACAAAGGGCACTGTGCAACCTGATCTCTCCCAGCAAACCAGCCTCACAGGCTCTCTCCAACCTCCAAATTTGAGGTTTCAAGGACTCAGCTGGTTTTGGGGAGGGGACCAGAACCAGGGGAGAGGGGGAGCAGCAATCTGAGTTTTGCTCCCAGTGAAAGTACTTTTCCATGAACAGAAGTAATTTAGCCCTTTGTTTGTAACATTACTGTATTTGGCTAAGAGTTCTGGACTCGGTCTCTCTCACACTATCCAATAGTCAGCTTCAGTTTCCAGGAGCCCAAGTCAAAAGCTGGGCGCAGAGTTAATGACTCCCAGCTGCAGGGCTGTGCTCAGGCCCAAGGTCTGGGTCAGCTTTGTCACCAAACAGTCCCCAAAGGCACGAAGTCACCACAAGGTATTAGAGCAGGGTCATGTATGTGCAAGGTCACCACAGGGAGAGGACTGGCGTTTGTTTGTTTTGCATAAGTGTTAGTAAAGGGAAATCACTACAGAACAATGTAAATGTTATACCTTCCAACTGTAAATGTTATACCTCTCACTAAAAAAAAAATAGGCCTGGTTATTTGTTTCTTGGCAAAACATGTCTGTTTCTCCTTTGTCGGTAGGTGCAAGTTGATTTCTGGAGCCCAAAACACCTCTTTTTGGCTAAATACCAGTTTCTTTTTTCTTTTAGTAGCACACCCTGGAGGAGCATAACTGAACTGACATAAATTACATGTGGAGGAAGCGGGAGTTTAATGAACAGAAGACTCGTGGAATTCACTTGATGTTGGCACATTAACGCACTTTTCCTGTGCACTGAAAGTAGTTTCTGTAGTTTCCCCACATAAATTGGGAAGATTAAAAAAAAAAAAAAAAAGAGAGAGAAAGTGAAAACTTTTAAGACACAGACCTCAGGGTTCTATGAGCAGTTTGATCATTCTGTGAAATGACAATTGAATAAACCAAGATCAGACAAGCAGGGCAGTGCCAAAGCAGGTAGCAGAAATCTTCTTGTGCCCTCTCTGGTACATGCTTAGTAAACACTTGCCAACAAATAAGTCTGTGATAGCTTTAATTTGAGATAAATAAGTACCAGCAACCTGGTCCTCTCAATCCTCTTTCAAATAACAAACTCAGCCCAAACACTGATATCTTGGAAGGACTGAAGAATATAGCAGCACCAAGGGAGAAATATCAATGCCCTTGGTAATAGCATCCATTTCTGCATTCCCTCTGGTTCCTTAAATACTACACATGGGTGGACTGGGAGTCTTTCAAAACAGAACCTGTATGCATAAATAAATGTGTGCTGACTTGTGCTGATGCTCTTCCAGCGTTATAGGAAACACATTTGTTTATCAGGTCTGATTAAGCTTACACGATCCAAGCCCTGCCAGAGTCAGGAGTGCATTGTACACATTATTTGATAAGAGAGAAGGATGAGTTATGTAAACACCTAGCAACATGTGAGGGAGATTTACTCTAATTGTTTATGTGCCTTTGTGGGAAGATTATAATCATGTTGTTTCATTAAACAAAACAGTTGTACAAGTTCTATAAGACAAATTGCCTTTTGCTCTATTCACTCGCAAAGGTCATCCTGTTACCACTGATTAGCAGCAGACAGCCAGTCATACTTTGGCAAAAGGAGAGTTCATTCATAGCAGGAATGCAGAGTCTTTCTCAGAATAGGTTTCCCAGTGACTGACTTGGCAAAGACACAACGGAGAAAACACTTCTGCCCAATATCAAACATTCACCTTCTGACAGCTCCAGAGGACATCTCTCCTTCACAGCAGTGCTGAGCATCGCTGGTTCAAGCCGTTGGCTGCATCAGAGAGAGCCACAAGCAAATACACAGAGGTGAAATGCAGGTAAATCCTTTCCAGATATTGCTAACTAATGGAGTAACCAACCTCACTGCTAAGTAACCCCCATAAGAACTGTTAAAGTTTGAAGAAATACAGCAGGAGAGGAAGCTGAAGTTCTACTCTAGGTCTCTCCTAGTGTTAAAGAAGCCTTTTCCGAATTCCTCCTCCTGCACCCCCATCTCACTTCATTACAGGCAGCCCAAGGAGCAGCCATGGGCTCTCTGAACACACACCCCACTCCCCAGAGCTTGGCAACCATCTCGCTTTGTCTCTTTGATGGGCATGTGGGAAACAAATGAGAAGGAGAAGATGTTTGAAGAGTCCATTAACATGGTTAGCTCGGACGCGTTGACAATAAATCGATTCTTTTTGATGTGGCTGTCGCAGTAATGAAGGTACATTTCTGGATAACTCTTCTCAATGCAAGATAAGATATGGATGGCTCATGTCTTCCTGACATGTGTCCAGCATGTCAACCGGTGGCATAAGAAAAGGTTGTTTTGTTGATGCGCTAATCAGAGATAAAGTTTAAGATTAGCAATGATGGATGTTTTTGTCTGTCATATTTTTTGAAGGATAGAGGTCGCACACTCCTGGGGATGGCACAGTTAGTGCCCTACCTCTGAAAAGAAAATGAACACTCAACAAGACCCATATTAAAAGGTCCCTCTTTCCTCTAGAGATTGAAAGTGGCAGTCAAAGGAAAAACATGCCTAAACTTGAATGTCACAGCACATTTCCCCACTGTTGCTGAGGTTCTGGCATTTGAAGGAATCTTTTAAGGCTCCTTTCTCTGATGTATAAAAGGAATGTTTAGTACAGTGAAGAAATGTATATAAGAGTCAAAGTGGCAAGAGGAGAGAAACAAAGCAAAAAATTAGCAAGTACCAGGGGAGGCCATGGATGGAAATAGGAAGATCTTTTCCTACTTCTAAATATACATGGGCCTGTCACTCTTCACAGCATTCTGCTCTAGGGTCATTTAGCTGTATGAAATGGGGCACAACCCAGGGCTGTCCCAGCTGGTAGGATGCAGAGCACCTCTGAGGTCCCACCGTGGTCCTGGCTGAGGGCAAGGGAAGCACCAGCACCAGCCCCAGGACCATTGCACATCCTTCTTACCCTGCTGGTTGGAAGGGTAAGCACAGACCAATGCTCAGAGGTGTCCCTTGGCAATGTTATGCTTTAATTTCCCTACATTTGAAGCTGATATAATTGTAATATCCACCATAGCACATGGGTTTTGGCCTGTTTTGTTTCTTAGGTGAGGTATTGTCATGGTTTAACCCCAGAGTGTCACAAAACACTGTTATGGGGACTTGGAAAGACAAACACCGTCACTCCAAACATCCCATTTCTCCTTCCTCAGCTTTATATGCTGAGAATGACACCACATGGTCTGAGACATCCCTGGGGTCAGTTGGGGTCAGCTGTCCTGGCAGTGTCCCACCAGTTCCTTCCTCTGTGTGAGCCCTGCTCAGCAGTCATGGAAATAACCCTAAATTATCCACACTGCTTCCAGGACAAATCCAAAACACAGCTTCAGACCAACTCCTATGAAGAAAATTTCTCTTACCCCAAGCAAAACCAGCCACAGGTATTCAATTAATGTTTGGTGAGACCTGAAATCTATGGAGAAGAGGCCTTATTACCTTGGATCACCTTGAATTCTATTGTTAGGATCAACAACAAAACCCTTGGTAGTAATTAAAAAAACTTAATTTTTTCTGCTTCAGAGTATTGTTTCAGCTATGGAGAGAATTAACATTTAATTACTTTGAGACTAAAGAAACAAACAAGCAATTAACTGCCTTCAATTCACTTAACAAAGGGATGAAGTCATGCGAAGCATATTTTGACTGGAGATAGGTAAGAGTCAAAATCATGAAGATTAATGCTTTCAAATTTTGGGATAAGTTCAGGAACAACTCCCAAGGTCTGAATTAGCCACCAGTGTTCTGGTTTTGCATCTAATCTAAAATGGGAAAAGGATCAACAATTCATTAGAGCAGCTAGTTTTGTAATGCTTTTGCAAATAAAATCTACAGAAACAAAGTTTGCAAGATTTTTCGACTTCAACCCAAACTGCAGTTCAAAACTTGGCTCCCAAAAAGCATCAGTCATTCTCTAGCAAAGAGCATAAATCCTTTCTGGAGAAGGCTTCTGCTTAAAAAGCTACATTTTGAAGCTCTTGACTCTATCAATAGCTCTGGAACTGATTTGAACAAATAGAAAAAGAAAAACTGTTTAAAAATACCAGGTTTTGTCTTTCCAAAACTTTTCCTTTTAAAATATTTGGGGTAATTTTTGAGCCTTTTTTTCCTTCTGTTTTCTTCTTCTCTAGGTTTTATTACTGAGTGTGATGGAATCACTGATATTGCACCCACTTTTTTTCCTTTTCATTTTTTCCTTTTTTTTTCAGTTCTCTTTCTGCTATTTTTCAGTTTGCATCCAGTTGAATAACTGTGAAAAGGTTTAAAAAAAAAAAGGAAAATAAAAGAAAAACAGAACACCAACTCCACAACTTTAAAAGGTAAAAATTATGGAGGTTCAGAGGTACCCATTCCAGAATGCTCTGTAAGTTATTACATTCTCTGACTTGTTTGGCTACAAGGGGTGTAGGGAGACAGAAATGAAAGTATCTGAAATGTCAGTATTTCAACTATTCATATCTTGAAGTTACTGCTTTTATACCCAAATGCCCACTGGATACACAGTTTGAAATGTGTTGCCAGACTCAGGAAAGACACCTTTTGACAGTGAAAAGCATTCCATATTCTGGCTGGAACATTTTGGGTTTGATCTCTTTCCTAGGACACCCAGTGGACACAAGACCATCTTGCCACCTCCTCAAACATCACCAATTTCTGTTAACCTGTTCCCTCATGAACAATTTCCAAACAATAATATTCACACACCTCCAGGGCAGCACTTGCATTTGCAGTGGTCCTGCAGTTATTCTTCACACATGGATATTTCCCATTCAGCTCTAAGACTAGGGATCAATTCAACTCAACTACAACTAATTAAGTAAATAAATAAACAGCAGTCCAGCAAACCTTTGCTGAGGAGTTAAATGTTCTGCTACTGATATCAAGCCTCCAAAGCCATTCAGCAAGATGTTTGTCTTACCTCTCAAGTGTAGGGTAGAAGGGCAGGAAGAGGAATTGGGTCTCTAAAAAAGGAAGTTATAAAGGAGTTGCCTGCAACCAACTTGCACCACTCTGCATCATTAGGAATAACAGGCAGCTGCGGCCCTTCCTTCCCTCCAGATGTGACCTTTTGGGGCTCCTTTCTTACTGCTGGCCCAGTGAAGACTCAAAATTTCTTCTTCTGCCTATGGTCTTTAAAATTTTTAATTTTTTGATTTTGTTTAGTCTTAGTTTCAAAAGCATCATGATGGATTCTTGAGCAGAACAGAGCAGCCAGGACCAGCTGCCAAGGCAGCCTTTCTTTAGAGGTGACCTGAAAGACAAATTTAATAGCAAACAGAGGCTTAGGTCCAAACGTGACATCTCTCAAATCTGAGACATTGTTCTCACTACAATCTGGCTTCAAGTCATGGAAGCAGGTTAATATTAGCCTGTTCAAACAGATTTTTAGTCAAGACCTCACTCAGAAACAGCTGGAAGAAAAGGCCAAATTAAAAACACACTTTTGTTTCTTAGGGGTTTTTCCATTTTAACCTAGACCTGAAGCTGCAGGCACAGGTTCTCCAGGTGCTCCAAATTCAGGGCCAGAGGAGATGGTTTCCATTCTGTCATTGAAACCCAGTCCCACTCTCTCCCCATCTTCCCAGAGAGATGAAGTTTCTCCATAGATCCACTTCTCCATCTGAGCTTGCAGGTGACACTGCTGCTCTTTGAGATAAAGAACTGGGATTCCAAGCTGATTTACAAAGCCACTGCCGAGTAGATGAGCAAAATGAAATCATAGCTGCCTGACCTGCTTATACACTAAAAGGCCTTGGAGGGAGGGAAAAAAATCAATTAATCAATTTGTTTATGGAGGCAACTTAGCAACAGGGAGCACATGGAACTTATTGGCTGGGTCTGTTTATAAGCAAGCTGAATTGCAGATAGTTGCATCAACTGATTTCAAATTTTGGGATATTGATTTTTGTTAAGAAGATTCATTTCCACTGACCCTCCTCCCAGAGAAAGAATCACTGTTCCTTTATGTCAAAGGAGTGTCATGCTGAGATTAAGAATTACCACGTTACCACTTCAAGGAGATTTTGGTATGCTCATGGTTTCTAAGCCTGGGCTTAAATAACAACTTTTCTGCTACCCCCTTGCTTTGTGGAGGCACCTCAGGACACAGGGCTTGTAAGATGATAAAGGGCAAATACATTTTAAAGTAGTCATATTATTTGCTAAGTGCCCATTTCATGTTAATAGCAGGTTATGTTCAAAATCCTCACAAAACAAAGGAAGAATTACTTTTTCTCTTCTAGATTTTAATTAATGCATAATAAATAAATATATAAATATAAATATTACCTGATATTTTCTGTAGTTTTAGTTAATATCCTAAGTTATCTTTTTAGAGGGACATTTGAAACCTATGATGGATGTGAGTTTGCAGTAGAGATGGTAATTGTAATTACAAGTGGTATTGGGCATTACAGCCCACAACCTCTCGACAGGCAGAGATTTGCCTCAGGGAAGCCTGTGCATCCAAACACCCACACCCTGGGAATTTCTGGCTGTCATTGCCACCCTTCTGCAAACCAACACCTTCATTTCTTGCTCTCCGCCACCCCCACCCAGGTGCTGACACCTCACTTCCACTCACCTTTTCAAGGCATGGTCCTCATGGAAACATTACGCCGAGAGCTGCCCCTTTGGAGAGGGCTGCAGGTAACTCTCAGGGATGCTGGGCACTGCAGTATCCTGGAATGTGCTCCAGTGCCCCAACAGAGACACCAGCCCATGGGCTGCGCAGGCTGCAGAGAACCCAAGGTGGGTGCAGGACATGCAGCCTGCCTCTGTGAAGAAACCCTGTCAAGGCTCACACCTCATGTAAACCACACCTTCACCTTCAAACTCAGACTTAGAGCAAGGGCTGAGCCTGAGAAAAAGTTATTTTATCTCAGCAAAGTCCCAAAAGAGAGGGGAGTTATCCTCCTATCCTAAGCTTTTTTGGGAAGCTCCATCCTGTTTAGAAAACGGGATTTTCTTGGGTTTCTTTCTCTGCCCCCTCTCAGAACCTGGTGCATGATGCACACATTTTATTTCTTCTTCTGACTGAACAATGTTGCCCATGATTATAAATCATCCTGGTGATTTCTTTGGAAAGTTTGCCTCATTTATGCCCATGACCTCGTGGCCTCCTGATACCTTCACTTACATCAGGACTGCTTCCACAGTCGGGCCGTTTATTGTCATTCTCCTGAGACCAAGGGGGCAGAGGGAAAGGAACTACAGGCACTCACATCTGAGACGTAAAAAATATGGGTTTCAAACAAGTATAAACAAATGGGAATCTGAATGCTGAGAGCACAAGATCTCCCAGCTCTGAGTTTCTGCAGAGGCCCTTTTATTTACTGAACATTTATGTGTATACGAATATTCAGCCCTTGATAGAGCAAAGAGCTGGTTTTGATACTAAGAGCAAAAATATTTGCTGTAAATGTCATGACACGCCTTGTCCATAATATGATTTTTTCCAGATGGCTATTTTTTTCAAATTACTGAGTGGAAAAATATGTCTTAAGACAAGTACACATAAAAATAATTCTTTTTCCTATTATTGTTTCTTTGGGTTTTTTTCTTTCTTTCTACATTTGTAAAAGTGCTTCAGCTTGCCATGGGATGATATGCTGGGAGAGCACATACATCCTGACATCTGATTAATCATGAATAGGGGTGGGTATGTAATCCTTAACTGACAGGGCAGCAGACCAGAAACCATTTTATTACATTAAATACAAAGATGTACATTATTTACACCCTCTTCAAGGTGGTTTCTGAGACCAAAACATTTCACTGAGTGAGTGGTAGGTTGGCTTTGACTCCAAGTAAGCCCATTCCTCTTTTGTTAGCAGGGACAGAAACCTGCTTCTGGGTCCAGAATGATCTCAGCTGGCAGTCCCACCCAACACAGCAGCTGGATCATCCTCTTGATCCTGAGCTTGATTTATTCAATTTGATGTCGGTGAGGTTGTGCCAGACGTGGCACACCTCTGCTGTAAAACATCCCACTCTGCAGGGTGCTTGTTTCCCATGGAGAAGTGGAGCCAGTTGAGCTCTGCCCACACAATCTGTGCTGGAAGGAAGCTTATCCAAGTCAGGATTGTGCTGGGGTGGAGGACAGACTCCTGCATAGCAATGGCACCAAGTATCATGCCATGCTTTCTACTTGCTCAGTCTTTCTGTTATTTGTATTCCTGAGAGGCACAGTGAGCTGGCAAGCCAGGGGGTGAAGGCACAGGATTACAGGATTTTGGTGATGGAGTGCAGTAAGGAGTCCCATGCAGTAGCTGGAAGGTGGAAGGGGAATAAACAAGCTCTGGGCTGTTCAGAAAGAAAATGAGGGCCAGACTCAAGCCAGGAGGTTTCTCCTCCTGTTCTGCAGACATCCAGTTTCTGCCTTTCTCTGAGGGCCCAACAGCTTTTTGTTTATCAGCTCCCATCAGCAGGTAGAAGACCAACTATTTCATTTTTTCCCTGCCCAGCTGTCTGCCTAGTAGGGCAAGCGGTGTGGGCCCCACGAATGGAAAAGCTGCTGCAGGTACAGTCTGGGTTTATGGATGAATTCCATGTGCGATGCTGAGTGACAGCCTTGCCCAGCCAGGAGTGGGGCGTTGGCTGAAGGGATCAGTTAACACCAAGTGGAGATCGACTTTCTAGCTTGTGGCCCAAACCTGAATCTCACTGCTCAGTTCTGCCAAGGTGATGAGCAGCTTTGGCTTGGGCAGGAGTTAGGAGCACTTGGCATTTTGCAGGAAAAAAGCCCTTAATGCAAACCAGTTAGTGGAGTATTAGCCCAGCAATTTTTCTTCTGTAAAAAAAAAAGAAAAATACCAAAACAAAACAAAAAAAAAAAAAAAAAAAAATAAATAAATTTGGAAAGGGGATGGAAGACAGAAGTTCAGAGTGGTTTCAGATTCCCACAATAACAACGAAGCCCAGCTCTTTCCCAAACACTTGCACATTTCCTTAGAAACAGGTGACAGACATCTGCAAGGCTGAGTTCAGCGTTGGAACAGCCCAGCCTCCCTTCCTTGGTTGTGGGTGTTCTGCTCTTACAAGAGTGAGAGAGATTCAGTTTAAATATTTCCAGACAATGCTGCAATTTATTTTAAGTGTAATAGGGGTCATTCCTCACTGAAAGAATATAATAATTTTTCTATGTGAAAGCAAGAAGACATGTGGGGAAGCAGTAGATAGCAGGACTTACACCCACCCAAGTCACAGTTAAACAGTTTTCTCATGTCCCACGTCTTGGGTATCACACTCAGGCCAGTAATCCCAGCATCAGCCACCAAATAACACAGGATTCTTTCCTTGTGCTGTCCCATATTCACTGGGGGAAACGCTCTCTGGGAGTCAGATGCTTTCCCTGATCCTGAACAGTGTGTCTCATCAGCCGTGCTAGGAGATAAAAGTGTGAAGAACCAAAGAGTGAAAATGATCCTCCAGCAGCAACATAAATATAAATACCCTGCCCTGCTGAGGCTCAGATCAAATAACCACCACAAGCAGCTTCCCAGTTTCTTCTGGGCACCCCAAATGACCCTGCAGTCTGGTGTAATAACACTTGTCATCCTGCTTTCCTCCCTCTTAACAGGCTGATTAGGGATGGCAAGAGGAGCAGGGATAGAGGGATGCAAACCCCTCATCATCACCATCCCCCAAAGGGTAAAAATACAAGAGAGGGGCAGCATCAACTGCCCTCAGGGAAACAGAAGCTTCTTCCACCTGTGGAGAAAAGAGGGAGAATCACCCATTAGATACTTCATCTTTCTGTTCTTGTGTTTTCCCAGTGTAAAATGTGACTAATAATACCTCCTTAGCAATGTACAGAGCAAGACACTGACTGTAATTAGGGAGGTGATGTTACTGCAGAGGAGAGCTACGGGGCCTTTGAAGTACTCCCTGTCCACCCCAAACTTCAGATTTGAAATTTTGTCTTTAAATCTTGACCAACTCCAGAGAAAATAAAACCCATTTCAAATCAAGTGGGTGAAAAGCCAAGACTCAATAACAATACCTGCCTGCCAACGAAAAAGCTTTTCTTTCTATGAATTTGATACACATTCAATTGTTTCTAGTGCTTTATTCAGGAAATGTTTCAATTGGAAAGTATCATTACTTAGACAGAAAAATAAAAATACCATAGATGGTTTTAAGCTCTACATCTGTGGAAATCTCATTAGGTAGTTTTAGATGTACTGGCATCTGGAAAAAATCATCCTTCTAAACAGAAAAATATGTCATAAATGTCATAATGGGGTGTTGGAGAAGCACATGAAATTAGTTTGGTTCTTCAACTCAGCATCCCTGGCCGGAATCATTAAAAAGAAAATGCTTGTATAAAGCATTAAACAGCTTTTGTCAGGGTTTGGCTGTGTGGACCAACCTGGAGTCTGAAGAGCACTGAATATCTGATTTAAAGATGTAAACCTCTGGAGAGCTACAGGAGGTTGGAGCCAACCCAAACATTCACAGAAGGTGAGTACAAGTACAGAGAAGCCCACAGCCTGGAAGGCTTTTTTAGCAACAGGCAGGAGCTTTGCTCTCACCAATGAACTGTTCTAAGTCTCTGAGGGACATTGCTGCTCTGTCCTCACTCACTGGATGTTTGCATCACTGAAGATCTCGGGCCAGCATCACCTTCAGAGAAGCCCTACTGAGGAGCCAGCTCTTGAAGGATCTCAGCCTCCCTTGGGGTGGACAGAGGTGGGAAATACTCGTGAGTTGGTGGACTGGGACTGTCTTCAGCTCACCCTCTACTGGGCTGACCAGTGTCCTGACCAGTGCTGCTCTGCACAGGGCTGGCAGGGCTGCACAGGACACAAATGAGGAGCACACAGAGCTCTGGATGTCCCCGAGTACAGGGGCAGAGCAGGAGGGCTATGGGTGTCTCATTTATCTCCAGCTCCTGGGAGAGCTGTTCATCTCCTGCACTGCTTTTAGGCTCTGTCTCAGTCAAGCATATTCACTAGTCTGGGGTGGGAATGAGCACAAGGCCGCCTTCAGATGCCACATCCAGAGCACAACCACACCTGAAGAACCTGGGAGCTCACTGAGGTGTTCTTCAGTGCCCTCTAAAGGTCCCTCTCCCTGAGCTGACTCACAGACTCATGAGCAAATTCCCTTGGAACATCCTGAACCTGTCCCCAAGCAACTTCCAGTGCTCCTAGGTGCATAGAGCCACAGGTATTTTTTCAGGGATGGCTACAACAACCAAAAGCTGTTTGCTGATGGGAGATGATTCACTTCTAGCTGCAGCCATCCCTTGGTGCTGTTGCTGCTTTGTTATTGCATACTATCTCATCACAATTAACGTGGCTGTTAAACACCAGCCCTCCAGGCCTTCACAAGGTGCACACCAAGAAGGTACAAAGCAACTGGAGACACAATTTCCTTGGGCAGTCTAAAACGCAAGCCATGATCAGAACTGGTCATTAAAAATCCTGTGGCAATCTCTGCAACAGAACATTCGATCCATTGTCCCAAATCTAATCATTACACTCTGCCCTCTGCCCATTTAGCATCCTTCTAGTGTTTCAATTGGGGATGGTATTGCAGTGCATTTCCTGACCTGAATAGTTTAACGGATCATAATTGTCTCATGGTTACTCCATGCTCCCGCAGTCGGTTTGTTGTATCCATCTGTTTTCTTTTTTCTTCCATGCAAACTGTAAGGTCTTTGGGGCCAATGGCTGCCACTGAGCCCTGTGTTAATACAGCACCGAGCACAGGGGGGCCCGATTTTTAGGTTCAGCAGCAGAACAACTCATAATTAATAAATGGTGCCTCGTCTGTTCCAAGCAGAAAAGCAGCGCAGCAATCTGTCAGGGTATAGAGGAGGAGGGTGTGACCTCTCCCATCAGGCCCATGTCCCTGGGGATTCTCCTGATCATCCTCATTTTCTTTGGAAAAGTTATGGTGCTGATCAGTTTTTTGTGCATTCAGTTTCACTCCAGCCCAGAACAGATGGTGGCACAAAAGAGGAGTGACTTAAAATCACTTTGTCCTGTTCTCCCCCTCCACCTGCTCCTAATCACAAGCCATCCATACATTTAAATACCAAACAAGAGGAAGGAAAGAGCTTGTGTGCAACAGAAATACCAAACAATGTTTGCATTTAAAAAAAAAAAAAACAACTTAGACATGCCTTTCAGCCCCTAGCAGCAGTCCCCATGGAAAATAATGTTAAAATAAACAAAAAGCAACAATTCCTCTCTGACTGATGATTTTATAATATGGTTGGTGCTGCTAAATGCATCCAGCCGTCCCTCCCACACTCCTGCTCTCCACTCAGAGCTGTCCCCTCTTTTAAGGGTGTCTCTTCACCCACTGACATGTGCACATGAATTCTGTTTCTTAATGATCTTTAAGCATTATTAAGAACAAAAGAAATCCTAATAATGATATAAGCCTATTAAAGGATGACAATGATAAATCATTAATAATGATGCAGAATGGGCAGAAATGTGCATTTAGCACTGCCACTTCTGCATGTAGAAAGAAGCAGGATGATGTATTTTTATTGAATGAGGATGATGAAGTATCCCCCAGTCTATTAGCAACCAAACAAGATGTTAAACAACATTTATCAGGAAGTTATCTCAACATGTACACCTAGAAAACTTGCAATGAAAAGTCCTGTAGGACCTGGCCAAGGTGTTCTCAGGCTTTGCAGTGTTTTTTTGAATACAGTTTGAAAACAATTGTCTTTCCAAAGACTGGTGATGATTGATTTGTGTCTCTCCTCACCTCAGCTTGGCTCTAGCTTGTGCAGCTCTGCCATGCACTCCAGGGCAGGGATAGAAGTTGGCTGGAAGATCCTCAGGCCACTACCTTAAAAAAAAATGTGTCTGTGTGGTTGTCTCTAAAATACCTGAGGAGTTTTTCAGCAGGTACTAAAATCAGTTGTGGATACAGGGGCTACATCTACCCTGCAAGGGTGTCACACACATTAACTCTGTGTCTGTGCTCCTCAGCCACATTCCTCCTCTGTGCCCTGTCCATGCCCCAGACTCCTCAGGAGAGGCTGCACACAGGATTGTTGGGATGCCTGAAAGGAGAAACTGCCACGCTGTTGCATTTGTGCTATTTGATGGAAAATTGCCTTAATCAGGAACACTTTGATTCCTAAGCTGGGATGTGAGGAGCCGTAAATCAGTGTAGTCCCCCTGCTTCTAGCAGACTTACAGGATTTGTGTCAGTGCTGGAATTTGCCACTTCGTTACAGAGCTCCTTTAGCAACAGCCTTCCCTGAACGAGGCCCCATGGCCAGCGAGCAGAGGTAGCAATTTTCTCTTCACCGTGGTAAATAGCAAACTCACAGACATTATTTTAATCAGCTCTAAGTGCACAGGAAGGCTCTGTGCAGATAGGTGTGTATTAACAAGGAGCACACTCATATCACTCTGCTAAGTATTTTTGGGTGGCCGGTCAAGCATAGCTGCCTTTCAAACTGCCTCGGAAGGAGAAATATTAATAAACTCCCTGCAGCATGCAGATTTGATTGAATTTCTCATGGATCATAGCCCGCCTGCAGCAGGGTGGCATACCTGTCAAGCTAAGACATTGTTCCATAATTGTTCCTGATGCATTGTGTGCTAATTACCATTGCTGAAAATAATCTCCAAAGATTATGGCAGGCATCATAAATAACAAGCCAGCGGTTCGACACCGCATTATGACAAGGCCTCAATCGCTCTTATCTTTTACTGGAGTGGAGCCTATGCATTAGCTTTACTAATGAATCTTTTTCATTTGTACAAGTGATGTTTCCATTTGACAATGACATGAACATAAAGTGGAGGTTAATTTACTCTATTCCGAGAGGTTCATTATTTAACCTGACGTTGAGGACAAAACAATGTAGCCTAATAGATGGCAAATAGAAATTAGTTGTGATGAATTTTGCCATTTAACACTCTGAGCGGCGGCGCACAGAGCGAGAGGATGAGTTTGCTTCAGCGGCAAAACCGCTTTATTTCCACGGTTCTGAAAAAAAAAAAAAGAAACAACCAAAAAAAGATTCTCCCAGAATCCCCCTGCACCTTGTAAAACACGATGGATTTACACAGACATAAAAACTGCTGGTAACTAATGGCCCAACGTTGTCATTGTGTCAATTTTTATCAGATTAGTTGGCATTAACACTGTATCACCGATTGCCTTACAAGCCAAGCTGCTGTGAATTGGATTGGATTCAGGTAGCTATTAGAATTGCCAATTTAAACACTCGGGGCTTATCTCAGCTTTAAGCCATTGACAAAAAGGTTTGGTCACTTCCCTGACATCTTCTGACATGTGTGCTCAGCATCCGGTGGCTGCCTGCACTCATCCCTCTAGGCCTTCAAATGTATCTATTCAACATTAATTTAACAGCATCCAATGTGGTTTGAATCAAGCAAATATTTCCCTTGTTTATTGCACACGCTCATTGTGCTGTTTCGAGGAGGTTTATTAATAGTTTGCAATAAATTTGTTAAACAATTTGCAATAAATTATGCAGTCATATTTATAGCAGTGACACATTTTAGAGGACAAAAGTTGACCTTTCCCATGCCTCAAAGAGAGAAGGGGCAGGGTGTATCCATTACAACCCAGCTTTTCGTAGGCTCATATCCTGGTTCCTTCAGCTCACACAGAAGATAAAATGTATCTGCTCAAAAGCTCATTTAATTTATTTACAAACAAAGGGACATATTCTGTGGGACACTGTGAGCACTGCTGGGCTGGGTTCCGATGGGCCACAGGAACTGAAACCTGTAGGGTCACTTCAGAGGTGTTTGCAGGACAAGGAACCCTTTGGATTTGGGGTTTGCTTGTTTTGTTTAGTTTTGGAAGGGTCTTCCTGTTTGGGTTTTGTTGTTTTTTTTTCATTCATAGCTTGACAAAAAGCAACATCTTGAGAGGAAATGCTCCAATTTCAACAGTACTGCATTTTCCAACAACAACAGAAATGTTTCATTAATTACTTCCAAATCACATCTAATATTTAGTCAGTGAGAGATGTGGTGATGAGTCTGGGGGTTTCTCCAGTTCTCCCCTGACCCCATCTCACTTCCTGCTCCCAGCTGTTACCTGGCTCCCCATCACAGACACCTCCAACCCTTCACTTCTGGACCACCAAAGAAAGGGAGGTTACAGAGAGGGACACACACAGCGGAAGGTGCAGCCTCTCACTGCCACCTCTGGAGGTGGCTCACAGCAAACCTCCCCTCTGCCCTCAGCTCCAGGGTTTACACCCCTCTGTCCTGGGGCCATCCTCCTCCACCATCCCCATGCACACACAGCTGGGAATCTGGAGTGGAAAGAAAAAATACTCCTCCTTATTTTTCCATATATTTCCAAACATCAGGGCAGCTCAGGTTAAGTCTGTCCTGACAGCATCACAGGATCCTCAGCGACCACATGTGGTCAGGAAGCAGTTTTCACACAGAAATGAGAAGTGCCTCTCAGGAGAGAGGCAATTTTTCCTGTCAGGAGGGATCATTTCCTTGGGGGTGACTCAGAATGTGAAGGCTACCACCCCAAAAGCAGAGCCTGTCGGGGGTGCCAGTGGGATAATGATCTCATTCTTGGAGAGAGGGAGCACAGTGGTGAGAGAAAAAGAGCATCATTCTAGGAGCAACCTGGGCAGCAGTTTGACTATGCCTCGTTTTTACAGCATATTATTACAGCATTACATTCATAGTCCAGGGTCAGCTGCCATTTCCTGGGGTTTATAACTTGCCTGTTTTAATTAACATCAGGCTCAAACTTGGTAGGGAGGCGGGGTCAGCCCAGATGTTAATGTTATTCCAAAAGTGCCTTATATCAGTGGTGTTATTTGAAATATATTAAACAGGGAATATCTAGAGATGTGTCATTTCCAGAGTTGTGTTTTAGATAAAGTAAAAAGACCAGGCTTTGTTTTGGAAGAGCGCAATTTGGGACAGACCTTGTGCCTCTATGAGCAGCTCACCCCTGAGAGACAGGAAGAGTCTGTTCTCTGCTGTCCATGGGAGCTCCTCTGGACAGGATCAGCCAGGAGGGGGGAACAAGCACCCTAGGTGTCCTGTCCAGGCTGGTCTGGGGGCTCAGCAGGGCTGATATTAGTCAGATGCAGTGCTTTATGAACTCAGCAGCACACTTTCACTCAGCAGGAGAAATGGTTTCTCAGTGTTATTGTGCCCAAGGAGCTCTGCCCCACAAAAGCCCCCACAAGCCCTCATCTGGGTTTTCCACCGTCCCCTGCCCTCTTTACCTTGTGTAGTGAAGAGCTGGCTATTCAGATGGACAATAATGCTTTAAAGAGTTGTCTTAAATATGTGTTCTTCAGTTGCCAGGATGTTTTTGCTGGTACTGAGGGTGCAGTAGTAGTCTGATGCAGGTCCAGCACAGAGCTCACTGACACATGAACAGTATTTGCCCACAGACCCAGGGCTGTGAGGGAATCTCAGCTGAACAACACAAAGTTCTGGGCTCGTGGCACCAACATTTCCAATGGAGGCACCAGGACATGGCACCACCTTTTTAGAAACCCCTGTAATAGCTGATGATTCAACTGGTTGCTGTTGAAAGAAGGGGTTGTCTTCACTATTCTGGTTGTAGGTGGCTGTGGGCAGTGCTGAAGCACTTTCTCTTGAGTTAGAGCCTGCAGAGGTTCTACCTTAACTTGAATGCCAGCACTGTTGTGCACATCGACAATTTCCTGTTGGTTTAACCCAGATTTCTGAGCTCTCCAAGTCCATGGTGCATTCTAAAGCTTCACCTGAGTCAGGCTGACTTCAAATCTCTCTGTTTCTCCATGCACTGGTCTGTGAACTCAAAAGCTCTTGTAGCTTTATGAACAATTTCAGCCTTCTCACTAAAAATGTCACTCCCCAAATCAGCACAATTCTGCTTAACCAGCTCCTACCCCTGGACCACACATGTTCATCCATGAGGATCCATCTTTAAGACACATCCTGGTGCTCTCCTCATGTTACAGACACAGAGCTAAGTGTGAAGGGATACAGGACTTGCCTGAGATGATGCTGGGAATCTTTGGCAGAAGTGGAAGCTGAACTCAACACTGATCATTTCTTGGGCTCTGAATAACTGGCCACCCTTCCCCAAGGTATGGGCTCTTCCTAAGGACTGACAACTTCTGCTTCTGGCTGTGGAGGGGGTGTGGAGGAAGCAGCTCACAAAATAGTCCTGGCTTGCATGCTGCCTGTCACAACTAACAAGAAAGGGAATCAGATTTTTAGCCTTTGGGGACTGTTCCCAAAGGGCATAGAAATTACAACTAAGAGAAGGAAATCTATTTCCAGTCGGATTAAAATTATTCTGCAAAGGGTTATCTCTCTGTTAGGACAAAAAGTTAGAAATCCATACATCAAAGAGGACTAAAAAGTGCTTTTTAGTTGCCACTTACATGAAGCTTTGAGCTAAGGACTGGGCTGGCCCATCCCCAGCCTCCTTCCTTTTCTGCATAAATTAAGAGAGAAGTGTCATATCATCAGTCTTGTTACATTTGAATGCCCAGGACTGCACGTTTAGGGACGTAGCTGTACAATAGCTTTTTCCCTTTGTGGTAAAGCTACCAGAAGTGCCCCAGGCAAAAAGTGACATTTCTTCAATGCTAACAGAGAAAAATGCTAACAAGCTAATTTTGCCTGTTTTGCTTTAATTTTGATTAGGGACCCACTGGCTACAGGTAAAATCTCGGTGTGATGGAGCTGCAAGTGTGCTGTTTGCTTTGCCTTCACTCATTAGTGAACAGCAGGAGCAAATGCAGTGGGTAAGCTGATTACAGCTCTTGGCTCCTTTCACAGGCAAGTGCTGAATTCCTGAGGACCACATTCCACCTAGGTGTTATATCCCCTGGTGTCCCACACTGCACTCACACACCCTGAGATCATGGCTAGAGCATCCCACTGATTTGGGGCTGAGGGCTATGATTGTTTTGTTTGGGTTTGGGGGTTTTTTTCCCACGCAGAAACTTGATAACTTCACCAACTCTTTCCTAGATGCCTTTTTGTTGTGTTTACCTCCAGAAAAAGCAACATTTGATCATGTGTTGAGAACCTGCATGTTGCCTTGTAAACTCAGAAATTATTTTCAGGTGTATTCAGTGGGCATTTTTTTCCTCTCAGAAAATTAAGAGGCCTCTGTAGAAAATACTCAGATATAAGGTATTTATGGAGTCCTCCTCATTTTGTTTCTTGGAAACACAAAATCCCCTTCTGCCTGCTCACATTGGTGGGACTGAAGCAGTGATTTGAAAAGGAATTGATGTCTGTAGCACAGCACATCAGACAGAGGAGGACAGGTTTACCAAAGGAGGACAGGGACATCACTGAGCCTGCTCCCACCACCTGCAGGCATTGCTCAATGTGTCAGTGCTAGTGAGATTTTCCTCTATTTTCCTTTACTTAATTTTCCAAAGGGCCACAGCTCCCTTACAGAGGGACAATGTGGAAGGGCAGTGAATGTCTCTGTAAGCCAGAAGTAAAGGTGGAAACAAGGAGCATTGGTAGCATATGTATCATAAAACTGTCTGAAAAGGAATGCAGCTTGGTATTTGCTGTTCCTGGAGGTGAAAATATTACAAGTAAAAGGAAGAAATCCCAACACATGGAAACATCTGCTGTAAAGAGGCACTGGAGAAACAGTTTTGTATTAACACAGGAGGTGCAGCAGCCCCCAGTGCAGCAGCCCTGCACACGAAACGACACCAGAGTCCCTGTGGCCACCCCTTACCTTGGGGCTCATGGCACAGCTCTGAAGAACACTTGGATGCCAGGGGAAGGGCAAAATTAACTGGCTGCCAGAGCAGTGCAAACACAGGGAGGCTTGGATGAGCTTTTAGTCCAAAACTGGCCCCACCAAGCTGTGGCTTTGTCTTACCCCTCAAATCTGTTTCATCCTTTTCCTTCCATCTTATTCCTTCCTCATCTTCACTCTCAGGATCTGAGATGCATCACAAACCTACATCCTGTAAGAGGAGAGTTTTTTTTTTTTTTCTTTGTGGGTTTTCTGAGCCCAAAAAAGCTGTGACTTTTTTGTTTAATGTCAGGGGTTATTTTCTAGCTGGCAAAATTTATAAGCTGTTCCCAAGATCCGGGGATGCAGATTCAATAAAAGCAGACAAAAGATTTGAGGTTATGTTCTTCAGAGGGGAGCCTCTTTTGTTTGGTTGGTTTGTTTTTACTCAAAGGGCATTTTTAATTTGTTCCTCAGTTAGCTGTTTCCAAATATATTTGCCTTTGCCATCTTCCTCTTTCCCTGCCTCTCTGGTTCTGATTTTCACAGCCATTAGTAAATACATCACCAGTGGGATCTCCTCTCTAGGATTTATGTTTGGAGTTAAAAATTAATGTCATCCCAGAAAAGAGGATGAAGAGAAAAAGTGCAAGAAAAGGAGAAAAATATAGTGCAAATAATAAGTAAGAGAGAAATCACAGAGATATTTGGATGAGACTAAAGATTATCTTTAATTTATTGGGAGAGCCCTGATGCCATAGACTGACTTTGAGCCACAGTGTTCAAAAACATGTTATTCTCAATTTGCTAATTGAACATAGAGAAGATAAAAAAATTAAAACCCATATTAGACTGACTAGTAAAACTATATTCCAGCATGACACAAAAATTGCATATGAATGAAATTGTTGATGTTTGCCAGAAGCAATGGCTGCTCACACAAACTACTGGGACATCCTGTAATTGTCTGGTGAAATTCAACCCCAAATTGTCAGAGCTCTGTGCAGACAGGCTGGCATGTGTTTAAATTTGCCTCCTAGCAGTATAGTTTGCATTAGCATTTCCCAGGCACACATAAACATTAACTTACATGGCTCGAGGAAGTTCAAATAGTTAAAAATTCAGGTAAACCAGCTCAGGTGCTGTATGTGACAAGGTCTGGAGGCTGGATGAGGGGGCCACTGCTCCCCATCACCTCCAACTCCTCCTTTTCTCACTCCTGTAGGTATGGCAGCTGGATCATCTGTATGACCATGCCCTGGTGAAGCCATTCATTAAGTAAATGCTCTTTAGTGTATTTATTTATTCATTATTTAGTGTATTTATTTCGTGTTAACATAGTAACTGAGCCTTTACTAATTTAGTTCACTTAGGCAAAACCAGCTCTAAGGATCCCCCATACAAAAAACTGAATATTGCACAGGGAAACAGCCAGATCTGGAGATGCAGGAGATGGCAACGTGCTCAGCCAGCAAAACTGCAGCCAGAAAAGACTGTGTGATCACAGCTTTCTGCCCTGGGGCAGGAAGGGCTTGTCCTTGCCAAACTCCTGATTTTCCTTGCCCAAACTCCTTATTTCCACCAATATAAGTGAACGCTGAAAAGCTGTAAACTTTCCATCCAGTCATTCTCAATTTATTGCATCAGGAGGGAATAAACATCATACATTTTCTACATTAGATCTACCCTGAGCTGAGCAGGATTTATTTTATTTAGACCACACATTGTGTGGTGTATTTATAAAGCAGAGTGCTCTGAAACAGAGTTCTGCTCAGGGAGGTCTCAGCTGAGCCATTTATTGAACACAACTTTGGCGAGCTGGTGAATGTCAGTCAAATCTGGAAGTGGCACAAGACGCTGGTCAAGAGGATGGAAAATGGGGTAGGAAAGCTGGGGTAGAGTGGGAAGGAGCCTGGATGCACTGTTAAATTCTGAGCTGTCCTGCAAATTGCAGGACAGCATCTTCCCAGCATCCCCCTGGCACGCCATGAGTCACTGCTGAGGCTCCACACTGAGTTATCACCATTTAGAGTGGCATTTCCTTTCAGACTGCACAAAGCAAAGGAGCCATATTAGTAAATTTATTGAGTATTTCATTAGATCAATATGGAGTATGATTTAGGAGCCTCTGCCCAGGCTCTTTAAATCTATTTAATCAAACCAATTAATAAAAAAAATCTAGAAAGTTGAAACATATCCTGTAAGGTGCATCATAAATATACTCCCTTACTTAGGCTTTTGATCTCAGCCAGGTAATTAACGGCTTTGGTTAAGTTCAAGTCATTCCCTCATGGCTGCTCATGGTCATAAAGCCCTGGGGCTATGCATAGCTCATGGATTTATTATGTTTTTTTCCAGTTGCAAAAGCTTTTCTAACTCTGTTTCCTTTTTCCCTCCCCTCCTTTAATTCCAGCGATGTAGACTTCTGTGGCTCCCCATCCCCGTTACAGCTGCAGTGCTTTGTGCAACAACAGGATGGAAAGCAGGGCCCTTTTGTCTTCTCCCAGCTTCTGGGAGAAGACTGAAGCCTGGATATCCCAACAGTTTTGTTTAATCCTCCTCAGTGAGGCATCAGCTTCACTTCAGGAGAGATGAGACAAACCCAGCAGGACAAGGACCTTCTTCTCCCTTCCATATCCAAAAGCAACGAGGTGGGAATATATTTCTCTGTGGGGTAAAGAGGCTCATTTCTTCAGCTAGAAATCTCTCAGCTGTTTAGACAAGAATGGAGGAAGCTGGAGGGAGACAAGAATTGTGTCCATCACAGCAGGGATGCATAATAAGCTGAAGAGAGAGGGAGATTGTGAACACATTTCTTCCCAGAGTCTTTAAAGTCAAGATAGCAGCTTTATCTTACTTTACAATCAAGGAAATCCGGGCTCTGGGGGAGAGAGACAAGGGACAGATGAATGGGTTTCCTCTAAGCACATGTAATATATATCAGAGGCTGAAGAACACTGGTCATAACTCTTGGACAGTGCCCCAGAACAAAATAAATAATGAGGAGTGTTGGGCTCACCTCAGGGGCTGCTTGGAACAGGAGAGCTGAGCCTGGATTCACTGCAGACAGGGAGTTCCTCTCTTCTTTCTGCTCACAGTAGCATCTGGTTTTACCTGAACAGTTATGGGAGGTGGGGAGAAAAAAAACCAAAACCACTGACTCACTTTTTTAACACAACTCCCTAGGAGAACAACATATCTTTCCTAATGAGTGTCTGCTTAACTTTCTACAGGTACCTGAACATCACAGGAAATATCCTGATGTATTCCAGGTGATGAAAAGTCCTACATAAAATGTCAAAAGTCCTCCTTCTACTGGGGATCAGGTTTGTTTGGTAAAATAGTCTAAGAGAAGTATGGAGCACTGTGGGAGAAGTTTACATTTTCTCTGTGTGCTTAGCTCCAACAAGGACTGGTGTGACAGGAATAAAACTGCTGTGCAGCAGGAAGAGGGGGATGTTCACCGTTACCCAGCTCTATCAGAAGGTCCAGGATGAGTCAATCTGACCTTTGACTACATAAGTAAGTGTCCACAGATGGACCAAAGCCTTAACATGAACCCTAAAAAAGGGCACAGGTCATAGCCTTGTTTTAGTTGACAGTCTGGGCTTTCCACTGCATGAATACCCATGTGGCAGTGAAAGAAGCAGAGAGGACCATCCCTTCCTGAGTACATTTACAAGCACAAAGACCCAGTCACAAATCCTTTGAAGAAAGCAAAAGTCCTTCCATCAGCTCCAGCTGGCCTTGGATCCAGCCCTGGGCCCACATCTGAATGATTCACTGGTGAGGATTTTTTGGCTGCAGCAAAGATGAAAGAAGATGCTGCTCTCAGAGCAGGTTGGGGCCCATGCTGATCACTCCCTTCTATTTTATTTTCAAGAAGCCACGGGTCAGACAGTGTCCATTCACTCTAATATCTACTCAGCCCTCCTGGAATCAGAGCAAAGGCATTATCAAATATGTCTTATTGCCAGAGAGTTTCTAAAGTGGCCAGGCCCCAGAATGGGGCTCTCCCCTGCTAACCCCCTCTGCTTTCCCAGGGTTTGGGGTGGCTGTGATCATTGGACTTTGGATGAGCTGCCACCAGTGAAGTCCCATTCTCACTCAAACCATGATCAGCTACTGGGAGGGGGGAGGCAAAAGGACTTCTGAAAGCAGGAAAACAAATCCATAGCTAGTAAATTATATATAGCTCTTATCCCACAATTAGTTTGTAATTCTGAAGGACTGCAGACAGTCAGACTCCTGTGTAATAATCCCTGAGATCAGATTCACATTGAATTGAAGGACTTTGAAGAAAGATAGGCAACAAAAATTAGGCCAGGATCTATACCAGTTTACACTAGTAAAAGATCTGTCCCTAGAAGGGGTTTTAGCAAAAAATGTGAGGCCTTTTCTTCAGTTAGTTTTTTATTTGCATAAATTCTTTTTCCCCTTGGATGTTTTCTCTGTCTTAAACCCAGATTCTTCTTCATTACTACTTCAGTGTTGGCCATGGTGGAGTTACTCCTAATTTACACTGTCAGAAAACAGACATCACTGTGGGAGAAAAGATACATATTTCCAGTCTGGATAATTAAAAATATACATTGAAAACAATGTGTGTTTTATATATCACATCATATATATGTGTGTATATAACATTGCAAAATAGGTGGTAGTTGAATTTATCCATTCATCATAAATATTGATTACTTGCGTAGTAAGTGATAAATCAAAATGCAGTAATCACTAAATCAAAGATTTATATGAGTAAAGAGCAGCAAAGCAATTAATCAGTTCCCTGTACAGCCAATGATTAATTAGGTTCCAGTCTGAAAGTATAGAGGCTGGTTTACAATTAAGACTATTACAGATAGGCTTTATATATTTTTTTCTTAAACATCCTGTTCTTGAAAAGGAGATAAGTTGACCCCAAACAAACAATGCTCTGAGAAGGATCAGATGATGCAGTTGTGTGTTTACATTCAGGGCTCTCAGTTCCTAGAAGCACAGATCTCAGCAGGCGGAAGCAGCAGAAGTTGCTAAAATCTCATAGTCAGACCCTTCACTCTGCCTGGGCTTGCTCTGCTCCACAGCTTGGAATAGACAGCCACCCCAAAGCAATGGGATTTGGGAGCTAAAGCCACCAAGAAGTCTCTTTGGGGCACCACAGGTCCTGGTGGCTGTGTCTGACAATTGTCTGCTAGAGACCAACACAGACGTGGGGTCCTTCTGACACCCAGACACAGCAGCTTTGCACAGGCAGGGGAAAAAGCTGGAAACACCACCAGGTGCCCCAGATCTTCCTGTTGCAGAGGAAAAATGTGTCCTGCTGAGCCCCAGGGAGCACCAGCTGCAGCACCCCAACAGTGAGCCCTGGTGACAGGGACAAGGGCAGCACCCCTGCAAGGCACAGCTCTGCACACAAAGTCACAGTGAGTTTATCAGAACTCCCTGATTTAGATCACAGCAGAAATTGTTGGTGTGTTCCCTACCACACCTTGACATGATCCATGCAGGATTCAGGTTTGACTCTCCAGCACTGCTCCAGCCCACTGGAAGTTCTGGAGTTGACATGGGATCAGCTGTGCAGCTCAGCAGAGCTGGCACAAGACAAATATTTGTTCCCAAATTCTCCTACCAGCAAGAGCTTCTCCTTATGCCAGCCAGCTGTTTGGCAAGAGCTGTTTCCTGCCCTTATTCATTGTGATGCCTCAGCCAGGCCAATTCTTGTGCCTGGGAGAGAGCAGCACTAACACCATGTGATGTCTATTTTATCCTGCTCCCTTCTCCCAGAGAGCTGAAGAACAGGCCTGGGAGCTGCTAAAAACCAGAGAAGAGCAGCAGGACATGCTACCCTGGCTCAAGGGGCACCCTTAGTTCAGAAGGATGAAGCTCCAGTTCATGCAAAATGCTCTTTTTTTGCTTTCTGCAACATAAATCCATCTGGGTGTTGGCAGTGACTATCACACATCTGCACCACAGCTGTGCCAACCTGTACCTGTGCCACTGCTCAGACACGGGTGAGCAAGAGTCAGACCTGAAAGGGAAGCTCTGGAGGAAGGAAAACCACCTTGTACCAGAGAAACCTGTTTTCTTCCTTGTCTCTTTTTTAAAATTTCACATGAGTATTTTTTAGGGTGCTGACTGCACCTCCCTTCCCTGGAAGAGGACAGGATAGGGATGTGGACACACAAATGTCTCCAAGAACTCTGTGTTTTGGCTGAGAGGCTCTAGCTGGAGCCTCCTTCACCCAGACACTGAAAATTACTCTTTTTATATGATGTGCATATTGAAAATGCAGAAGTCATGAGTCTGCAGCCCCACCTGTGCACCTTCCCAAGGCTCTCCACATGCCCAGCTAAGCCAGGTGGGAGCTCTGGGGCTGTGTGGGCAGTGACAAGTTCTCAGGTAATTAGTTTACTCATCCAGAAAATGCAGTTAAGGGTTACCCAGACAAATCCAGATTTTTAAAAATCCAGTATTTTTTAGGAAAAAGTCCAATCATGTTGTTTGACATTTTCAAAATGAAATGTAACAGCTCTGTATTTCAGCTGGAAGGTTTTTTGAGACCAAATTTGCTCAATCTCAGGCTTTTTATATATAGATGTATACCCTTTTTAAAAACAGAACAAAACAACATGTTTTGCATAATTCGAAGTGATAGTTTTCAGAAGAGATGACAGTGGGGAGAGTTATTTCAGAAGAAAACCTGCTTGTGTTCTCTCAAAATTGTGAGCAAGCTGAAAAATTAATTACACACACATCTCTAAAGCAAAAGCTGCACAGAGCAGCCTGGACCCAGGCAGAGGTACCTTAGAAGTCCCTCCTGGCCAAAAATTTGTTTTTGATCCTGCTTCACCTCTGAATAAAAAAACTGGACAAGGGGTGAGAGCATCATGTGGCTAATGGTGGGTGCTCTGCACAGAGGCAGGACCCTTCCTGCAGAGCAGAGCCTGCAAATGCTCTTTTTGACCTCGTTTTGCCTCAACGCCTGCATTACTCACTCTGAATTTGGCTGTGTCTGCCTTGCTCTCAAGCCTCTTGTCTCAACTTATTTGTGTTAAGTGTAGGACACCTGGACAAAATAACCAGAGCGATGCCAAAGCTGTAACCCAACCCTGAGTGTTCTGAAAACTGCAGGGGAAAAAAAGGAGCACTTTTTTGGTGGGGAGAGAGGGAGGGGAAAGGGGGAACTGGGATAAGGAATCAGCTAATTAGCCTCATCTACATTTCAGCTACATGGTTCACAGGTACTAAATCATTCCTGACATATTTGGGTTGCCATTTATTACCAAAATTATTCAATGTGAATTTTGCCATTTAGGACGTGTTAAGAAAAATACTTATGTCTTCAGAGTGACTCCAGCTCTGATCCCTTCTGACATAACAGCACCAATGGGCCCCAGTTTAAGTGCAGGCATCCCTGCCCACAGTAGCAGCCCAGGCACACAGCTGGATGCACAGCTGGATGCACAGGACTGCAGCACTGGGTTCACATCAAGAGATCAGGGTGCTCAAAATTGATTCCTTAGGTCAAAAAAACCCCACATCTCCACCATCCCCCACAAAGCTACAAATTAATACCTTTGCTCTGATAATCTCAGCTTTCAGTGGAGTGTTCCTGCGATAAATTGGAGGTTTTGCATGCATAAAGACTTAAAACTTGGTCTTGAAACAGTATAATCACAGTGGAAACACAGCCCCATGCCAAAGGATACACACAAATATGAGTACTCACACATGCTGCGCATGACTGTTAAGAGCTCTTATATTTTTAGTTAACTCTTCATTGTTCATTGATGGCTTGTCCACATTGTGTTGTGCTGCAGCTCTACCCCACCAAAAAACCCCAAAAACAATACATTAGCTCAAACCCACTCAGCAGACAAGTCCTTCTGAGTGGGAGGATTTACAAAGATGAGTGTTTAAGTCATTTCCTTGCAACCTGTTGCACTCCTGAGCCTCTTGGTCCAGCTCTGTTGGGATCCCCTCCCAGCTCTTCTTCCCTTTTACTCTGCACTTTAAATCCCAGCCCTGTTAAAGCCTCTGATCCTTCCAGCTAAGACCACTAACCTGAATTATCACCCCCTAAACTCCCCTCCAAGCCCTACCACTTGTGGATGGCAACATCCATCCATGCACTTTAACCAATGCAGACTTTAACATGTAGTGACTAATTTCAAGGAAAACTTGACCCAGAAACCAAGGTCTCTGAGATAGGAAGTTCACACAGGTTTTATAAAAATAGATTCCTGATAAGGGAAACTGCTTTTATTAATGCTTGCTACAAAGAAAATGTTAATAAACTCACATTTTATTAGACATTAGAGAGTCAATGTAGAAAAGAAATGTTGGAATCCCAGCTCATCATCCTGTTGTTCATGGAAAAATTTTTCTAATCTGGATTTAGTTTGCTCTGAGCCACCGCAGCCAAAGATAACTCTAAAAAAATAACAGTTGCCTGTACATTCTCTTATAAATTAGTTAACAAAGCCCACCCTACATGTGAGGTGACATTCCCAACATTAGTGACAGGCTGAAGATGAATTTTAATGATATATTTTTAGCTGGCCAGCTCCTCTGCCACTGAAAATCAGCATGAGACCACAGGTGCAAAAAAAAAAGGCAAATCTGACTTTCACCACTTTACTCATTATTGTTGAGAGTATGTTCATTCCTGTGTCTCTGAGTTCAAAGAGGAAAACAAAAATAGCCTTTTTCATTAAAAAAGTCAAAGTTGGAGGGGTTAGCTGGCAAGATTTTTCCAGTGAATGGGTCTTGCTTTTGCAACTGGCCTCCAACTGAGTCCAAGGCAGTGTGAATTTGACTTTAAGACTATCTGCTGAGCTGCTTTCCCAGGCATTTGAAACAGATGAGATGTAACAGCATTTTTTTCCCCTTAGCCAGGGCCAGTTTCCTATCAGAGGTGCAAATTCAGATTTATCTACTACAAGGAGCTTAATAAAAAACACCCTTTCCCCCTCCCCCAGTCACTGGTTATCATAAACAAATCCCTCAGCAGAAGCTAAAAAGAAGATACTTTGAGGTTAAAAGCAGCCTTTAAAAGAAAATGATGTTGTACATCATCCCAAAATTTAATATGACTTTATGCACAATAGTAATGTGCCTGGTAATGCAAAGATTTTTCTAAAGTAGCTTAATAACAATCCAATATTCTCTTCCTTAAAAAATGAAAATGTATGTCAAAAAAGGATCTAATGTAGCTGCATCTTGTATCCATTGATGGAGAGAGCTGATTTACATAGATAGCATTTAACATACTATCATCATTATCCTATCAGTCTTCTGTCTAATCTGGAAGCCTTGAGACAGAGTTCTCAATGTTCTCTGAGGTAAAAAAATACCAACCAAAATTATGGTAAAGGGGGAGAAAAAAAAACAGTGAGGGACAGATGAATATCAAATCAGATGAGATAAAAATGGGACTTTTTTTTTAGCCAGCAAAGAATGAACTTAAACTGCTGAAAAGTGGATAAAACAAATAATGTTTAAGACTGCAGCATACAGTACCACAATGATGAGGGATAAAAGAGAGAATTATGTTAATGGCCAGGCCTGCATGTGCTTGTGGAGGCTGCTCTTAGATTGCTTGTGATGGCTTGAAGGATGCAGATAGATAGTGTGGATCTCTGAAATCCAGGTGGTGTACAATATTCATTTCCTTTCCCTCTTCCCCTCCTTTGCATGAATTTAATGCTGGTGGAGGATGTAAACAGCTGAAGGAGGCCTTCTACTGTGAGCAGGATGGAGCCACATGTAAACCTAGACAAGGTGAGACTGTCTGAAATGAGATTTTGTGCTTCTCTCTATTTGAACCAAGTTTGCATTACATTGCTCATCGTCAACACAAGTGTGTGGTTATGGCTCCTACCCCTTGCTCTCTTATTTTTAGTTTTTCTTTAAACTCAGCAAACCCAGCAGTGTTTGTCCCTTTCCCAGCCCTGGTGTGTCCCCCCCAGGCTGCAAGGGCTGCCCCAAGTCCCCCAAAGTGCCCTGTCCAGAGACACATCCAGGTCTGCAGGCCCATTCATACTTCCCAGCCATGCCACGGGGCTGAGGTTTTCAGAGAGGAAGCAAGGTAACAGCACTTCTGTTTGTCCAAAACCCTTTTCTTTTGAAAACAGGGCAACTAAGCAGGTGGCAACTCAGAAAGGCATATGAGGAGACTGGGGCAGGGCTCAGGTCAGCAGGTTAGGGCATCAAAAACAGCAGAAGAGAACCGGCAGCCAAGGAAACTCCCATGTGAGGTGACATTACGGCCTCGAGGCTGCCTTTGCTGCACTCTGCACCTTTAAACTCTTATTGAGGGGGCTTAACTGCAGCCACATGAGCCAGGCCTGCTGCAGGGATGTGTCCAGGAGCCACCCAGACTGTGCTGTCCTCTCTAGGCAGCCCTGTTGTGGGGTGGCATCCCCTCAGCCCTCTGTGCACAGCTCAGGATGTAGGGCAGGAGGGCATTAGCACAGAGGTGGGTGGCAGCATCCCATTAGCATCCCATCCCTGCCCTGGGTTCATGCTGGAGGCATGGCTGGGCAGACCTTTCCACCCCTTCCTGCACTGAGCAGGATGAGGTACATGCCTGTGCCTGACCCACCAGCATAAGAGGACACAGATTTTCCTTGGAGTCTTAGAGGGGCAGTTATAATGACGCCCAGCCACTGGGTCATCCCACATCTCCTGCCAGTCCTTCAGCTCCTGCCCACTTGTCTGCCTGTTTGAGGGATTGGTTCCCTCAGTCAAAACTAAAGAGCTCTCATGATGCAAGGATGTGGTTGCCCTCTTTGTTTGAGAAGGCACGGCAGGAATTCCCGCAGCGGAAGAGCTCCAAGTGCTGATCAAAATCTGCCCCAAGTGAGCTGGGTTAGGCAGATCCAACATCACTTGCATCAGGCCCTTCAGGAGGAAAAACAAGCAACACCTCTGGCAGAAAACAAGGATTTACCTTTGCATCCCATTCACCTCTCCCAGAACCCAAAACTATCCTAGCTCATTGGGGAGCAATGCACAAATTCCCAAGTGATCCCCAGAGTGAGCACAGGGACACGAAGGAAACGGAGCAACCCTCTGGCACTGTCTGTGCCACACATGTCCCCATGTCATGTGGCTGCTCAGCCTCATTCAATGCTGCATCTGCCCCTGCATAGAAGCCAGTATGATGCAATATAAAGCCTGGTCTAGTCACTGCACCTCATTATGAGGAAGAATAGAGCAAATTTTCCCCTTACATGGACACGGAGAGCCAAAGCCATGCTGCTACTGGCAGAGTTCCCCTGTGGTTGCAACTATAGGGCACCCAGCAGGGATTTAATCCTGTTGTAAGCAGCATTATCTTGAGCTCAGATATTTGTTCTGGGCTTCACAGGGTTAGCAGTAGGGATCAGTCCTGCCCCCAAAACCTAGTGGCTTTCAAGGTGGAACGTGATCATTTTATTAAAGGGATTATGCACCATTGTTTGTTTGCAACCACAAAGCACTAGACTCAGTGACTCGGGAGGTGCCTTCCAGTCTTTTGCTGCTGTGTTGCTAATTGAAAGAAAAGCTGTTGGTTCCCTGTCCTCAACATTTATCATACACAAATCCCTTGGATTTCTTGCAGATTTCCCTGGGAGCCCAAGGATCTTGGGACACAAAAAAACTCTTCTTGGAATTTCTAACTCATATAGCTCAGTTTCTATTTTTCAGAAGTAGAGGGGAAAAATGGGATCATAAAAGACCGAGGTGTGACATTATTTTTCATAAATACATCTTGCTTTGACTCCTTGATATTGTCCTTTTCAGGCACATGAAGCCTGATCAGCAGCAGACAGGAGGCAAAATGGCAGAGACCCAGACTAGGAAGAGTCTCTCCTCACACCTAACCTAAACCAGGCTTAAAAAACATCTCTTAGAAAAATAGTTCTCTGAAGTGAATTGCCTGGAGAAGATGAGATAAAGAAAAACTAAGATGCAGAAGGTGTAGCAAACCTTTTCCAATCAACCATGGGGTTAAATGGGCTTAATGAAACTCTAAAAATGAAAGTTTTCTTGAGGAGAAATAGAAATATATGGATCTTACCACTTTTACAGACGAGTAGGCACTGCTCTGGTGCAGCCTGAGCTATTTACCTTCACTGTGGTCTGAGGGACTGGGAGATTAAATGCTGGTGGCTACCATGTCCACTCCTGCCAGGTGGGCTCGTGTGATTAGAAGCAAGACTGAGGTTGCAACACAAAACTTTCATCCCAGGGAAGCAATGATCACATCATCACACCCCCAAACAGCGGAGAAATGGAAGGATTTTCCTTTAAAGGAGTTCATCTGGAAGAGATAGAAAATAAATCTTCTTAAATACGATAACTGAGAATGCCCTGATCCTGGAGACAGACATCTAAGCAGATGCAAAAGACTCGTTGAAGACAAGCATTAGTGTTTGTAAGATAAAGCCTTTATTGATACTTAAAGTTCCATCAGTTTAACTAAATGTATTTTTAAAACTCATTTAGTGAAAACATGCAAAACCCTTGGGCAGACACTCTAAAATTGTTTTAATGGTTTTAAATTGAATTGGCTTCATGATTCCTTACTAAATTAGACTGTGATAACTTTAAATTGTTCTGCAAGTAGCCACACAGCACTGTGCACAAGAAAAACTGAGCCAAGTTTTCAATGCAATTTCAGTTAAACCACCTTAGATATAAGTATGGAAAAAGCTTTAAACACAAGAGGATCATTAAATAGAGGATGGAGGCTTGGAATCTAAACATACAGAACAAACTGAACCTTGTCTGCTGAGACACAGCATTGCACTTCTAAAAACTCATTTATTTGCTTACTTAATTGTTCTGCACAATTTTTAAGTACTCAGGTGACTGCTGATAAATGGTTTTCTAGAGTAAATCTCTGCAGCTCTCATGCTCATTGGAGTCTACTGGGTTTGACACTCCAGGAGACTTCACAAGAACTTTTAAACTTTATCTTTTTGGTTCCTCCATGACTTTCTGAGACAGAAAGCAAAGAGGTGACAATAAAATGGCAGCACCCAGAGACAGCAATGACAGCTCCACCGACTATGATACTGAAAGAGTGACAAGTATTTCTAAAGGCTGCTTTGACAACTTATACTGGAGTTTTCCTTTAAGTTACAATCATTCTTCTGAAGCAGTGAAATTGGTGCCTGAAGGATCTGAAAATGAAGAAATAAACTTGTGTAAAGTTGGCAGTATCTCATGGAGAATCAGTTATATCTATAATGCCCTGTCCTACACCTGCCAAAGTTGCCTCAAGACCCTTTTGCTGTGCCATGGTACTGCAGATTATTAATAAAGCTCCTGCTCTGCTCCTGACCACTCCAAGGCAGCAAACGGGGAGTAGGTGTGGGATGGTGGCCTGGGCTGCCTCACTGGTACCTGTCCTGCTCCTCAGTGCCACCCCCAGGCCTTCCCAAGGTCTGATAATGGGGGCTGTTGTTACCTTCCCTACTCCAGGCCCTCCTGGTTGCTGGGAGGGATCACTGGATCAGTTCATTGTCACGAGCAGCTCGAGGTTTGCTCTCTGCTCTCTGTGCACTGACAGGCTCTGTGGCCACTGGAGAATCCCTCCCCCAGAGCCCAGCAAGGAAAGAAGGGACCCGAGTCCATGAGAACTGGCTCTGCTGGGATGGCACTGGCCAGCACTGCTGTGTGTGAGTTATAACTTAACAGCTGAGGTGTTTAAACCAGGGAAATCCAGATTCACACACCTGTCCCAGCAATGCTCCAAGCAGAAAACAGTTTCCTGCTGCACTCTCCATTCAGGGTTTAGCCTGAAGTTTCAGCCTAACCATTGAAATTTTCTTTCACCTGCCTAGTGAAATGATTGCTTGCCTAAATAATTCAGTTGCTGGCAGCTTTATCAGCTGGACACCAGGTTATTATTGTTTAGAGGGCAGCAAATCATTCCATGGGGAAGTGGGAATCATCTGTGAACTGCAAAAGCTGGCAACCAGACAAACACCAAGATGTCAGGGAACTCCTGGGCCTGCTGCACTTGGCTTACACAGTTTGGTCCCTTCCACCAAAAGGCCAACATCCTTAATTTTGTCTTTTCCCTGGAATGGGGAAGTTCCTTCTTTTCCAGGCAAATCAACAGAAGCTCACTGAGATTTATGGCTTTGATGAGTGAAATTTTCAGCCTTGAATCTACAGACTGATGCTTTAAATACATTACAGAGATTATCAGCAATGTATCAAGGTGTCTTTGCAGGATGGTATAAACTTCTACTGCACTACTTATTGCCATAAACCATACTCCCAGGTTTTTATTTATATGCGCATTAGCTCGATATGATTGGATCTGTAGCCAGCCCTGTGGACTGGAGTAATTTATATATATCAATAAAGGTCTCCAGCCAGCCACTGGGTGCTCTGAGGGGAACAGTAGTTCCATTTAAAACATTAGGAACTGGAGAAATTGAAAATAACTCTCTATTTAGAAGCCAAGAAGTAAGACAGCAGGCAACAGAGGTCCCAGCACAGCAAGGCTATACTAAAGAGATTGTTAAAATGTCATTTCACTTACATATAAGCCCCAGAAAAAAAAATATTAACCCTTTCCCTCCCATACTTGCTGCAAAAAATACTTGAAAAGAAAACACATTCTTCAAACCCAAAGTGTTTTAAATAATCTCGTGGGATATGACCATAAAACTTTGAGCGACACATTCAAAGAATTAAGGGGAGTTTACTTGCAAAATTAGTTTTAAAAAAAGACAGAAAATCTCATTACCTTTGCATTTGTTAATGTTAGAGCTGAAATGTAAAAGCAGCAAAAAATCCCTCAGTGGCTGGATTTTACAAGGCACAAAAAGCCTACAGGAAGAAGTGTCATCTTGTCTACCTAAAGCAACCCAACCCAATACTATTAAATTTTAACACTAAAAAGTGTGGGGTTTTTTCCTTTAACAAGCAGGGAAAGCACTGCACACTCATCTAGCATAGATCTGCAGAGGTTTACCTGCCTCCACTGCTCCCAAGTTTCCCATGGTTCATGGATACACTTGGCTGGCAGTCTGGGCTTTAACAGTGTTTATATAGTAAAAATTTCATCTTACAGTGAACTTTAATGACCTGTAACTCAAACCCAGCTTGATCAACTTCCTACAATTTTTTTCAAAAATTCTCTTTAACTTTCTGCAAAATATAGCCAGCAGGTCACAAGGAGGATAGGGGAAAACTGTTTGAGACAGAAAAAAAAGCCATATGAAGCTACACGAGAAAAACAGGCTGTAGGGGCTTATTGCAGAGTGAACTCTGGAGCCACATGATTCACATGTCCGGACAAAAAAGTATGTGGGATTGTGAGAGAGAAAAATTGGCTAAAAGATGGCCTTACCCTGTCTTACTGATCTGTATTTTCTTCACTTTGAACTAGAAAAGCAGCAGGAAAATGCAAGCTCCTTCCCTCCAGCCCAGCCCCTCTTGCAGGGGTGAAGTGCCAATGTTTCATTTTGCTTTATTAGAACTGACATTTTTTGTGAAGGTCTGGAACAGAGGCATGGAGGATTTGTGCCCTGCAAAGAGAGCCCGTTGGGTTTTCTTTCTCTGTTCTTTACTTCACCTGGGGAAAAAAATAAGAACAGAAAAAAAAAAAAAAAAAAAAAAAAAAAAAAAAAAAAAACCACCAAATGTACTGCTAAGCTGGGGAGCAGTTATTTTATGCATGGCTGATGTGACCACATCCCAGAGTGAGCCTTCCCCTCTCCCATCACACCCCCACACCCCAAGAGGGGGGAAAAAACTTCTTTAATGCATAACAATGCCATCGTGTGCGGGAGAATTCCTGCCTGGAAGGAAACGTCCCCTCCAGAGCCCCCACGTGCTGTTCCCAGTGCTTTGAACACTCCTGCTGTCCTTGTGCCCCAGCCAAACTAAATCCATTTCTATTCAAAACTCAGATACTGCCCCGCTGTTCCAGGTTTTGTTTTGTTTTTTTAAAAGGTTTGTTTCTTACATTGGATGTTTATTTGCAGTGGGTTAATTGATGGCTCATGAGGCTTCACTTTTCCAAGGATATTGCTTTCTGCTCTGGGGACATAGTGTGGGCTGGTGGACAGAGCCTTTGGGTAGAGTCTGTGGAGAGCTGAAGTGGGGTCTGGAGGAGCCCATGCCCTGTAGCTCCTTTTCCCATCCCTTCAGTGAAACCACCCACCCTCTTTTCCCATCCCTTCAGTGAAACCACCTAACCCTCCTGGATTAATGCATGGTCTCAGCTCTCCCACTGAAGAAGAAGCTGCTAATTAATATTGTGAGAATGTTGTATTTAATCCCTCCAATGAGTGGGCCTTAGTTAATATCTGGGTCTTGTGTTAGACCTCATTCCCTGGAGAAAAGTCATCCTAGGATACATAAGTGGGAGGAAAGAATGATGTGGTGATGTAGAGGAAGGATATATGAGAGGAAGAGATGTCAGTGTGACAGGGCAAAGGTGAAGGAAAACTGCATGGAGATGTATCACAGCAGTGGTAGCTCATGAATGTGCAAAGTTTTCACCATCTACAGAGAGTATCCAGCTCTTCCAGACAAGGAAAACTGGGCTGATGCTTGTGGGTGACGTGTCACTGCATTGGCCTCAGGGTCCACAGCTTTTCTGGGCAGGACACAAGAACAGGACTGTCCCTGTTCAGCCAGGACTGTGCCCAATCCTGGCCAAATCATCAGGTCATGGGCAACGTCCAAACTGGAGTTTCTGAAAAGATTTCTGTGCATCCTGCAAGGTATCAATGGTCCTTCATAGTTGTTGATAATTATGGGGTTTTTTCCTGAATAAGTGCATTAGTGCCTTATATTCTCACTTGGTTGGAACCGCAGGCACACGGCGCTGCAATGGCTGTGTTATTCTAACATTATTAAATGTGCACTCTTCTTTTATTAGGCTTTTTAATAACATTTAAGTTGCACTCCTGGGAATTTTTGCAGAAAGGGAACATTGGCCAGCCTAATTTGTACATGAAAATACCCCGTAGGCCAAAGAAACAAGATTCAGATGAATTTCACGTACAGTATGACTATGAATACAACAAGCACTGAAGGAGCTTTGGGGTATAAAAAAAATGCTTGAATGCCATGTGTTGAGCTCTCAAGGCTGTATCTTGTTTGTGCACATTACTGCTTACACTCCACATGTATTTTTGCTTTTTTAGTAAATGCACACAGGTCTTCTCATTCCATATATAAAAGGCTCCTCGTTACACCCCACAATGACACAGTGGAGAATGCACTGCCCTTACAGGAGACCCTGCTCTGCATGTCAACTCTAAACCACTGAATTCCCAGGCCACCAGAAACACAAAGCCCTACGGGACATCCTGGGTGAGTTGTCCAAGTGCACTCCCAGCCAGGAAATCCGTGGGTGTAGAGTGATGCTGGAAGAGGAGGCAGATGCTTGTGTCAGGCACCGTGGGGACAGATTCCCCTCTTGGGGAGCTCACCAGCTCAGGCACGAACGGGATCAAAGCTCTGGAGAGGAGCAGGCTGCCAATGCCAGCTAAAGTCTCTGAAGACAATTCTCTCCTCTTTGCTCTGGCTGACACTGCTGTTAAGGAGCTTTTATCTATAATCAGCTGTTTGTCATCTTCCTTGCTACTTCATTATCCCTTTTGAAAAAGTGTTTTGCAATAATTTTAGAATAGTAAACAAACAAAGTCGTTTTAAAAGGGAGAAAGCTGTGCGTAACCCTTTTCCTTTCCCTGGGAAAATCATAACTTCAACTTAAGTGTTTCAGTTCATCTCTTTCTTGGAAAGCTAGCACATGGAGATCCTGACAGAGGGGGCTGCAGGAATTCACAGGAACAGCACTACATTTTCTTGCTTACAGCTGCCTTTACTGCTGCAGGGTTACTGTTTTCCTACAGTACTACACAGTTTGAAAAATTGAGCTGTTAAAAGTGTAAGAATAGAAAATATACAGCATTACTTTCAGAATTAAAGCATCTGAAGAGATGTTCCTGTCACAAGAAAGGGGTTCTAAGGAATGGAGTTTGGCTTTTGGCTTTGCCAGAAGCTCCCTGACTTAGCTTAGGTGAATCATTGAAATGTCTGTTAATTATTCTCTCTTTCTGGTTTGTTTCTTTAGAAGCAAATAAATAACTTCTTCCCTATCAGTATTCAGCTGTTTTCAAAACAAATGCCTGCATTTTTAAAAGGAAAATTATTCAGATAACTGCTTACTGATGGGAAAATTGTAAGTTCCTTTATGTTTGTGGAGCAGTTTTCTCTACATCCAGTCACTCGTACACAGGAACTCAGATCTGGCTGCATAGTTTGCAGAATTCCCAAAATGCACATTGTCAATGGCAAGAGCACAAAGAAAAGATGGGAATGATTGGGGCACAGGGGTTGAGGGGAACAGTCCATTTCCAGGGCTGCAACACCCTGTGGGAACCCTGACTCAGCAGTGGGAAACGAGTTGCGTGGTCACGTTTCTCTAAAGCTTGCAGGTTTTTCTGTGGTTTCTTTCACATAAAGTTCATGGGAACATTTTGTTCAGTTTCATCACACAAGTTCTCTTTTGTACTTCTCATGTTTCATTTTGGGCATGAAATGATGAACAGACCCAGAACCTCAAAGAGAAACTCATTGGAAACCACAACATTTCTTTGGTCTTCATTTTAAATCCAAGAAAATCCACAAAATGCTCACACTTTCTATGAAAAACCATCAGCTGGTTTAAGGAAAGATCCTAATCAAACCTTCCCCTGATTTTAGTGAGGAATTCCTGATTCATGCCAGAGTAAGCAAAGACGATTCAGGGGAACAGTGCCCAGGAACTATGCAGTGAACTTGGCCTGGGTTTCCTGTTGATGAAAAAAAAAGATTTGAAAGTAAATGAGTTAGAACAAGATAGTCCCAAAATGGGCTCACTTTCAGGTTGCACAATGGGTATTTTGAACAATTGCAGTCACAGTCCATTTTCCCTTGAGCAATTTATCTGCATCTCCACAAACCCTCCTGGGTGCAGGAATATCCACAGGGAAATGCAGGTCCAGACTCAGCAGAGACATGCACAAGGGATGCAAATACCGGGCTTGGCTTGTGGATATTCTTTCAGTATTTTGCTTTTGTGTTGGTGCTGGAAACACAAGTACCAGAGATCTGAAATAGTATTTGCTGTGTCCTGTGGTCACAGAATTCACACAGAATCACAAGGTTGGAAGAGACCTTCAAGATCATCAAGTCCAACTCAGCCCCAACACCTCAACTAAACCATGTCATCAAGCACCACATCCAGGCTTGTTTTAAATGCATCCAGGGATGGTCCTCCAGCACATCCCTGGGATGCAGGGGGAGAGACAAGCCAGTGGCTCTCCCGGGGAGCAGTGGTGGAGCTGGTTTTATCAGCACTTGGGAAGTGGTTGCAGTGTCTGACAATGGTGCTGATATATGAAACACATGTGAGAGTAGTGCTGTGCACATGTGGCCTGGTTTGCACATTGCCTTGTCATTTTCTCTTTCCTGCAAGACAAATGCAAGGAGGGTGATAGATTTTTCAGAGGCTGGGAAATTATTTTTGTGTTTTGCAATTCTGTTTTGGCTGGTGGTGAGACTGGAACAGCGTTGAGTGTGTTTGTACCACACGTAGCACACTCCTAAATAACTCCGGTGTCAGACAGTGACGCTTACAGCATTAGTCCCAATCTTTCTATATATAGTGACTTATTGAAAAGGTCTTACTTCAAAACTGCTGCTGCTGCAAAATCCCTGTTGCTGAGTAATATGACCCATGATATTTTATATTTACTAGAGCAGATCTATCTCATCCCTGCTCCATTTGATACTGCAACAAGAGATATGTGTAAAGAGTTAGTCACTGTGACTCACATAACCTCAGTCTCTATAAAGGAGCTGTGTTTCATGCTTTTTGTCTTCTTTTATTTTCATAGAAGGAAAAAAAAAAAAAAAAAAAACGTTCTAAGTGAATCAAGAGTAAAAGGAGGAGATGGTAGTAATCAGTTCCACCTAATGATTGATCAGTCTGTGAGGAATGCTGATCAACTCCAGATGTTGCATTCCAGCTTCAAAATGTGATCATCAGTTCAGAATTCCCATCTGGTTTGTCTGACACCAACGACAGAAGAAGTATTCCAAGAAACTCTAAAAAAAATATGTGGGTTTGGGGAGAATCTCTCTCAGCTCAGACCAGTCTCTTGCCAGTAGGATGTGGCTGCTCCCTTCTGTGGCTCTCTTTGGGTATTCCCAAGTGACTGGGTCTATGGATGGTATCTGACAGAAATCCACCCACTTTTGGAGATATCCTTTTGGATCACCCTGACTTTCAAGGCCAGGGATTTCTGGATGCTGCTCTTTCCAGTTGTGCTGGTGGAGAACTGTTGGTGACACTCTAGTGTTAATATTTCAACTCTCCTCCAAAATCAGAAGCTAATTCAATTCAGCCATCCTGCCCATTTGCCAGATGTCACAGGAAGAAATGACTGCCAGGGACTCATCAGTGTCTCATCAGCATATCAGCATTTGGAAACTTTATTTTCTTTTTTTTTTTTTTTTTTTTTTTAATTTCCTTAATTCCCCGAGCTCTGCTTCCCTTATTTACTCACCTACCCCATCCATCCTATAAGTCAATCATGCCTCTGGATAGCAAGGTGCCAAATTCAGCTCTCAGCCAGTGATTCACCATTCCCACTGATTTTAACAGAACTTAGGAACATGTTATCCATGGACCAGTCCAGCTCTCACCCAAGTGTCTGCACAAAACTGGTCACTCCTGTGCTTCAGGGAGCTCCTCAGGGAAGGCACTTGCCAGCAGATTTGCTGTATTCCTGAACCACAAGTGGTCAACACCGAGGTGCAATTTGCCTGCAAGAGGCAGGAGGGGACAACCTCCCTCAAGAAGACAGAAGAACAGAGGGGGAAGGCAGCAAGTGGCAGTCTTGACCACCTGCATTGGTTGTGTCCTTGTGGGGTCCATCTGCACCCCTTAGGAAGCAGATATTTAATTACAGCTTGTAATCATCTAATGACAGCTTGTCCTACCACAACACAGGGCAGCCACCATCAGACACCCAAACATCCAGGCTCATCCACCCCAGACAGCAGCACCCACACGGAATCCCATTCTCATCAGGAAAGGAGAAACAGGAGGAGGCAAAGAACAAATGTAAAACCTGTAGGAGTCTTAGCTGCTGTCCTTGCAGGAAGAGCACTCCTTGCAGTGCAAATCCAGCCCTGTTCTGGAGAGTGGGGCTGGAGAGTCCAAAGCAGCCCCCAGGAGCATCCTGGGGCTGGGCATGGCAGCAGCACTCACAGACACACCCCATCCATGGCACAAAGAGTTCCACAGTAACAGGCTTGGTCTGACCAGCCCCACTACTGCAGGGAATTATCCAGGGGGACTTAAGCTGCCCACTGGAAAAACAGAAGCCAGGCTTGGAAACCAGTTGCATCATGAATGATAATGGTGCTGACAGCTTTAAAAGCTCTCAGGAACTTTTTAAAGCATGGCTATTCCGCCTCAGAGAACCTTTCACAGAGCAGGAGCGCAGCCGTGCAGGAGGAGCCTGAGCTCCTCAGGGAAACAAGGAGCTGCTGCCATGTTGGGCATTTCCTCTGCATTTCCAGAGGAAATTCATGCTTTCAAGGCAAGGGGAGTCAAAAAACACGGTCCTCCTCAGGGAGTTAGGGCCTTTGGTAGGCACCCTTCTCTCTTGTGAACACCTTGGGTGTATTTAAGGGCGTGGAGACTCCAGCACTCCACCTGTGTTGGATGGGTGGTGAAGGTGCCCCACACACTTAAACACATTTCCTTGCTAAATTCCCTGCTGTACATTAATTTTTACTGATTGCTAATGGCTGCCTCGCTGTCTCTAAGGAAACTGGTCCAGTTATTATTAATTTTCAGGGTAGAAGAAAAATAGATATTCATTTATCAGTGAGGTACAAAACAACAGCCATTTTTTGTTATTGCAAACTGGTTTTTAACTACACAAGTCCCACACTGATTGTGGTTTTGGTCATTTCTTGCCTTATAACATCCTACTGGAGGAAAACATGAGGCAAGAATAAGTGAAATTGAAGCAGTGTTCAGGAGAAATTTCAGTTTCCTTCAGCAAATGAATATGAAGTGAATGCAATTTTCAGCTGTCACTGACCTATTTTAGACCCTCTCTTTGGAAAAAAAAAATATCCCTAGGAAATTTCATTTGCCATAACATGATTTTTCTGGAAAGATCAGTGAAAAGAAAACCAACCCAGAAGAAGAAGTTTAAATATAGGGATCATGAGCTGCTTTTTACTTGGTGCAGGAACAGGGACAAGCAGAATAAATAGATTTATATGGGTGCTATGACCATCTCTATTCAGCCCACAGGTCAGTGGGGAGAAAAAGTGACCCAAGCAAAATTAACATGGCCTTAAATCTTTTCTGACATTCATGGTAGGGAATCTCAAAATACATAAGCGTAGCTGACTTTAAGTACATAAACCTAGCTGGCTTTAAATACATTTCCATGCCTATGCTGTAATGGAATTCTGCTGGGGTTTGCAAGCCCTTGATTTGATGCATTTTGGGGGACAAAGTCTCTGCTGGCAAAACTCTTTTGTGGCACTGGATTTACTCACAAAGACAATTCAGTCTGGTGTGTTAAAGGCCTGGTTATGAGAACATAATCACATGATAGATTAAATTACCCCATAATACCATTTCTTGCCTCGGAATGGAGATCTAAAGGAACAATTTCCAGTGGAAGTAGATGTATTTGACAATTTTTGGTGTCACAAAATTCACTGGTAGTGTAGGTTTATTTAAGACTATTTAACTATAAATCATTTGCATGTTTGTTTTAATAACTATTTATTGTCATGTCAGCTGAGAGACACAGATTAGTATAGAGTGTGCAATATCATACAGAGCAGAAATATTTTAGCACAGCCACTCTGTCAGGCTGTGGCATTTACCAGCCTCTGAGTAGATGCTCAGTTTCCTATTCACACATGATTTTGTGAATTTGCAGGGGCTTTATTGTTTCAGGGTGGGTACAGGAAACACTGTGTGAGTAAGTGTAAAACTGTGGTAGTAGCAGAGTGGGGGGTTTTATTTTCAGATGTTCCTCAGGTATGGGATGTTTATTTCCTTTCTTTTATTTTATTTTTTTAATGTGACATTATAGAAAGAAAACAGTAGTTTACAGGCAATGGGAATGGCTACTTGCACCTGCTGATGCACACTTGAAATAACAGTTCTGCCTGAAATATCTGTACTCTTACATTTTTATTATGTTTCAAGATCAAAGTAAAAATTTAGAAAACTGCAAATTACTTCATAGTTTTCATTTTTTATCAAGAGCTAGCTGCATTTCTTAAAATCACAAAATTCCAGTCTTTCATTTATGAGAAAATTTTTGCTTCTAAGTCTCTTTCCTTTTTTCTTTCAGACTACCAATTTCTCTCTGTGCTTCCTGTGCTCTGTACTTCTGTGTATTTATTGTAAAATGGAGTTTCTTTGTAAAATGCTTTGAAGAGGAAGAATTAAATATGTTATATGGGAAACTACCATCATTAACATTGATTTACTAGACCATTTTGAGAATACTGTGGTTGAATTTACATATTTAACTGCAATCTCAGCCTTATTCACAAAGTTCTTCAACGTGAATAACTTTGAACTGAGAGTTAATGACTTGAGTAAGTTCTGTACCAAGAAGACACCCAGGTGAGAGTTACAGATATAAAAGAGTTTTAAATTATGGGGTATTTTGGGCTTCCTTTGAACAAAGATATAACAGCACAGAGAATAAATTAGCAATTTCTATTTGAAATCAATCGAACCATTTGCATGACACCAGTGCAAGGTTCAGTCAAGCTGTTTCTATAGCTGAGAGCGTGTTTTAGTATCAGTGAAATAATCAGGGGATTCCAGGAGATAAAAAGTGCTAATAGATAAAAAGTGCTACCCCTCAGCACATCTGCTACAAGTCAGGTGGTGGTGGCTGAACCCAAGAGTACAGAACTGGAGCAATGTATCATCCTGAGTTCAACCACAAGCATAAACACCCCAAAATCACTGCAAGCCTATTGCAGATTGTCTGATTGTATCACTCAGGTTTGCATTATGTCAGCAAGTGAGGAGTCAGCCAGGCAGGAAAGAGAAATTACACCATGCCAATTATTAAACTAACAAAACAGAGATTTGCCACAAATTATCCATGAGCTATTCAGAAAGGTAAATCCCTTCCTCATAAAATTTCACAGAATGACAGAATGTCCTGAGCTGGAAGGGACCCACAAAACATCCAGGAGGGCTCCTTAATCATTGTTATAATTTCCATTATGCCCCAATGTGCTACTTTCTGCTGTGATGGTGTTCACCTATTTCATATCTGGGTGCTTGAAGGATGAAAACTGCTCATCCCTACTAATACATCATGCCAAGAGCTGGAAGTTTTGATTAATTTAAGGTTGTCCAACCAGCCAACATGGGCAGTTCTGGGGGGTCTAGGCTGTTTTCCAGACTTTCTGACAAGTGAGTTCTTCCCTGTCCCATGATTGCCTCTTAGAGTGGTGGAGGCATCCTCATACCTCTTACCTCCCACCTCATCATCTTCTGAAGAAGCAGCCCCCTGCAATTTCCAAAGCTCTCTAGAGAGCCAATCTCTCAGCCATGCTTAAAAATAAACTTTTCAGTCTGCAGTCCCATGGGAAATACGTCATTAGGAAAGGCGGGGAGTGAAAGGAATTAAATCATTGACACTATTAGCTCAAGTGGCCACTGCAGCTGGTCCAGTAAATGCCAAGCCAGGCAAAGCTCAGTCATTTTCCCTCACACACATTGTGTATAGTGGAACGAGAGTGTCTGCAGATTTATTAGCTTGTATATAACACTAAATTGATGAAAACATCCTCTAGGCAACTTCATCTGCTTTCCACTTGCCATGTTCCCATGACAGTGACAACTTGTTGTGTTACAGCTGACCTGTCAGCCTCTGCTACTCCCTGTTCATCGGGGGCTGTCACTGGATGTGTATGAAGGGGAGGTGAGCAGAATACAGCAGGCAGTTATGCACACATCCCTCCCCACCAACCTGCTGAAAAACTGGCAAAGCTGACACTGGAGAGGTTATTGCTGGACCTTCACACAGATTCATCTGATATGTAAGTCTGTTCTGACAATGAACGGTATTGCTGAAAATATTTTCACTTAGCCACAATCAAATTGCTCAAGCCAACGGTCCAAAAATAGCAGCTCTGGGTGTTTTCTGCTTTTGCAAATAAGTGGTGAAAGGGGCATTCATTAGATCCTTTTTTCCAGCTAAAACGGTGACCAGCACAAATCAGGTATCAGGCAAAGAGTGCTCCATTGTTACTGCAGATGTGTCAATCCCTGGAAACAAAAGAATCTGCACCCGTCTAGGAACAAGCTCCCGGTTAGTTAGCAATTCAGAATGACTTCCAAAAGCAATCCCTTAGTCTCCAATGATATCTGTCTGACAACTACTTAATCTTGGCAAGAGCTGTGTTAAACCAGCCTGTCATCATTGCTACCTCTCAGGTGTAGCTTAAAAAGGGAAAGAGAAAGAGAGAGATCTATGAGTTTCAATCACTTAGAAGAAATTATAACTTTTTTGAAGCCTGTATGCAGATAGCATTTCCCATATTGAATGGAGGATGACAGTTCCCATATAGACAGAATGGTACAATGCAAAATGCCAGCTTCCAGGTGATTCTATCCCATCTCCGAGGCTGTCGGGAGCTATCAAATTAATGTTGAAATAATTGTCACTTGTGAATACCTGCCAGTGTAACCAAGTCGGGTATTTAAAAAAAAAAAATCCCAATTGATCAGCCTCACAAAATGTTCTGAATACTTAAGGAAAAAGTTTCACTGAGGGGTGACGCTGTTCCATATTCATTTTAGCAGAAGGACTTTTTTTTTAAGAACAGAAGCAATAATGAAAGTATTTGTTTCTTCATTGAAACAGTGTTAATATTATCACTGACTCTTTGATTGTTTAAAATTTTATGATAAAAGAAGCAAATAAAAATTAGCTAATGCTTGAACCTCTTGCTACTAGTCATTTGCAATAAATCTTGATGCTCTTCTCTCTCTCTGTCTCATTGCTATAAAAATTTCCACTTTGTTAAGTTCCCTTTTATCTCTCCACATCCTTACAGAGGTTTTATTGGGGTTAACAGTTTTTCTAGGTCCTATTGCTGCAAACTCGAAAGTGTTCTTGGTGTCAAACCTAATGAAGAGCAGTGATAGATTCTCTGGGTCACTCCAGTCCCATCCATAGCATTTCACAATAAATGACAGGATGGGAAAACTACATTCTCTATTCGTGGAACACATGCAGCAACAGCAACAGCATTGCACATTTTCTCTTTATTGACTTGCCAAGGTACCTACAGGAAAGAAGAAAGGAAGTCAGTGTCTGTGCAGCCTGAGAGCACTCCCAGCTCCCACTGAAACCACTGCTAAGTACTTGGCAGGTTTGAAATTTTGACATTCCTTCTCAACCTCTTGGAGGTACCAGGTTTCAGTATTCACCAAGCACACCTGAATACCCAGTACATGGCAACTGATTGGATCCTACTTATTCAGAGTCATCTCTTACCTTTTTGCTCTTTGCCTTCACCATTTTTCAGAGGGCTAAATGCAGTACACCCCGAACCAGCTGCATTTGAAATCTGCAGCCAGTGCTGAGTTCAGCAGAGAACATCCAGGGAGGCTGTCCATGTAGGCAGGACACTGGACCAATGCTCTGGGACCTGTGCTGGCCCTCACCTGAGTGCCAGGAACAGCCTGAGATCCCAACACACAACTGCCAACCCTTCAGACAGCTGGTCCCTCAATCCTGGAGGAAGCTCCTCCGTGATAAAGCAGCATGTTTCATCATAGGCAACCAACTTTTCTTTCCTCTGGAAGGCAAATATGCTGTGTGCTCAGTGTTCCCCAGTTCTCACTTCTAAATTTAACCTCCAGACTGGTCTCACATATGAGCCTTCAGCTGGGGGAGTTTTAGTGAGCCATGACTCAAATCTCTGGGTACCACCATGCAGAGCCCCTGTGCTAAATCACAACACAGGCTGAGACTGTCCATCCATGGCAATTATCTTGGAGCCTCACAGTTCTCTGCTAAAGGTTCTTTTGTCTCTCTTTACTTCCTACAAGCCAGACACCTGAATTCCATTTTCTAAACTGATAAAATAATATTTACAGTAATTTAACTATATCCTCTCCTTTTATTAGATCGTCTAAAGAAGTATCTAAAGTTATTCTTTTTCCTTAAACAGATCTTAGAATTTGGGCTACATTAGGATTTCTGTATTATGGAGCAAACTGGATCCATTCTATACTTGGACTGGATAAATTAAATATCATTTTGATTCTTGTGTATATGTGAACATGTAGAGAGAAAATTACATCAGCCAGCAGAGATTCATGTAGGAAATTTGCATGAAGTCTGTCTGTGTGCACAGCCCTGTGCATTTACACAATTAATACATATTGTATTTACTGGGTATATGTGCCTGCATGTTTCCCTTCCTGTGCAGCTAAAAACCCTGACAGTGATGTTCAGAGACAAAAACAGAGGAACATTCCATATTTCAATTTCAGCCCATATATCTCCAAATTTTTGAGTCACCTTTGCCAAGGGATGAATGCATGCTTAAAAACTTTTCCATTGGAAGCTCTACCCCACAAACTCCCTGACACTGTAATGACAAAGGCAGCAGCTGTTTTCCCAGGCCTTTCCTGAATTATTCCAGCAGATTAAAATATACATGTATATATTTATGCCGACAAGAAGGAGGGAAAGTGCAACTTCTAGTCAATGCCTAAATTTCCTGCCTCCGAAGCCCAGCTGGAGAGCAGGAGTTATAACAGAAAACAGCAGCACAATTAGCTGGAGTTCTGTAGCTGTCTGCAGCAGACTGCTTGCTCCTGTCTCTCTATAGGTGGTCTCCCAGTTCATCAGTTCATAAATAAGTAATTTGAAATGTGTTCCTGGGGGAAATTTTCCTCCTTCTCTCCTGAACAGACTGTACTCATCAGTTTTCCTGTTCTCCAGGTACCTGGCGTTCTCATTTATAATGGCCAGAGGAACTATGCTGTTCTAATTCTTGCTTCATTACATTTCCTAATGCTTGTTTTCAGCAGCTTCACAACTCCACATTTCTTTATATATTGATAAAAAAAACTCTTTGCATATATTATTTATTGGCACTTTCATGTTAGCTTTACTGCTGATTTAAATGGAATATTTTTACATACAAAGTAAGACTGTGAAGTTGGTTTCAGGTCTGAGGTTTAGATATTTTGATTTAAATTATGTGAGGGGAGGAAAAAAAAATCAGCAAGAGAAATCATTGTCACTGGCTATTTCCCTCCCGTCCTCATCACAGAATCTCCAGACAGATAGACTGAACATACCAATGCTTCCACAGAAGGGAACATTTTGTACTTTAGAGAAAAACATAAACACCAAATCAAAAGCTCAAGGAACCAGTTTACAAAGATCTTAGGTAGTCAAGAATGCAGCAGGATATACAAAAACTTGGCAAGTAAGTGCTTAATCCTAATGAACATCAAAGGAAATCAGGCACCCAATTCACTTAACTCATTTGAAAATACCTGTAAGTGCTGATTGGTGTCGACACTCTTGATGAGGAACAGGTCTATTGACATGTAAGAAAAAACACGACTTATCCACTGGTGGGAAGGATAATGATGTTAAAATCAGGGCTAATGTAAAACAAAGCAGCCTGAACCAAGGAAAGGGAGTAGGAAACAGCCAGGTTAAATATTTTGCAAGTTTTGTTGGATAAACTGATTATGGGATAACAACAAGCCTCATCACTGCTGGGAGTGGATCTCACACCCCTGTGACGCCACAGCCTCACCTGGGAGGGTCCAGCAGGAGCCAGCCATGGCATTGCCAGTGTAAAATGAGGTGCAGGGGTGCCAGCACTGGCACAGGAACCAAAATGTCTCCTGCAGACCCAGCACTGGGGGTCCTGAGCTCCAAGTCACTTTTGGAGTGATGAAGACCAAGACTTCAAGGCTTGGTTGCCCATGACAGGCAGAGATTTGAGTCACTGCACAAGCTCCCCTGCCCTTTAACAGCCACCAGCAAATGCCCCAACAAAACTCAGTGTGTGCATCTGCCTTTAACTTGTTTGCTTTTCATTCCTCTGTAGAACAAAAGGGAAGTGTTGCAACCTCAAAAGCCTCAGTGAGATGGAATTGCTGCTCCCCAGGAAGTCCAGATTAGGTGCTGACAGACCCTGGAGTGGAATTAGGGATGCAAAGCAAGAGTGTGTCTCTATATTGCCTGGAATTACTGTGATTTTATATTGCTCTTTTTGGACTTAATCAAAGACACCCATTGACTGCATGGATGATCGATCAGGCTTTGCTTTTTGCCATATTACTCTAATCAATGGCACTAATATATTACACAGAGCAGTTCACCAAATGACAGATTTAGAAGCATCTATCTTTTCCCTTAAGAAATTACACTGAAAACACCTAATGAAGAAGCACTTATTATTGCTTCTAGCTAGGCCCAAATGTTGCTCTTAATTAAATCAGTGAAAATTCAAAATTGGGCTGTTGAGTTCAATAATTGGCTTGTGAATGCCACTTATAATTTTGATTTTCCTGTATTTCAGAAGCAGATGAAAACTTACATGGGAAAAATTTATTTTACATAAGGGAACACTTACCATTTTCTTCTAGTTCTTTGATATATCTATTGAAATTAATTCTATTACTGGACTGTTGGTTGGTTACTGAACAGTTTGTTTTTTAAAGAAGTATGAAAAATATTTTAACTTTTAAAAATAGAAGGGCTGCTATGTAAACTAACTGAGCAGTCCTCAATAGCAAGTCAGTATTTTTTTTTTTTAATGAAAGACGTCAACATCTAGTTAGGCAAGCTGAATTCTAGTCCTTTCTCTACTCTAGTAGATAAAAATTATACCACAGTCAATGTAGAACAGCCAAGCTCAAGTATTCAGGCACTGCAAATCAGGTCCTCAGATCTGATCAGCTTTGCTTGAAAAAATAGAATTCAAAATATTTAGGATCCTTTTGTGCTTTTATTTAAGCCTGCACTAAGATAGACCACAGTTCTTCCACCTGCCAGGATATTTTTTTCTCCTTTGCCACAAAAGCAGATATTTACATGATGGCTGGAGCTGGAGTTTTTAAAACATGGTAATGTTTGATATCCATGTTACTTTGATATCCACAGTCATGGATTATAAAAAATTACAAAACATTAATAACAAAAAAAATTAAAAAACAAAGACAAGAGTTGATGGCAATTGGCATTTTCCAAGAGTTATTAAAATTATTCAGTGAGAGGTGAAGGGGGAATACTTTGTAAACCTTCTGAAAAAAAAAGAAAGTGTCATAATTAAAATCATCTTTTCTTCTGGGATTTTCTGTGGTGGGAAGGGAATTCTGTCACCCAACTGGTGCTGAATTTCTATGTTAGCCTTAATTATTTGCTGGTTACCTGCATAGCTCAGCAGTCATAGCAGGGACTAGGTTTTTCAGAAAAGCTCCCTACCCACTTCAGTGCTTGCAATGAAATTCATGCCATTGAATATCACCTAAACTTTTGAAAAAATATTATTTTTAATGGGTACAGGAAAAGAGGAAACTTGTTGTTTCTTCTGAAGGCTGAACTAGCAAAGAAAACAAACTGAGAGAAAAGGCTGGAAAGAAATGTTTTTATCAAACTACTTGCAAAATGAAATCAAAACATCTTTCAGAGCCTTTCCTTGAAAGGGATGTGGTTGGAGGAGGGGGGGAGCAGGAGGCAGCCAGGCTCCAGCAAAGCTCGGATTCCTCATTCTGTGGCAGGCAGGGCTCTGCTGCACCTCTTTTGGGCTACTCCTTTTCAAATTCCAGTAGCCCCCAAATGACAGCAGCTCCGTGTGGGCACTCAGGGTGCTGGCAGGGACAAAGAGAGGCAGAGCAAAGCTGGCAGCTGATAAATCTTGTGGATAAGTGCAGCAGAGAGAGGGGCACTGGGGGACATTGCCCATCCTCGTGCTGCCAGCTCCATGTGTGCCCCTCACTCCCTCCTACCGTAATATTCCAGGCAGGGAAGACACCAAACAGCCTCCTTGGCTCCAGGAATGCCTTATCTGAAGTCGTCCTCAGAAGAGGAGATGAGCCTATTTGCATTTTCCCACTGAAGCACGGAGGGATGTTCCTTGTTACATTATTCCGTGCGCTCAGGTTTGCCCCAGGCCTGCTCGTAGGCTGCAAGAGCTCTGAAAACACCTGTATCCTTCCCACTTAACTGCACGCTTCACACAAATCTTTTTGGAGGCTTTCAAAAGACATAGACTAATATTTTACCATGCTCACATGGATTTTTTTCCTATGAGGTTGCTGAAAACAGAAATTAGCCACTTGATACCTACTTCCTCTCCTTCCTTGGATTGCTCTTTTATCTGTAAAAGCTTCCCTCTAGGTTAGGCTTTGGATGAGCATCTTCCTCCACAGGAAAAAAAAAAAAACCAAAACAACCAAACCTTTGGAAATGCACTGTAATTCAAGCACCTGTCACATACCTGAATGAAAGATTCAAGGGTATTTTTCTATTGGAAAAGACTTGGCACATTCCTTGTTAGAAAATTCAAAATCCATTAAGCCATCTCTCCTATGGATTTATTCTCTCTGTTGAAAACATCCTGAAAATTTATTACAGCACAGAAAGCTACTACTTCAAAAACAGTTCAAGGCAGCTTCCCTTCGTGTGGGGCTGCTCCCTGCTACAAAGGCTGGAGAGATTGCTGGGACTTGATCCAAATTTTACTGAAGTCAAGGCAAGGATCCTTACATAAGTCCAAGTGGAACCATCCTGGGCTGGGTAGAGGAGAAGCTTTTCCATCTACACGTAATTGCACAAAAAATTCTGCCTGGATGAGAATAAACCTGGAAGAAACACTTCAGAGGACCTGAGTTTAAAGATCAGTGGCTGCAATAATAAGTGGTGCCTATGGAAAAAGCTGTGTACTCCACCCACACTGCAGGAAAGTGATGGATGCACTGCCTCTCCCTGTGTCTGGGAGGCTCCCAGCCTCCCTGTGACTCAGTTTCCCCATCATGGAAAGCTGTGAGGCCAAGCCTCCACAGAGACACAGTGTGAGGGCTCCTGGAGCACATCAGTGCTGCACACTGTGGTGAATATTATTATTTACACTTGGATTTAATTACACAGTGCGTGTACACGATTGTGCATATGCACATGTGGTTACCTTGGTGACAGCTTTATTCTGATATGAAGTGGCCATAAGAAAACACCATAGGGGATTGGCAGGAATAAGGGCAAGAGACAAATTAGTTCCCATCAGGATCAGCTACCAAGAGCCTGATGCCAAGTTACATAACAGGGGGCAAAAAGTCAATGTTCCATCCCCACGTTTTCTTGAAAGAACACAAATGTCCCTAAGTCTTCCCTCTCCCATCATCTTTTAGTGTCGTTTCATTAAGGATAGAGTGAGGATTTTTCTAATGCACTCAATAATTTCCCACTCTCTCTCCTAAACGATGATTTCATGTGTAACTGGCAGGAGATGAAATTTTAACAGATTGAATCTCTCTCTCTCTCTCTCCTCTGCGCGCGCCTACACGCACATTCTTTCAGTCCCCAGATAGAAACTGTAATTCCCCTATATAAAAATGGGGGAAAAACATTTTTTTTCCTCCTTTTCAAATGTATAACATAGTTGTGAAGGCTAATTATAAAATAATGTTTATACCTTGGAGACCAAGACAGGAGGTTACGAAAATGCTTTAAAAGTCCCAGTGCTGCAATAGAAGAATTTCATTAACTGAAACAAAGCAGAGCTGGTGAAAGTTTGAAAAACAAAGTATGCAAAACATTAAAAAAACAAAGCCAAATCTATTTACTGGTCTGGTACATATCAAACTTTCAAGGTTCACAGTGATTCCTTCACATTCCAAAGTGAAAAATGCAATTAAGAGGTTCATTTTTGTTCCTAAAATCTTGGCTTTGAAATGGCTTTTTCCTTTCAAGCCTGGAGGAAGCGTGGAGCTGACTGGTGCCCAAAGAAGTTTAAGTGCTGCTATCCCACCCATAAGCCTGCAGGATGAGATCTGTGTAACCCAGGCTGTGCAGAGTGCCTGCACCAGGAGATGATCTGCTAGCACCACTTTGGGATACAGATGTGCTGGGAGCCAATTCTCCCCCTGCACAGGAGAGTTGGCACTGCATGATTGTCCAAAGGACCTGTGAAGAGGAGGTGAACCCTGACAGATGTGAACTTTACCTCAGAGTAAAACTGGCTCACAGCAGTGTCCCACCAAGGAGAAAGTCACATTTTATAATTGCCATATTGCTCACTGCAGTGAGCTCTGCCTGCCTGGGCCTCGGGCAGGCAGCAACAGCCCGGCCCAGCAATTTCACAGCTGCAATTTGCTGCCTGCATCCTCCAAAAGTAGCAAGTAAGAACAGAGCCAGCAGCATCTGGCCTGACCCCTCATCCTTCTGCACATCCAGGCCCCGAGCACAGTGAGGCTCTTACCTCTGGGACACCAAGTTCTTCCTTTCTCTCCTCTACAGCACATTCCCAAGGCCAATGCATCCTTGGAAGGAGCATTCCTAGTAAGCAAGTGCTGGGTTTTGGGGCATCTGACCCTGCTGTTCACTTCGACAAGGTCTGTCCTATGCAGGTAAAATTTGAGTTTTCTTGCCTCAAACTCAGGACACCCCATGGTTGGGATCACTAAGATGCACAGGTTTTGTCATGGAAAAATTGTGCTTAATGCCTTACACTGCCACGATCTTCCTACTTGCCCATGAACCTCTCAGTTCCCATCTGTAAAATGGGAAAAATAACACTTCCTTAACTCCCAGGGGAGCTATGAAGGTGGAAAGCACTGAGGAGCGCGTGGCATTCGGAAGGGTTGCAGCTGGAGTCTCCCAGATAGCTACAGGATGGGCCATAACTGCAGTGATAGATGTGTGTATACACACACAGAGCTCTAAAAGTGCTCAAGAGCATAAATCTGGTTTGAAATCTTGCCCTGGCCTCTGAGGTCTCTGACTACTGATTCCACCTAAGAATAAGTGTTAGTAAAGGATGTCAGATCCCGAGCCAAGGCAGTCTAAAAGTATTTAACTTCTTGCATATCAGAGAATTCATTTTATTTTGGCTCACAAAGGACAGCCTTTTTGACAAATATATCAAACTCCTTCCTCCTGCTAATCACAAGGGGCAGGGCAACCCATTAAAGGAGTAAGATGTTCATGCATGTGACAAGCACGGTCATTTTATGAAACACAACTAACAAAGCTTCAAAATCTCTGCCATAAAAGTGGCTCTGAATTTTTAACGGAGACTTCAAGGAGACAAAAATCACGTTCTTAATGCTAAATTTAGCCCCACAAATGCTGAAAGTTTTGCACAAAGAAAGCAGGCTGCACGTTTTCAAAGGCACGTTTTTTTTGGTATCTTTTGTTTTCTTGATGAGTGAATAGGATTTCACAGAGCTTGCTGAATGTTTGTTTGAGGTATTCTTCTTTAATGAGGAATATTAATAATGAAAAATTTCCAGGGAAATTTCCTGAATTTCAATTGATCTGACAAAACTGAAGAAAACTGCTTTGCAAAAACCAAAACGAAAATTTAAAGAAAACTGAAGTTTACACAAAGTTTCTAAAACCTTGTTCTAAAACCTTTTAGCAACTAAAGAAAGACTTTGTGGGTAATAAAATATAAAGAAAATTGAAAAAAAATTGTTGTTGGAAGCAGAACCTTTCCATTCTTATTAAAAGAACTCTTCAATTCTTCAGGATTTTTATACTTTTGTGTGTTATTGTTTGAGCAACAATTTGAGTCTGTTTGTATTTTATTGAGGCCACTTGACCTTTCCCAGGCCTATAGAGTTTTGCTGTCTGTTTCTGAAAAGAGAATATAGACCCCAGGAATGGCAGTATCACACTCACAATCAGGCACTTTGATTTAAATAAAAAGAAAGAAAAAAAGATTTAAATTTGAACATCTCATGGTGGGATCTGTGTCACACAAACAAGGAGAATTCTGTCCTGGAGCAAACTTGCTTCCTGAGCAAACTTGTTTTTCCTCTTTTTTGAGTAGCCTGGGAGGTTTATGCTGAACTGACAGCAGTTTTACATCCAGGCAGCTTCATTAAAGCCTTTGGATCTATTCCTAATTATTTACTTTGAATTTCTCGAGAGGACAGTCAGCCCCTCACTTGGGTTTTTTGGTTTTTTTTAATGTATTTGTTTATTTGCTTTGTATATTTTCCTCTCTGCTGGAAAATGGACTAGAAAAGAAACAAGAGAATTGTCCATTTGAGAATGTGGCTCTGGAGTTACAGTTCCTCTGAGGGCTTCCATTGGAGTCCCATAAAACTCAAGGTGGGTTCACAGGCTACTGGAAAATTTATTTACAAGCATGAATAGCATGAGCAACAGAATAAACCAAATGTGAGTCCTTTGCCCTCCTTTCACCTTAAAAAAACAGTTGAAGGAGAAATAAAAATGACAGTGAAGGGAATAAAAATTAGGATGATATATAAAATTATGTCAGAAAAATCTCTTTGTCCTCCAGTTTGACACCATTCTTTCAGACCGGACCAGGAGCTCAATTCTTACTAATTCAAGGGAAGACAATAGTTTCTCTTGTGAGGAAAATGAGAGATTTTCCTGGGATGTGTCTATGGTTTCTCCTGCAACAAGCTGAGCACAGTTTCTATTACCCTGACATGGGGGGTCCCTGTTATAGCAACCTGCTCTGTCACTAACCTGCAGTCCCCTTGCTAATTAAAGCCTCTTGTTTCTGATCCACCCCCTGAGCTGCTCCCAGGCTGGCAGGAGTGTGAGAGACAATTTGATTTCATTGTGGAGGAAGCACATTTAGAGGGTTGGGCTTTGTTTGCTCGGAAAAGAGGCACCAGGGGAAGGGAGGATGGGAGACTGACAGCTGTCAGCCACAGGTTTGGCTCATGTTTGCACTCCCTTCCTGCTCCCGACCTCCAAGTGCACCCACAGAGCCAGGACTGGGAATCTGCCTCACTGCCTCAAAAAATCTTCTTGGGTTGTGTGTCACATCAAATCCAGATTACAACACAACCAGGGCTTGAAGACTGCCCCATGGTTGATTATTTGCTGATATTTCCTATTTAGTTTAAAACAACATACTGATTGTATCAGCCATAAAGCTTTATGGAGGTTAGTTTATTCCCCCCTTCAAATGGACTGTTCTCCTCTCTGTCATAAAGTTAATTTTATAGTCTTTGTTCATTTTCCTAATCTGCAAATTACATCCTCCTGTACTCTGATTACTTACTATTGGAAAAACAGACCTTCTATATTTCCCCTCTGCTTCCAGTTTGAATATTCTTTGTATTATCTTGATGACCTTAATCTCTTTTTTCCCCCCACTGGCCTTTCAAGGAAGCAGAAAATGCACCAGCAACACTAAGTGTGTTGGCCAGAAAAAACACTCTCAGCTCCTGCTCTGTGCTCAGTCCATCTGACTCCCATCTCCTTTTTCTTTCTTTTTTACTTTTCTCTTTTTTTTTTCCTCCCCTCCTCCTCCAACAGCAAATAGTGTGGGAAGAAATGGAACTCTGCCAGGGAGGATTTGGCATCCTTGTAGAAATCCTTCATTTCCTATTGGAAAAGAAGGCAGTTTAATATATTGGGAAGCAAGGTATAAATATGCCAGAAACTGACTATTGAACATGTTGCAACAAACAGGTCATTTTCTGCTTAAAGTTACATTCATTTTGTAAGCAATGTGTTGAGGCACATGCTCATGTTTTACTTTGAATGGCCAAATGCCAGCACTGGGAACAACAGGAATCTGATGGGAATTCCTGCCTGGGCACCGCTGAAGTCCTGCTGGAACTTCAAAAATAAGGCACAGGTGGGTTCAGACTGCTCCATCAATGAGCATCCCTAGATGTAACTGTGAAACCATACTGGCAAATCTGGAGAAGGAAACCCTGAGGAGACAAAATGAAAATGTGGTCCCATCCCAAACCCAAGTTCTTCATCACTGTAGGATATTGTCTGCCGGCAGTTTTGAAACTTTTTCTCGTTGCACATCTCTAAAAATATGGCTGCATGTGAGCTGACTGTCTGTAAACTTTATTTTCTTTATTTGCTTTTGCAAATACCTCTGAAAGTTTCTGTGAATTTACAGATTCACAGGATTCAATGGACTGTGGTTTGAGCATCACAGTACAGCATCCATCCATCCATCCACATCAGATGTGGCCACTATTTATTTATAGGCTACAAAGCAGGGAAATCAAACCACACATATAATTGCCAAAATTCTGGACCCTGATCACCGTCCTCTCTGGGTGGAGCATCCCTCAGCATCTCCTGTGAAGCTCCAAATATTCCAGTAAACATTGTCAATTGATGGAAACACCCACAGTCTCGACTGGGACTACTGGAGCCTTAACTGAGATTTCTAACCCCAGTTCCTAGCCAGGGGCAGTTCCCTGGGAGAGGCCAGCCCAGGACATGGGGCACAGCAGTTCCCAACAGCCTGTTGAGAAGTCCCTGAAAGCAGGTTCTTCCTCCTGGAGGATGCAAGGGCTAAAAACTGTGCACTCCTCAGGTGGGAATTCATCTGCTCTCTGTGTGTTCCCTCACTCAGCTCCTGCTGCCACTTTACCTGTCTCACTCCAGCTGCATTTCCCACTCTGCCCACAAGCACCTCTGCTCTTCCCTCCGTGTTTCTCCCTTTGCCCAGCCTCCCTGGTCCTGCCTCTGCTCCCAGCTCAGCCTTACTCCCTTCACCTCTGTGTCTCATTCCCATCCTTTTCTTCCCCTGGCTCCAGTTTTCAGCCTTCTCACTGATCCTGCCTGTTTCTCTCCCTCTCCACCTTCCACCTCCCCTGTCTCTCCTGCCTCCTCTCCTCTTTGCCAGTGTAATGCTGAGGGAGCTGCTCACAATCCCACTTTTCCATGCATTTTCCACTGCTCATGTGGCCCTCACTCGCAAACAGCAACTCCAGCCGGAAAAAAATAAGACACCAATTCTAACAGCCAACTTTTTGCTTAAAAACCTTACATTATTTCACATTAAAGACCGGCAGCCTCTATCTGCCTGCAAAGTGCCCAGTGCCAGGAACGTATTTATAGGAGGACCTGTGGAAGGGAAGGAGTTTGGGATTTTTATTTTTTTTTTTACCACTTGTAAACACAGAGATACGGGGATTGTTTCATTTCAAATGCATGTGCAAATTCTCCAGGGCGCAGCTCGGGGGCCGGAGCAGGAATGGGGCTTTATTTGTAAGCTGTTAGTCTTGGCAACTCCGCAAAATGTTTTCCCCCAAATGTATTTTACACTCATAATTACTGCATGGTGGGTTTATATCAAATCCCTATAACTTCAGATGTGTGACACAATCTATTAAAACCTATACATAATTCAGCGGCACGTTTGGGGGCGGGGGTGGCTGCGGGGAGCGGGGCCGGGGCCGCTCCGGCGGGGCCGTTCCTGGGCTGCCAGCGCCATCTATAGCCGGGCCCCGAGCCCCCGCTGCCACCGCGCTGCTTTCGGTGCGCCCGGCCCCGCTCACGGCCAGCGCAGCCCCCGCCGGGGCTCTCCGGGAGCCTGGGGCTGCCCTCAGCGTCACCCGGCTCACTCCCGCATCACGCATCCCGCATCCCGTATCCCGCATCCCTCATCCCTTCATCTCCGCATCCTGCATCCCTCATCCCGCATCCCACATCACGTATCCCTGCATCCCCACAGCCTCACATCCCACATCCTACATTCCATACCCCGCGTCCCTCATCCCTCATCCCTCACCCCGTATCCCAGCCCATGTCAAATCCCGTGTCCCAGCTTGGCTCCAGCACCTGCAGCCCTGACTGAGATGTTGCATTACAGAACAGATCTCTCTCACGTTTGTTTTCCTTTTCTTGCTGTTGCTGCCTCCCCAAGTGGCCTTAGGTGAGCAGGAGCCACCAGACAGGTCCGAGCCAGGGCCATCTAGTTCAGGAGCTTGTTGTGACCATTTGCTTCTTCCCTGTTCTCTTCTTGAAGCACCCCAGGTCAAAGTCCCCTGCTGCAAGAGGGGCTCTGAAGGTCTCACCATCAGCTTTGGAAATAAAACACACTCGGTGTTTCTTTCCTAACGGAGATGCCTGTCGACATCTTCTCTCATGTAACATAAAACTTTCACACTTCAACTTCTCTGGGTTTCGTAAAGTAACACTTGGAAACACAAACCAGTCAACACTTCAGGGAGCCAGGGCACTTGGCTGAGGCTCTGCCCTGCTACTAAGCCAGAGCTACACAGCAGGAGCCAGAGGACCAGGCAACAGGGACTTGGGGAAAATGCAGGTAAGGGCTCCTTGCTAGGCAACAGAATCCACTGGCCATTTCTGCTTCTCCCAGACTCCTTTCAGGTCATTATAGTCAGACTTTCACCTCCTCTACACCTCCCATTCCTGTCCAAAATTTTGTCTGTCCCTTTCCTCAGCCTTCTGAAGATAAACCTAAAATGCATCAGTGACAACACTGGCAGAGTTGCATCTGACATTTGCTGAGCAGAGAGAATATAACTGGAGATCTTGGAAAGTGAGTGTCCTCACATGCAGTACTTGCTCACAGGAGAAAAGAGACTGAGGTCCAGCTTATCTGGGCTCTGGTCAAAGCACCATTGCCACAGAACTGAACCATGACTGGTCCCTTTGCAGTGTGGAAATCGCCAACCACATTTAATTCTGGGGGAAACAGGACTGAAAACATCAATTGCTCTGGATTTCTGTTTCCTGGCATTTTCCAATACATTTCACAGGCTGTGTTCGTGGTGTTTAAAAGTGTGATAAAGCCTTATGCCCAGTGGGAAGAGATGCCTTTGCCCTTCCTACAGCTAGTGCTTGCTCTTGAGGGGCAGCTGGGGCTGCTCTGTCTCTCCCAGGTTAGGGTGGGGTTTTGTGGATCACAGGGCAGGGAGTGATGGCCAGCTCAGGGAGATGCCATCAGCACATGCTCACAGTGTGCACAGCAGGAGCTGAATATTGATTCCCAGCAAGTATTGCATCACCAAGCTCCTTTTTGCTTTTCCCGTTGTCCCATGAAGCCTGAACTGCAGCTCAAATCCAGAATGCCCCTTATTGGCATTTCTTACTGCAGTGAAAGTGCAGTTTTGTTCTGAAAAGGAGTTCTAGAAATAGTATTATTAGGTTCCACATTTACTGTATCTTAGTGACTTCCCAGAAAATTGTCTTAGCCTGCACACAAAGGAATCTCTCTTTAGTTGCAAATTAAACCTGAGATCAAAAGTGACTTTGGGTTCTTTGCCACCAGGAATAAAGACTCTGCAGCTGCAACTTTGCTAATTGTTCTGTCAATTACTGCAAATTATTTTGCTCATATTTATTTATTGCTGTGTTATCAAAATTGCACTCAGAGCTATGCAACACCCCAATAACCACAGCTTTGCTGTGGAATTTGCAGCTTTCTTTTAGTTTGCTCAAACACAACTCTGTGTGCTGATCCTGCAAGGGAGGCAAAGGAGGTCAGGGCCTAATCCAGTATCCACCAGACTGGCATGAATGAGTGTTGGATCTGACCTCTAGCAGGTTTTGAATTCTAGCAGATTTAACAAAGTTGGGAGGTCTTTTCTTTGGTTTTTTGTTTTGTTTTGTTTTGTTTTCTTGGGCTTTTTTCCCCTGAGACCCCATGATTTTAAATGGGGAAAACTCAAATTTACAAGCAACCTCCCTTAGCCAAAAGATCTTCTTTCTTTTGACTGTAATTAGGCAAGCCCTGCTAGGTGAACTCAGGTGAGCAGTATATAAACCCAGTTAATATAATAAGGACACATGTGATTGTGTGTAATGTGGCAGGCAACTGTACACTAAACAGGAGTATTACTGGTCACTGCACATGATAACTCACTGTGACACCTCTTATTTTCCACTGTACAGAAAGAAAGAAAACAGAATAATATCCTTCCCTGCAGCTCCCCGTATTTTACAAAAAGCTTGTCATTAAAGAAGTGTAATTTTCTATTCCAATCTCGACAGAAGGTTCTTTTGCATAAAATATTCTCCTGCTCTCTGCCCTTTATTCCCTAGGGCTTGGTTCCCAAAAGACATTAGTCCCCTTTAGAACAACCTCCAGAGGAACGAGGCGCTCCAATTCACCTAAAATTCAAGGATATCAAGTCTGACAGCTCCACATGCTGAACTCCTGGTTGAAAATGCCCTCTGCTTTTCAGATTCCCAACAGCTGAACTCTTCATCGAGCAATTCAAGTTGTTTGCATATTGGAAAACAATCAGTATATGCCAAGTAAAATATCAATATAGATTTCTTTCCACCAAAACCTATGTATTTGTGTATAAATTAATCTGTTACAAAATGTATCAAGCCTGACAAATAAACATTTTATTATGTATAGCTGTAATACTAAAGTTATTCATCATCTTGCAGTAAAGAACTGTTTTATGGGAAATATCTAGTCTTTTCTGTTTTTATAGAGTGGTTGAAATATTTTGCATAAAATGCTCTTAATAAAAGAAAAAATCACCTTTTCTCCCTGAAACAAAACATGTTATTAAAAATTGTTAACTTAATTAACATAATCCATTTTCCTTGGCATTGTCTGTCCCTGTTTCTGCTGATACTGTTGTTAAAGATTTGATCAGAATGACGTTTCAAATTATTTTAAAATTTGTTTTCAAAATTCCATCTTTTCTTCCAGGAAAGTCCTATTAAAAAAATGAAAGAGAAACTTGAAGAGAAACTTGAAAAAGGATTCTGGAAAAGGTCTGGGGATTTTTTGGAACATATTACAGAAAGATATTCTTTAAAGAATTGAAGTGTAAAATAGCTATATATTCAGTACTAGAGAGGAGACAATGAACAACTCTTTATAGTGTTTTCTTAAAATTATTTCTTTAGTGTTGAGCAGCTTTCTGCATTTCTGTTTCTGTGGAAGGCGTGATTTGTTAGAACTTTTTGGATCCATCATTTAATACTCTATCACCTTTTACAACACCAAAGCTTGTCTGGATTACCACTGCTGAGAAAACACAAACACATTTATACAATAGATGTGTTTATTTTAGTGCACATTATAGGTGTGCACACAGCAGAGCGTTCCCTGGGAAATGTGTTCCTATAACACATAACTGTATAATCTACTCTCTGTAAAGTAATGCTTACTCACAGATAATTGTGTATAGGAGGGATAGAGGTGAAATCCTTCATCTCTGTGCAATTTTGTGAGCGAGGGCTTTGCAAATGGAAGTTCAATAGAGCCACCCTGGCTGGAGCACAGTGCTCACCGGAGCTGCACAATTCTTATCTCACTGGTGGCTCTCACAAGGGGAGATATGAAAGTCTCATTCTTTTTTAAGAGAGCTGCATGGAATTGAGGATTCTATGGTTCTGGGGAGACTCACTGTATAATATCAGAAATTACTAGACATTTGAAGACTGAAATGTCTTTCTCCTTTGAGTATTGCATCCTAAGTGCCAGCCAGAAATGATTTATACATGCTCCTCCTTATTATGGACTACACATAATAAGGGCATGATAGAAATCATATCTGCATAGATTCAGGCAGTTCCAGGAGATCTGCTGCCAGTTTTGTTTGACAAGACACTCAATCAAGTGAAAAGGTTCAAAATCTTTCAGGAGGAACCTCCTGCATTTTTAAGACCCAATATTTGTATCTACGTAGCAGAAATCCTAAATGAGAGCAACATTAGCCTATATTCACCTCAAGCTGCATTTTGCAAAGAGGAAAATATTTTGAGCATGGCTGCCAGCATCTTAAAACAAATATCTTATTCATTTCATATTTCAGTAAGATCCAACACATTCCTGTTTCTTTTTTCCTTCTTTGAATAATGATAAACAGGATAATAATGTGCTGGAAAAGAATCTCAGAACCCTTTTTATATATTATTTTATTAATTGGGCTGAGGCAGTTCCATTGGCACTCCTTATTGCCTCTACAGCTCTCTTCAAATCCTGCTTGATCTTTGAAATGCAGGTCATTTTCCAAAGAAGCAGATGCATAAAGAAAAACAGAGCACTTGTGAGGATTTTATGCAGACAGAAATTATAGTGATGGGAATTGACATTCCTCAGAGTGTATCAGATTTTCCATGGAATGTTCCCCTGCTCCCATCGAGGCCCAGTTCATCCAAACTTGAGCAATCCCATTACAGTGAGTAAAACTACTCAAAGGAGTAAAGCTTCAAAGGAGGGTAGATCTTGACCTTAAAAACCCAAAAGCAACTCAGCCTGAGGGACTGGCTTGGCTGTCGCTCATAGAGTTAAACCTCCCCACCACCTCCCACATCTTGAAAATCCATGGACATGCAAGTCATTAGGCTGCTCCTAGAAAAGCTCTTTTTCTGAGACAATATCTGCAGCAAAAACTGAGTCATGTGTAGGCCAAGAGGCTGTGCCAGAGCAAAGCACTGAGGAGTAAAACATTCACTCTTCCAGCACTTACTGCACTGACAGCTTGATAAAATGGTTCAAGGCATAATGTTCAAACAGAGGGAGAAAAAAAATTAAAAATGTAATAATAAAGTTAAATGTAACTGTTTTAAAGTATAATTCTTTGGAGAGCTCAGTTTTATGTTGGGCCGGCATTTGAAGCTGCACTAGTCATTATTAACGGGAAGCACAGATAGAGGAGATTTAAATCACTAAAGTAATAAAATCTGAACGAGGGCTAGCACCTTGAAAGGCTCTTGGAGAGAAGATTGCATACAAATGCAATTAAAACGATGCTTATAAAATACTAAGATGTTAATTGGGTTTAGTCCCAGAAGCCCCAGCAGTACAGTATGTCAGAAGTTAGCTGGTTTGAAGTTTAAAAAGAGTGGTTTAATTTGTACACCTTGTCCTAATTACGAAGCTTTCTGCAGCCTGTGTATTGGCATGGTTTATTGTAGCTTAGAGCTTTGTAAAACAAACACACACCAGTTAATTGGGTTATTGCAATGGAAAATTGGGCTGCAGGACTGAAACCTTCCTTGCTAGTGTTTTTTTACAGCTTGTAATGAACGCTCCAGCAATGTCAGGATAGACTGATTTGTAAGGTGTGCAGTTTACAACTTGGTTATACCGCTGGTCCGAAAAATAGGTGATACAGTGAAAACAAAGACTAGCACGATATAATGTTGCTGAGCTGCTGGGTTGAAGCCCCAGCTGGCTTATTTATACCTTGCAATCCCCCCAAATACTCCAGCAGGTCTGAACTCTACATTCCCACATTTGAGAAAGGACCATAATAAGGCAGGGAGAGAATACCATGGTTGTTCGAGGAGCCCGTGGAGGCTGTGAGCACCTGCTGGGGGTCCTGTGAGGTCGTGTGTTTTTCCTCATAATCAGTAAATAAATACCTAGAATAAGAACAGAGTAATGCAAAGAAAGAAACAGGATTGCTGTTCAAGATTTGCTCGAGACCACTCATCTTGGAATTCATTTGTGCTTTTCAGCTAATACACATTTCTTTGTATGAAGGACAATTTCCAAATGAAAACCCAGCCTCTCCCCTCCTGTCTTGCTTCAGTCCAAACTTCACAGAGCTGGGGATCTCACAGCACAGGGTCCTTGTCCCTCAAATTGATCCTAAGGACTTAACAAGTTGCATTTCTGAGGTCAGTGGGCTCACCCTAACAGGGAACATTTAGCAGGAGAGAAGACCAAACCTCTAAACCAAACCCAGCCATCAGCTCAGGGCTGATCACAGAGTGACCCCAACGTTTCCACCCTGCTTCAGCTCTGCCATTCAAGGCCAAATCCTAGGAAAAGCATAGAAACTTTAGGAGCCCTCAGCTGCTGCAGAGGGTGGTGTGACAAACTGACACAGCTCTGATTCAGGTCCTTGATGTGGGGACTCCCTTCAAAAAAGGGAATTTCTCCTCTTGCTGCACCAGGAGCTGCTCTTTGTTAGACACCTTGGGACAGGTTTCTGCTGAAATGCTCATCAGGGCTCATCTGGGTCTAGACCTGCCCTTCTGCAGGTTGCATCTGTGTTGGAGAAATGTGGGAGCACACACTGAGGGAAAGCTGGTGATGCACTGGAAAAGTGGAAGGTCTAATTCCCTGCATTTTTCTCAAAAGTGTGACTGCAACAGAGCCATGGCCAAAGTCTCTGGCAGCAAGGACCTGGAGACACTGTATAGCCAGGAACAAGTCAGGCCACAACAGAATTAATGTAATCTGTGACCAATCCTGCAGCCACCAGCCTGCAGGACAGGGGAGGAATGTCCCTTCCTGATCTCATTTATATGTAATATTTACATCATTATGGGCACAGCTGGCTGGTTGGGAACTAAAGGACCTCTTTAATTAGTTGCTGAAAGGGAGGAATGTTCATGCTATCAGAAATGCTAGCTTTTAGTAGCCCAGGTGACATGACTGGCACCAATACATCACATACGATGGGCCTAACACCCTGCAGTCCTGACACACATCAGATAGCTTAGAGATGAGCAATAGGATGCACCTATAAAGAGTCCTTAATACATACAGGAAAGTGAGATAGGGTTTGTGTCATTACCACTGGTGATGTTTGGTGGCAAATAGGTGCTTGGGAAATCCACATGATCACTGGGAATTCCACGTTTCCAGGTCAACCCTTCCCACCTGTCCCAGTGAGCAGCCTGTCCACACAGCTATCACTTGCCTTTGAAGGTTGCAAAGCCCTGCATTTCCCAGTCTGGAGTAGCTGCCACCCCAACTGCTGCATTTACATGTTGCTTAAGGTACAACAGGGCATAATCTCACCTCGTTGAGGAGGGGATTTACATGTACAGCATTTATAGGCAATACACACATAACTCACAGCCCAACACAGAGTGAAAATATAATTATCATAACCATTGCCACATTGCAGGAGGCTTGGGCATTCTGAGGCATAAGTCTAATTAGCTCTAAGCTGCAGAAGATTTGAGGGTGGTAGTTTTTTTTTGACTTACTGCTCAGTGCTTGGTCTGAATATTCAAACCTATTGTTTCTTTTTAAAATAGCTCCTTCATGGCTCACTGTGTCATGTCAAAACTCCCTTATCTTGGTGACTTTTCATCGAGGCCCCTGCAGGCGCATTAAGACACATTTTTAGCCCGTTCTGTTGATCTCTCTGTTCTGGCTTCATTGTTTATAAATGACGAAGACCACTGCTGCAATGGTAACATTTTTATTTTTTATTCACCAGGATTTGCAAGCAGCGAAGTTATGTAACACTAAAAGGAGACTTACATGCGCTATTTTCAGATAAATGCATTTTCTGTGTGCTGAATTCACTTCAAAAGTTTATGATATTTGCAAAAATGGCAGCTCAAGTCCTTATCACACAGGTCTGCCAGCTTTCATTGTGTGCAGCGTTCCCCAAAGCTGGGAACAGTCACTCTTGGATTCCTGTGCAGATGAAGAAGAGAGATGCCCAGCCAGGACAATTAAGATTATAGGTGGATTGAGTGATGTGCAGGAAAGCCTATTTCTATTTATAGAGGTGAAACATTTTTCCCACCTTCTCCTAGGGACCTAGCTGGTGTACCTAGAATCCCCTTTACAAAGTATTGATTTTAGGATGTTAGATCCATAACAATAATGGGGTAAAAGCCCAAGTCTGTAGGAGCATCTATTACAGAACAATTTCTTTTAAAGGATCTCTGAGAACCAAATGCCTATAAACTTGTTTTTTATAGGAAGCCAAGACTCAAGGTCCTTTTTTAGTTCCACTCCCTCTACAGAATGGTTTACTTGAATAAGAAGTAATGAGTAAGACCTTCAAGGTTTAGGCTTTCCTCTGCTAAGAGGCACCACAGGATCCCCAGCAGCTGCTGACATCCACTAGCACAGCTCAAGTGGGCTGCACATTATGCCAAGTGCTCCCAATGCCACTTGAACCCTGAAGTGCATCTCCAACAACAAATAATCTGCTGTCTCAAGTGCCTGCAAACAAGCGTAACTCCTGGGCTTGATGCGGGGGGATCTTTTTGCTACTACTAAGGTTGCATTTTCACATTACAGCCAAGTCAGTTGTCTGGAAAGACCCTGCCAAAAGGGAGATCCCACCACAGCCTCCATCTCCAGCCACGTGCCTCTGTGTGTCCCTTCCCTGGATGTATTCATCACAGGGTCACTGGACAGCTCAGGCATCAGGCTGACTTGTAAAATAAATGTATGTTTTCTGCTGGAACAGTCACTTGAGTTGACTCATTCCATAAGGACACCAGCTCCTGGAAGTTTCATCTCTTGGACATTCAGTCATTCCATTAAAAACAGGGGACTTGTGACAAAAATAATCTTAAATTTTTCACAAATCTGTTTTGGCCAAAGAATCGAGAGTTGGAGGAAACATGATGAGGGATGATTGAATAGAAAATTCTCAGCAAGCAGTTTCAGTGTGCTGATGATATCTTGTAAACACATTGGCAATTTGGAAACTGGAACCATCCATCAAGCCACTGGGCTGCCTTTCTGCTGAGGTTGCCTTCCAAAAGAGGGCACTGCTGACCCCCTCCAGTCCTGCTCCTCTCTCAATGTGAGCATCCCCCTCAGGCCCAGCATGCAAGAGTGATGCTCCTACGGCCAGGAGGAATGTCTGGATTTAAAAGTAAAAAATGGCCTCTCCCTTTCCTTCCTGGGAGTGTTGGCCAACTCTGTTGCACGGTGTGAACTCCCAGAAAACTCCCTCTGCTGTGGCAGCACTGCCATTTCCATCTCAGTCTGGCTCCTCCAGAGGTGCTGCCAGCCCACTTTGTTCCCTTTGCAGTTCTGGGAACGGGAGGTAAGTGTCACACTCCAACTTGCTGAGGGCTTTGGGAAAGTCACCGTGCTGGAGGAACTGTAGGAGAAGTCTCCTTGGGAATAGCAGCTCATATTTAACCTCCCCTAGATCATGTCAATGTGAGTCTGGAGAGAACAGGTCTTTCATTTTTCTTCCTCGGTAAGCTACCATATGCACCTCATCCCCCACTTAAGCTAAGAGATTGATGGCTAAATTGCTTAACCCTGGTGTTTTTAATTAATTAGGTCTACTTCATAGAAGGTTTAATACAGTAGTTTAATTTAGACTTTGCTCAGTGCATGATATAAAATCCAGATTTATTACTATTTTTTTATCAATTTTTATATGATTCCATCATATTAAAAGGCTAGTGTACATTACAGACTTTAAAAAGTGATTCCCTGTAGGTATTGTAAAGTACAGGGTCTATTGTATGATAGTAGTGTGTTTATAGCTGAATTTTGGTGCATTGTTCAGGAATCCCTTCAAAGATGACTTAGAGAAAAGATATTTTATTCAATAAAATAGTAAGGGAATGTACCTGTTCTTTCTAAATATCGTCTTACAGTGCTTTTAGATAATACTAAAGTGTATGGGATAACCACTGCTTTGAGAAACTCAGCACTAAAAGGAAAAATACTTTGAATCTTTAGAGAAAAAAGGCAAAGTTTGTTGATAGCTCTTTTGTTAAAGACCTGCAGAGCTGTAATCTGGTGAAATTCACCATTACTCTTGGTTAATGAGCAATTTGTTAGTTAACAGATGTTGTTATTAACATGAGAGGTACCTGGTTTATAACAGCAATACTTAATCACAGTGTGGGGTGGCAAATCATTCATAAGAGCCAGTGCAGTGGCATTGTGGCAACTGTAAGTGCTGCCATGTGGGAACACAAGGTGAAGGGGTCACATATCTATCCTAGTGCACGTGTTTGTGCTTCATTTTGGGGGATACTGGTGCACTTTGCAAAATTGAAGCAAACGTCCCTTTAGAAGAAATGCAAGTGAAGACTGTATGGAGATCCTTTTAGTCAGAGAGTTTGTTATATGCTTTTGATTTTATCAGTCATACTCTGTTGTGTAAATCTGGCCCCATGAAAATGTCTAGAAGATCATAAGGTACTGAGATGACCTGGGAATGGAGGTCACACAAGGACCTCACCTATCCAACAGACAAATTGACAAGTCCCTGTTTCTATAATACGATACTCCCAGAGACTTCCAGAAAGTTGAGGGATGTTTCCCTTTGATGCAGCACTCATTTTCCAGAGCCTGTATTTTCAGATGATTGGTTTTTGTGGAGAAATCACACAGCTTTGGCCCAGGTTTATTTCCCAGTATTTCAGCTATTAGGAGGGTACTCAAAATATTTGTCCTCTCCCTTGAATTTTGTCCCAAGGAGCCCAAGCAGTTCAATTTTTTTTCAAGAGAAATAACACCAGAATATTGCTCTTATTTTCCCAGAGTGATGGAGAGAAATACAAGGGCACTTATGACTCTTATGAGGGAAACAGAGCAGAATGAACACACTGAGGGACTCTCACAATGCCTCTCCTGCCCAGCTGCCAGCTCAAAGCAGGATCAGGGCATGCCATGAGAAAATCCTACTAAATTAAACCAGCAAAACAAACCTTCTAAATATTAATCTGACTTTCTAGATGAAGAGTTATGTCTGGAAAGTCTCAAGGATTTTATGCTAAGTTTAAATCCTTCAAAGTTCACAGCCACTCCAAAACACAAGCAGTGACCACACTTCATAAGAAAATAATGTCTTGACACTACCTGTAAACCCATTTAGAAAATCCTACCTAGGAAGACCCTAAAAAAGGAAACTGGGATACTTCATGTCACCAGATTTAAAATCATGAAAGTAGCAAGCAGACAGGAAGGATTCAGCTACACTTGATGCCTTTTGCTTACAGTTCACCAAACATTTCCTCCTTCCTGTAAGTATCTGTCTGACCTGAGCAGATCTTCAGCCAGACAACCTTAATTCCTGAGTCAATCCTCTCATCCCTGTATAGGCTGCTCTAAAAATGGTGGCAGCTTAAAGCAGGTTATTGATAAGCTGAAGACATCAGAGCCCCTGGTATCATCAGCACCCAGCAGTGCTTCAGCAGCAGGTGCATAACAGACAAGGAGGACTTGGAGAGATTCCCCAGGAGAAAATCATGTAGCTGCCCAATGGTCAATCCTTCCAGAAAAATCAGCGGATTCCAAGGATGAGAAAGAGCTCCAGATCTTCAAGTTAGCAGCCCAAGAAAGTAAAGTAAGAAGAGTGGGGAAAGAAGTGCAGGTTTTATTTCTGACTCTTTCCTAGGTAGTGTCAACTCAAAAGAAGAGCCCTCAGTATTCATCATGAAAATGTATTCAGGCAGGACAGTTGACAATAAAGGCACAACAATATGTGGTTTGACAAAAAGCTCTATTAGAAGAAGGAAAAAATGCAGGTTAAAAGGTAAGCCTGTGGCTTAGATCCAAATCAGCATATTGACTCAGCTTTACAGATCCCCAGCCCAAAATGAATTCCACACAATAACTAAGCAGTTGCCTTCCAAAGGTGTTAAGCCTATTTGCACTGTGTTTGTTTTGGAATGGCCAATAAAACAGCTTTAGATGATGTCAAACAGTGCTTAGGCCCATACAGATGGAGACAGCTGCTCAGATAAATACTCAAGCCCCAAACCTTCTGTTTTATAAGTCGTCAAAAGCTCTTTGAAAATCTGCTTGATACGTAGCTGGGAGCTAATGCAGCTTCCTCACACCTGCCAAAGCACTCTGGGCAGGTCAGGAGCAGGCAGTAAACTCCCCCACTGGCCTGAGCTTGTGCTATTATTTCTTCTTAGGAATATTACAGAGCCTTCTTCTATCTTTCTGATTAGCAAACTGCATATGACACAGCAGTGCCCAAGATCAGGTGCTGCCACATAAAATTTGCAGGGAGTAACAAGCATCTACCACCAGAGCTGCCCAAATGCACTTCCCACCATTTTACTTGAGACAAATGCTATTGCCAGGCCAGTTCCTCACACAGTTCCTTCTCTCTGTGTACACCCTTTTCTCCATTGCTCCCTTTGACCTGTAAATAAATCCTCTCAGACTTGAACTGTGCCTTTAGCCTTTGGTTTTCAGGAAAGTGTAAACTGCATTTTAGGTATAATATATGAAAAGCACTGTGTAAGCTCTGAAGAGAGAATCATCCCAATGGTTTTGGGATGAGCGAAAGCTCCAGTCCTTATCCATTTACACTGGTGTCAACTAGGAGTAATTCCATAAAAACCAAGGAGGTAATCAGAGTAAAGAGCTGATGGTGCTCTGTGGTCCCACATTCAGTCTCAGTGACCATATACAACCCAAAGTGGTTAAGAAAATGCTCCATGTGCCAAGCAAAACACATGAGATGCTTTAGAGCCTAACAGCACTTACATTTCTAATCCTGAGCCCTGGTGTAGAACCAGTCACTGGCAGAAATAAGAATTCAAAGGGACAAGTCCTGGTTCCTGTTTATCTTTGCTGTGAATCAGGAAAAGGGAGGGAGGGCAAGGAGCACGTTGCTGAAGTGGTGTTGTGTTTCTGTCAGACAGGGCTGAGCCAGACTAATGGACCACTATAGCAACATTCTTCTGGGCACAGAAGAAGGAAAAGCTGCCAAGAGATGTTTGAGAAAAAATATCTGTGGGTGGGCTTCCTGCAAATGTTTGATTCCAACACACCTACCTGAGTCCTTCCTTGGAAGACAAAGCTACAATTCTGGGCATCACATACACAATATCCCATAGTGCTCTGTGTTGCTGGCTAGGAGAGGTGGTTGGTTAATGGAACTTTGTACAGATTCATGTCCCTGCCTTCGCTTCAGGGGACTTGAACAAATGCTTCAAAAAAAAAGCCCCAAAGCAGCAAAGTGGAAAAAAATCAAAGGAAAAGACCAGTACATCCTTTGTCCACAGTGGTCTCTGTTGTATGACTTAACCAAAGTGTGGATCAGAACTTCTAGGATTCCTCAGAGTTACTAAAAACTAACACAGTTCCTTCCTTCTGAAATGTTGATGAGGAGTTGAAACTTTCAGAGAAGGTGAAAATTAAGGCAGATTGTTTGATGGCAATAATGGTTTCTTCAATGCAATAGGATCATTTGCTTTTTAGAAAGAGGAAAGAAGGGATAGCATGGCCAACACCAATCAAACCATTCACAATGGCCATAAGAGATGGAGCTGAGGCCTTCAAGTACTACAAAGAAGCCAAGTAGGGTAAGGAGAAAGATGACAAGAACTTGGATACAAGTGCAAAATTATTTCCTTTCCATTCAACATAATAATAGACCTACAGCTGACCTTGAAACTTCCAAAAGGTGCCCTTGTATTGAGGCCTGGAAACAGTAGAAACAGCAGAGGCCTTCTGATCTCTAGGAACTTCACTCACTCACTGAACTTTTGAGCTGTCATTTCCAATAAACTTGGCTACAGATGAACCAGAACTTTTTTTTTTTTTTAAAGGAAGACTATTCATAGTTTGAAAAAAGAATTGTGGGGATTTTTTCCCTTTGTCGTTCCATTTGACGTCCAAAAAGACTACAATATTCTTGTGGAGTAGAAAGCGAAAGAGATGGAAGAGGAAAAGCAGTAAGAATAATGTTACAATGAAACCACAAGCAACAGAAGAGGAAATGTTAAAGACCCCAAACCCAAAGAGAAAAATCAAGCTAAGAGCATGTCTTTAAAGCGAGTGAGACCCAAATGTGCTTAGGGAAATTAGGCGATTCCCTATACGAGCCACTTTCTCATTTTAAAATGGGCTGATAATGATTAGCAACCAGCATATTAAATGAATGTCTCTTTCTACTATCAAAAGTTTTAACTTGCCTGTACCAGACTTGACTCCTAAACCCAAGCAGTTCAGGAAGGTGACCTGAGATGACAGCAGAGGATGACACGCTATTGACTACAGTGAAGAAGTAGGAGGAACGATTGTGCCTATCAATTATTGAACAGAAAGAAAGGAAGGACCTCGTGAATAACTAATACATGGAAGGTTCCACCTCTGTGCTCCTCACAGACTTTGATAGCCTGGATTTATAAGAAGAGGAAGCTTTACTCTAGGAAAAAAACCCAGAAGTGTTAAATGATCAAATGGTTTCTCTTTAATTAAATAGTCATAAAAAACTTCTTTGCTGACAATTTGATGTAAAGCAATGTAATCTTTGGGGTACTAGGCAAATGTTCCCCACATTACTCAGATTGCAGAGCACAGGGTTAGACAGCAATTATACTAAAGACTAAATCCCTGAGTCACTTAAAACCTCCACAAAATGCTTGGTGGCACTGTTAATGTAGCCAGTTAAGAAAATCTTGGCTGATGAATGGGAAGAGAAACAGAACAGCAATAAATTCCTATGTCTACTCTGTAGTCAATAGATTTGTCTTGTACTTTATTCAAGCTGGGTGCTTTTCACCTCGTACAGAAAAGCAAAGCAAAATTTAGGTTACATTTAAGTTTGTGTGAGCCAAAGCTTTCCAAAGCTTCCTGAACATTCCCTAGTTGCTCCCACGAGTTCTGTACATGGATTTTCAGTTTCAAGCAGAGAAGGATTGCAAATTTTAACTTGTTTCAATCATGCTTCCACTTCCTGTCATTCTGTGCCTACTCTGCATCTTGTATATTGACCTTTCTGATGTAGCAGATATTTACAAGCAGAACTAGCATGCTGAGGCCCTTTAAGTCCCAGAAATAGAAAGAACCTTGCAAGAGGCAGGTGCATGCATGAAATGAGATAGCATATTCTACATCTGATAAAGCTTCCTTGGCTTAGCTGTCTGAAAATCATTACCTGCATCTATTTCTGTAACACATATTGATCAAAAAAGTGCATATTTCTTACGGGCTTTCAAACCCCAAAGTTTTAGCCAGATATGATCTGAACTGACGTGTCTACAAAAATGGTGATATGCTACAAGAAAGGCAAAGAAAAAACCCTCCTTTAACTGATCCCTCTTAGAATAGAATAAGCAGCAAATTGCACCAAATCTATTTTCTTTAACTCCTGATCTACTTTAAAGAACAGAAGTACAATTTGCCTAATGACCTTTGTAAGAAAGAAGTGAAAAAAAGACTTCTAGGCTTCATTATGATGAGAGTAATTCATAACAAATCCATTGATTCCTGTGGCATTACCTCAGCCTTACACCACTGCATCCAGAACTCCCTCAGCATCTGTGGAGCTGCAGCAGGTTTCCTTTACTGCCTTAGATCCAGATCCCACCATAAATCTCAAGTTTCAGGTGGCTGGGAAGGAGGAAGTTTTGCTTTTCAAGTCTACCACGAGCTGGCAGGAGTAGTTTTTGTAGAAGGCTGTTGATATTTGCATCCATCTCAGATCCACAGAAAACAGTGGCTCTAGCATGGGAAGGTCCAGACCTGTGGCTAATTTGTTTGATGGGAGAACTTGTAGCAGAGAATTTTGATCCAAAACTAGAAAGAGAAGAAGTAAAGTCAGGGGACTTGGGATTGGAAGTTTTGCTCTGGCACATCCTCGGTTGTCAATAACCAAGGAAGAGTCACCTTCAACATTACAAGATTTAATGAAAGAATTACCATCAACCTGCAAGGTGCTGAGCACTTCCAGCTCCCTTTACACGTGCTGGGAAGAGAGAAGCTTGCAGGATCAGGCCCTGTGGGTTTCAGAAATACCAAGGGCCCCTTCCAGCTCCTGCACAAGGAGGGAAAATCCTCAGTCACACCAGAAACCAGAGCACAGGCATATTAAGGCACTGGCATAGGGATGCCTCACTGAACAGTTGGGGTTTAATAGGCTGGATATTGTCCCAGCATTTGGTATTCATAGATAATAATAGAGATTAGGTTTACTTAATGTATTTGCTATTTAGGCAGATGATTCATGTTAAGCCATCGGCATTCAGTGGCAAACATCATTAGTTGAAATTGTGTGAGAGAAAGGCCCAGGAAGAGGAGCTGCAATCTGGCCTCTATCATAAACAGCTGTGTTTCTAAATCACCATTTTCGGGTTGTTTCCTGTAGTTGTTGGTATATACTGTACACTGAAAATTAGGCCTCAAAAACACTTATTAAAAATTTATAATGCTTATGACAGGCTCTTTCAGAAACATAACCCTTAACTAATTCATGTTCACTTACCCTGCAGTTTTCTATTTATAATACTTTACAATTTCTGTGTATTTGTACTATAAATTATTCAGTAACATCAAGGTTTTTATTTTGATGAGAGAATTTTTGATGAATTTGACAGAGTAATTACTTCAAATCCTGTTCTGGATAGCTATGAAAATATTTAATTTTATTTACTCCAATAAATAATTAAAATGTGAGAGTAGCGAGCATACATGCAGAGCCTTATAGCCTGTGACTTCTGTTTGCTTCTCCCTAATTAAAATAGCAATGTTTATGTGTGCACTGATTTAAAATAATAATAAATTACCAACTGGGAAGGGACATCTAAAGGAGAAGGAAAAAGGCTCTTGTAGCAACAAGCACACTCTTAAACACAGGAAAAATCTTCTGAAGAAATAGGAAGTTATTGATTCCCCAAGACTGTTAGAGAGGGGCACTAGAATCTCAAGGTACACGTTACAATAATGAAAATTATCCATTTTTTTGATTCAAAGTCTAAGAAGGGGCAGTCTTTTAGATGCTCCCAGCTGATTCAACAATATTAAGTTATGCTTAGCTTGAACACAGGACCGACTCCACTTACTTCCAGAACATTCATGCTCAGATTTAAATTAAAGTATTGAAGCTCTGTTCTGGAAGCAGCCTAAATCTTCTGCTAAATCAAAGATTAAAATTATAGTGTCTCTTAACTCTCTCTGAAGTAATCCAAAACAAATACTCTTTGCTCCACTGAGGGCAGCTTGAGTCGCAATGGTCACTGGTGTGGGCTGCAGTCCTCTATCTCCTCCAAGGAATCTTCATGAGTCAAATCTATTTCTCAGTCTCACATGCAATTTTACAGCTTTCATGTCACAGGGTTCAAAGACAGAAAAACAGAATGTGTAAATAATTGAGGAAGAAAGAAAGTAAAGCCTGAACCCTCAGAACCTCTTAACTATTTTACAGATCACAAACAGGCACATATTAAAAGTTTCTAATTACATCAAGCATGAGGGTGTATAGTCATTATCATATAATAACCAGTTAATTACATCACCAGTTGGCTTCTCTTTAAATTCAAACTTGCTTATTATTGCCAGGTACAATGATGATTTGGTCACTCAAATCAGGCTGGTCACTGATAAAACCCAACATTCCTTGACAAACTATTTGTATTTCACAGGGCTGGAGTGAAGTGGGGATGGGACACTGAACAAACAGCTGCAAGGAAAACTAGATAAAGTTTGGTTTTTTCTAAACTATTTGCATGGGTGAAAGAGGTAAATCCCAGCTGATCCTATGTGGCAGTGGAGCATGGAGATTTTTGGTGCTTTAGTCATAGGTAAGAAATGAGTAAGAGATGTCAAGCTGTAGCTGAGTCAGAGCCAGTTGTGGGCACTTTGCCAGAACAATGCAAACTGGACAGGTGAGATCTCAGCCCAGTCCCCCCTGGACAGGTGCTCACAGCTTCCCAAAACACCAACAGCTTTGAAATAAATGGGTGCCAGCATTAGCAGAGGGATGTAATCTGAATATTCATAGGGCTGGTGATCTGAATGGCAAAGCCTTTGGCGCTCACCACTACACCCAGTTACTCTGTGACCTCAGCAGGGTCCACCTGTGTATATGTGACATGAATTTCTTCATCCTCAAGAACATTCCCATGACAAAAATAATTTGCAGGCTAAGCACCACAGGAGGAGATTTTAATCCCAAACACAGGACATGGCACACTGCAAAGGGCTCTGGATGCAGTGCTACACCATGGGAACTCACTCCCAGCTCCTGTAAAGCTTGGTCACTCTCTCCCTCACAGCAACCACATGCACACAGGGACACACACGGACAAAAATACACCCTGTGATTTCAAGGGGAGCTCAGATCTGACTGGAAGTCACAGCAGGTAATAAATCCTCGCTGCTGGAATCGGGTTGGATTGCACGCTGGTGGGTTAATCCGACAGCACACCCTAATAACCTGACTTTCAGCTTGCTGCACAAGCAATTCCTGTGCAATGTGCCATATTTCTGTGGCAGTGCCTCAAGCTGCGAGGAGTAACACGTTCTGTCACAGGCTGTTGTAAACACTCAGGCTGCTCGGCGTGTACCACGCACGATTCATCTGAGCAGAGACCTAAAATCTTACACCTGACTGTTCCGCTCACTATCAAGCCTAAATAAAGCCTCAATGGCAGAAGCAGGCAGGGAACGCAAACCAGTTGTGACTGGTGCTCAGAGCTGAATGCTGAGGAGCAGAAGACAGGCTGGGGTTTCTGTGCTTTTTGTAGACAGTGGAAGCAGCAGTGCTAAGGGATGGCAAAACCCAGGGAGGTGCTGAACACCAACAAGCACTGCCAGGCAATGGGAGAGGAGGAATTGGAGCTCGTCCTTCCTGGGACTAAACTCCTGGAGATGGGTTGAGGCACAATGTGATTTTCAGCTGAAGGAGGTCTGGTAGCTAAAAGCAGCACAGGAGGCCTATTCCACTTCTATTCCTGGCCCTCCTATTGATTCGTTTGTAACCTCAGGAGAGTCCTGTCTGGGCCAAAGTGTTCTCAGATTGGAAGCCAAAAGTTAATTTAAGATAATGCAGCTGTCAAATAAGCATTTGTATTTTCAGACATGACAATATCAAAGAATAGCAGAAGAATGTGATAGAATACACCTCTTTGGTAACATTTTACTTGCACTCCTACAAAGATACGAATTTATGGAACAGCAGCCTCTGTGACATGTAAAACAACATTTGGCATCTGTTTTTCCCTTCATCTTTCCCCCTTCTTTTTTTTTTTATTTTAAGTGTGTGCAGCAAACACCAAAGAATTTATTTTTCCTTTTTAATGGAGCGATTGTTATTGACTACCTGGTTCCTGTGTTCACAGGGTAGGAAAATAACCCAATAAAACATACTGAACCTAAAAATAAAGAACCCAAAACAACAACAGGAGCTCTCTGTATCAGGTGCACCAGAGGAAAGGAACTGCATTTTGTGCAGCCTATTGCACTTAAGGAAATATGATGCTCTGGTGGGTCTGTCTATATCCCACTAAACAAGGGACCTGGGTCACACTGCCTGCTTCTCCCACCACTGCTCTGGGCTGCCCCACACATGGGAATGGTTGAACTTACTCAAAGATTTTCAAGTTCCTTGCCTCCCATTAGTTCTCAGAGGGTCTGGCTACCTTTTTTTCCAAAGGGCCTTGAAGTCTAAGTCACTGACAATGTGAAAAACAAGATCCAGCACCAAAGCCATTTGAAAAGTCTGGACCAAGCTGCAGGAAGACCAGTAGATTAACCAGGGCTTGAAAATTTGCTTTGAAAGCTTGAAAAGTTTATGAAGCTTGAAAATCACAAAGTTTTAAAAATGCTCCTTAATATCAAGCCCTGTCCATTATATTTAAAAACCTGTACCAATAAAACCTTAGCTGCAACAGGCTCAGGACCTAATTTACATTTGAAATTGCTTTTCACTGCATTTAAGCTTCTTGTCTCCTTTGCCAGTGTATTATTACTATTTGCAAATCATTAAATGCTGACTGCAAGGGAAGCAGGCGTGCAGGATATAACTTCTATTTCAACTCTAGTCCCTTGTTGTTCCTCCTTTGAGAATGAAGGCATTAACTCACCTGGACATAAATAATGCTGGAGGTTTACCACTAAAAAACACTAAAGAAAATTAATTGTATAAAAAAAACCCAGGAAAAAATAATCCTTCCTCCAGAAACTTCTTGGGTGGGAAGTGACATCAGTCACACCACAAGGACAGGAGGAGAGAGCACATTTTATTGGAAAATAAAGATGTGAGTACATCTACGATGATGAATATAAAATGCCTCTTTTGGATTTAATTAGGAGTCACCTTTTCAGGGCACTGCTTTGTACCTGAGTTTTCACACAGCAAAGCATATGGCAAAAGAGCAGGAAGTGGGGATTAGGGTACATTTTAACAGGCAGCATGTTCAGCCAGATGGCCTATTCCCTGCCCTCAAGATCTGCATGCTTTTTCCCCCTTCAGAGTTCTTTTGATTGAATTCTGCCCTGAATAAAAAAAAAAAAAAATTAAAAGCCCATATTTTATGCTATTTGAATGCATATTTCTCAGTCCACATCCCACATTTCCCCACACACAGGCTTTTTAAAAAGAAATCATGGTGTGAAGGTAGGCAAGGATCCTTCTGGCTTTGAGGACAACAGGACCTCAAGACTTAGGAGTCTTTTCCAGGAGCATCCCATGGCTTTTCCTCCTACTCTAAGCAGCAGCAATAACACCATGATGTCATTATATCCATGGTTACAGCACCAAGAGAGGGCAACAAGGGGTGGGAGCAAGTGCAGCACAAGTCTCTGACTGCCCCAGACATGGAGTTCCCAGAAATTTTGAAGTGCAATACAAATCTGGAGGGACTTCTCTCCTTCACTCTGCTGCTGGATCTGCATGTCTGTTCCTCGTTACTGGCCCCAACAATGCAGAGCTGTCCAAAAAGACTGTGTCCACTCAACAAGCTGGTCAGAACCAGGAATTCCCATGGCCGAGCCATCACTGATGGCACCACTGAGTGATCAGAAAAACATAGAGATGAGATAAAAGAACCATTGTTAAAAGAGGAGAAATATATGGCAAGCAAACAGTCTGGATGCTCTCAAGAAAGTGCAGCCAGAGAAGAAATCTAGCTCACACAGTTGCTATGTCAAGGCACTTAAAACTGTGCACCATTCCTTTTTAAAACCCAGAAATAAACATGGAGAAAGAAAGTCCTCCAGAACTGAGATGACTATGGTGAAACTAATTGTCAGCAGAGAAACTACAGAGAAACTTGGGAAGAGGAAAAAAAGAAGCCCACATTAGGTGGTGAGGTTTGAAGAATCCTCTTTTCAGGGGTCTGGCTGACAAATGCACCACCAAGGCAAGGATCAGGCGCTGGTGCTGCTGCACAGCTTTCAGCAGCCAGGTGAACTGGTCCAGTTTCACTGAAGCATTAACCAGACAGGTACCCAGGTCACCAGAAAACAAGGGCTGGAGGCACCAACCTTCCTGCCACACTGCACTGGAGCTGCTCTGCAGCCTTTGGACAGCTGGGGAGAGGCAGATGGAGCAAGTCAAACCTCTCTAGTGCCCACCAGCAGCAGCCCAGGGCAGCAGAGGATGAAACAGAGAAATGCCCACATCCAGTACTGTACACATCCCAGCTATTGTTATATATACCTATGCCTCTGTAAACACACACACACTCATGTACATCATAAAATACACAGCAAGCGAGTAATAATTCTCATTTTAAGAGAAATATGCTATTTTTATGGCATAAAGAAAACAGTAATGATGATTACACTTCCTCAGTGGAAGCCTTCATGAATACAATGTAAATTGTATGACACAAATGCAAGGATAAGGATTCAAAATTCTGACAAAGAGCTACTGGAGAAATTTGGATAAGACATCAAGGAGGAAGTAGTGGGGAACTTCCTGTGGCTGGAACTGGACAGTGTGTAATGTGCAGAATTCATTATCTTAAACTTTTGGCTATGATGTGTAATTGTTAACCTCTGCCATTAGTTCAAGGCTCCTTTCAGTAAAATATATGAGTTGCCATCAAAGCTGATTTGGATTAGGAGGCAAGCATGTGCCCTCACTTTTAGGTTATATTAATACACCAAAATCAATAACATGCCATGGCTTTCAGAAGTAGTAATAAAACACCCTAAAATATTCCCAGAATACTTCTATAAATTATTTGTTCAATGTATTTATGTTAAAAAGGTTGTCAGTTACAGTGCTCTGAAAGACTCTAAAATTACAAGTCATCGTATTTGTACTTGATAAACCCCCTGCTGTTTTGGGTCAAAGAGAGCTCCAGAATGGTGGGGGGAAAAATCATTATTTTGCCTAATAAATAAATTACTTGCCTATATTTCATGTATCACTAAAGCCTGCCAGTATCGAGAGCTTAAATAATAAATAGCAAATAGCTCCATTCATTTATTAATAATAATGCATCTTTTCTTCCTCTTACCATATTTGAGGGCAATGGATTGAACAGTAGTCAGGTGGAAGGACAAATAGTCAGGCCACTGGGAACATTTAAAATTTTCCAGTTTAAGGTGAACTTGTCAGCACTGACAGCCCTTTCCCCTTCATCCTGGGCTGTGTGCTGTCAGTGGCAGGAGCTTTTGGGCTTCAAAAATGTAAAACCCCTTGGAAAGCTAATTAGCTAATGGAGTTTGCATGTGTGAGTGTTTCTCAAATGAAACCCCATTTTCAATTAGTCATCACAATGCCTGTCCAGCAGAGCATGGAGGGACCTCACTGCCCTTGGCAGGTTTAATGTTTGTGACACCTCTGGTGGGGCAACCCCGTCCTGAGCTGTACAGATGGCAAACAAAGGCCTTGTGCAAGGAAGGTGCAACAAGCAGGAGGCTGATCCACATGCACATCTCTCTTACCCTCAACAAACCAAAGAGATATGTTTTATTTGGGGCTGTTCTCAGCATAAACTGCTCATGCTCTTTCTGATATAATCCACATCTACATCAACCTGACTTTTTAACAGTTGTTCCTTTTCATGGCTTTTTGATTTAAGTGAAAATAAACATAAGCAGTTTGCTAGAAAGGTGTGTTTCTCAAGCTCTGAAACCACCAAATGCCCTTCTCCCAGAAGCAGGGTATTGCAGCTGACTGCCAGTGCAAGGAGTGGCATGAGTGTGTCCATAAGTCTTAGAGATTAAAGTTCCTGACATCACCAGCCTATGGGGATGAGTGGATAAGCACAGATTTCAACATCATGCCTCAATCCAACATCCTCCATGGAGAGTTAAGAGAACTCAGGCAAAGGCACACAGATGATGACACCCACCACTGTTCCTCCAGAAGAAAAAGAGAGCTGGAAACACTGTATTCATGTAGATCATGGCATCTTCAGGCCTGGTGATGGAAAATGAACTCCTTTCTTTGTCCAAACACCCAGTGGGGTGGACAGGATGTAAGCAGCTTCATAATAACCACAAAGTGGCCCTTGTCACTTAACTGGAGAGCTACTTTTTTTAAGGGTCAGGAAGAAAGCACTTTAAATTCTCAGTATCCTTTGACCAACACACACCCATTTCTGACAGGATAAAAAGCCAGGAAAAGAGAAAATTGTCTCACCTGCTATGAGGTGCATCATACATGCATCAGACCATGCCAAAATCTGGGAGCTCACAGCTTTGGATAGGAGGAGATACCAGCATTTCAGCTGTCACTTTTAAGAAAATAAAGTATGGTGGCACTCAGTCAGGAATGTGCCCTCCTACCCTCCAAAGGAATTTAATCATACAACCAACTTCACTTCCAACTGCCTACAGAGTGCAGGCTTGTGTTTAAAGCAGAGTATTTCATACAGCCTTACCCACTGTGAAGTGCAGTTATGTTTTTCTACAAGATTTACCTACAGGGCAAAAGACTTCTAAAAATTCAATGTGAGATTCAGTGTGATACTGCTGACCCAGTCTAATAGGACCCTTGATAGCCAGATGAGTTGGGTCACATCCTGCCTTTTGTTCCCTTAAGCCTGAAGTGCCACTGGCTCTTTTCAGACCTAAGTCAATTGCATCTTTTCTTTTGGCTACTCCTTATGCTACCCTAGGCACCAAGCAAGGAAAGTAAACACATGGCAAAGGCACAATAGGCAGAATGGACTTGATCTTTGTTTAAAGTACAGGGTCAGCTCCTCGCTGTGAGCAGATTTTCCTCTTTGGAAACAGGTTCATGTTTATGTTTTAAGTTCCAGCAACATGCTCTGGATTTTCAACATGTGCAGCACATCTGCTCCAGCTCAGATTTATGAACAAATCTGCATATAATTGTGCTGGGCTAGGGTGTTGTTGTTGTTGTATTCCTCCACCCCCCACTTTTACCCACCCTTTAAATAAAATGGTTTTGTCCAGGGCTGTATAAACCCCCTGATTCCAAGCCATATAATTTTATGGACAGGGAAAAAAAAAGTTCTTTTGTATTGCACCTGAGCTCATTAAAACCCCCAAATTCCATAATTTTACACTACCATGTGCTGCATATCGTATTTAGTACCTAACGGAGTAATTGCTTACAGTCCTCAGAGTGAGTGCACATAAGGTGGAGAAATGATGGAACAGGTGGGAGAGCCACCCTGCGCTTGGCAATCGCAGGTTTACATCCCTGCCCAGCTCACATGAAGCTCTGAGGGTGAATGGTTCAAAAGCCTGGAATTAGGGTCTTTTGTTAGCCCTGTGCTGGGTGCCAAGCCCAGAGATCAGCCCCCAGTGAATGCTGTGGCTTCTGCACCATACCAGGAAAAACAAAAAATCTGTGGGATACAGACTGGGAAGAGGCAGAAGTCAAAGATAAGGAGGTCAAGGTGAAAAGTCCAAGATGCCACAAGAACCAGCATCTTAAACGTAACCAGACATCTCAAGTGAAAATAAGCCTGGAAAATCTCAAAGTGAGCTGCCCAAGAACTCTTCTGTGGCAACAGTCAAGGTTCCCTAATTTGTTCTTGAAAATCAACCAAAACCTTTTGTGCATCTTTGCAAAGGAAATTGTGTCAAAGCAGCTGTTTATGAATAAAAAAGGGTTTGCACACTCCTCGTCTGTGGGCAAAGACTCTGTGAAACTGCTTTTGCCACCATGTCTTGGCTACACGAAGATCTTCTGAGGTGTGAAGAGGAGAGGAAGGTGCAGGTAGATTGTGTAATATCACACACTCTGTCCTGGTGACTGGTACCCTTTGGAAACCAAATTTCCCTCACTTGTCATTGAGGGCTTGCTCAAGGGATCCAGTCACAAAGGTCACTGTGTTCAGTGCTCCAAGGGCACATCCTAGTAATGTTTGTCTCAGTCCATGGACTACCCATCCTGATGTCTCAGGACAGATTTAAGCCTCCAGCCTGTAAGAGAGAGAGTTTTAAAAAAAAAATGTCCATGTTTGGGTTGCTCAAGGGCACGTACAAAAAGCGTAGCAGAGCAACTCATTTTAGCCATGGCTCCCAAGTCCCACCCATGTGCCCTAATCACAGCTGGTATCAGAGCTACTGATAAGCTCTGAGTGATTTCCTTGGCCTGGAACTGCAAGTGTGCTCTGCTTGAGATTCTCCAATGTCTTATCTGCAGCCTCTTGGATAGTTAAGATTAGGTAGCCAGAAAAAGACAGAGAAAAAGACACCGTGTTTGCAAAAAAATTGTGAGCATGGGCTGATTGAAGCAGGCGTGTGCCAATGTTCAATGCCCTACACAGACAGTGAATACTTACAGGTTGTGTTTAGTAGCGTGATTTCCTAGGGAAGAAAAAACCACAACAAAACAAAAATCTCTTGAAATCATTGAAACCAAAAAGTAGGTTTTGCAATGGTCAGAGAAGACTAATATTTTGCTAACTTGTAACTGTGCTTAGCCCTAAATGGTGGGAAAGGTGGAAGGCTCTAACCTTGACATTAGGAAACTTCTGACATTTAGAGTTTCAGAAGTCTCTCAGCTAGGAACAACTTGTTTCCTTTTTTGGTTTTTTTTTTTTTGTTTTTTTTTTGTTTTTTTTTTTTTTTTTTTGGTTTGTTTTTTTTACCTTTCTCCAAAGATATCCTCATTTAAAACATATAATGAATGTGAACAGTCATCAGTCTGTAAATACTGGGTTTAAGTTCACTAGAGCTTTGTTGAGATATCCCTCCTAGGTAACAAGTCTGTGGCTCATTAGTCCCTCATTAGCAAGATAGAAATAAAGACGCAAAAGGAAAAAAAAAAACCTTTCTCCAAAGATATTGTTGCAGTCTAATTGCCTGCAAGGAATTCTTAATAATGTTTACTAATGCCTTTTCAGCATTGCCAATTTTATAATGTTCCAGATGTGACGTTGCTGTTCCCTGCTGTGATATTACTGGGTCTGCTAAGGCACTCCTAAGTTTGCAAAGATTTTAGCCCCATCTTATGTCACTGCCTTGAAACAACATCCATTAGGGCTTTCCAGCATCATATTTGTACTTTTGAAAGAAACAATCAGTAAACCTCTGTCTGATCTACTGTTTATCAAGAACTAAGTAAATTCAATCCCAACCCACAATGGCTGGAGCCAGCAGCCCTGGGCATCACAGCACTATCAGATACTCCCAGCTGAGCCATATTTGCTTTTATTTTTAGTTGTTTTTCTTTTAATATATTGGTTTAGACTTTCTGACATTAATTGGTTCCTTATTTGTAGAGAAATATCTTTTGTTTGGGATATGATTTTATATTGTAAGCAGCATTTGGAATATAAAACAAGCAGATGTTTGCAAGGATCTGAAAGAAAAGCTCACAGCATCCCTGTGTTATGTTTTACAGCCAAGCAAAGGAACAAAGCAGGCAGCAAATATGCAATTTTGAAACAAATGAGCTTTTAACCTAAATTTATCTGAAGTTCCTTGGTGTTCTGGGAACAGGAAGGCTCTCCACCTGGGTCAGATTTGTATGCCATTGGATATATGTAAATAAATATCTTTTTTGGCAGAATTTATTAAGGAAAAAAGGCTTGTGAGATCATCATGTTTGTTTTTCTTCCCACCTAACAACTTGTGTACCTGCTGAACACCTTCAGCCAAACTGAAAAAAGGGTGGAATTCTCCACAATTTCAAATTCCTGGAAAGAACTTGGTAGAGAAAGGAAACAATGTTAATGCTCCTAGGATGTGTGTGTGGTATGAGCAATCTGTCGCTATACAAGGAAGAATCATAGAAATATTAACATTGGAAAAGAATTCAAAGACCATCGAGTTCAACCTGTGACCCTTCCCTCTAGCCTCTCTAAGACAGAGAATCCCTTCGTGACACAAAATCCATAAAGTAACATCTTTTCTTGTTGATATTCACCAGGGACCAAGTTGGGCTTCTAATTTTTTTTAATTCTATTTTCCCACATGGGCTTGGTTGCTTATCTTCACTGTTCCCAGGCTCTGGAATGTTCTTCAGTGTCATGTTGGACATAATCTCCATGGCCACCGTTGCACATTTTCAGAGTTAGCTGCACCTGCTAGCACTCTCCAACCTGTGCCTGTCAAAATGATCCAGATGAACTACACCTTTCCTAATAGTTTGGAGAAGGAGTAGCCAGGATCATTTCACCAGAACTGGGCTAGGGAGGAAATGCACAGGTATTCCAGCAGATTTAAGAAATATGCCTTCAGGACAATGAGTAGCTCCTGTGTAGCAGCCTCAGCTCTACCTGAAATGGTAATCATGGCTGTATCCTAATGCACAATCTCAGGATCAAAGTAAGGTCTAATTGGAAACACTGAGGCAGAAGATGAATTCATTGTACTTTACGGTTCTATGACATCAAACCCTAAAAATTAGCAAGAAAAATCTGCTTTCTGATTATCTGTCCACCTGTTCATTTAAAAAGCTTATGCAAAAAAAAAAAAAAAAAAAAGCAGGAGTATTGTGACCTGGTTCACTAGTTAAAGGATGCAAAATTCATTTATCTTAATTTATCACCCTGCTCCTAAAATGTTGGCTCTGTCAATTAATACTAAGTTCCTTATGCCTGTCAGACCATGGTAATACTATCCATGAGTGCACGCTGTACTCTCCTCTCTTTCCACATCCACACAAGGGGGACATGCAGCAGTCTGGTCACCTTGGCTGGAGATGTTGAAAAGCTCCTGCTTCCAGCCCTGAAGGTCCCCAGTTCATTTTCCCAGTATGTCAGCCAAGACGGTGGTCCTCACATTTGCACTCTTTAATAGTTCCAAGCTGACATCACATTCCCTTCTATTTACTCTTTTTCCAAGTAATACATATATATATATCCTTAGCCTTAATCACTCTTCGGCCAAGGTTTCTTCAAGCAGACCCAAATAGAGTGATCAGTGGAGCCAGTGGGAATCTTTCTGCAGACTCCAGCCGACTCGGGATCATAAAGTCCTGAACCCACAAACATCTGCAAGATCTGGAGGCATTCCAATATGGATTCAGATTGGATATCAGCCACTCAGGCCCATCTTAATTCATAAATCAACATACCCAACTGACTTTCTCTTCTCTGGATCCCCTCCAGTTAGTTAATACGGTTCTGTTAACGAGGTGCTTAGAACTAAGTACAATATCCCCAGTGCAGCCGCATGAGAGCTGTTACATTCCTACTCCATAATGTTATGTCTCCACATCTCCCAGCCAGAATTGCACTGACTTCACCAGCTACCATGTTTCGTTGCAGCCTTGAAACCCTGGCCCTGTCACTCTCATTCACTGAGAGCTGTACTTTGCTCCACAGGTAATCGTGGCACAGTCACCAGGACTCCTCACTCAGGACTGGCAATGCAAGCAGGGAAAGCAGAAACTGATCCCAGGGAAAGAATTCCTATCTAGATTTTTTGAACTGATAAACTGAGACAGCAGAATAACTGTAACAATGCCATCCTGCTGCTTTCCTGAGCAATAATCTATTTTCCTCATTGGGATAAATGATTTGGCCATCAGTCTCCTGCTTTAGCCATTTGGGAACTGGATTATTGCTTCATAAACTGTGCAATGCACTCCTATTACTGTTTAATTGCATTGGGCAGAGAAAGAGGGAAAAAAGATTTTGCAATTTCTAATGGAAATCTCCCAGAAGCACGCTCTTTCTATGTTACTTTCCTCAATAGTTAAGACAGTAAACTGCATTCCAATCCAAAATTTTCCTCTGAACAAAGAACATAATTTCTCTTTATACATTCTCTGCCAGCACAGCTCCTCTTTGCAGCACACTGCTCCTTTCCTGGACCTGGATGCTCAGTGTTCCTTACCACCTCCTGTAGTGAGATTACCCTATCTCCTAGGCAGACATTTGCTGTAAATCTCAGCTATATATTTTGGTGTGAGTTTACATCTCGATTTCCTATCACTAGCAGCACAAGCTGTGCTTGAAACTCTTCGTTCTTGCTGCAAGCGCTTCAGAGCTGTCACTGCCTCCAGTTCCACAGGGAACCTCCATCCAGCCCTTCAGTGGCTGCAGTTCTGGAATTGAGACATATCCTGTGTCCCAAAGCAAGAGCTGTAGCTGGGGGTGGGGGAGGAAAAGGGCTTGGTCTGCAATTTTTTCATTCTTAAACAGTGCAGCATTCACTCCTGTCTCTAGCATGTTTTCTAACACTGATCTCCTCTTCTGACACAGCACTGAGAAGTCAAGATGAGTTCAAAGAAGCTCTGTTAAGTTGTTTGAGAAAAGGCTGAGTCCCTAGTTTCTAATTATCTAATGCCAACACTTGTTTCCCTTTAGGAAACTTGGGCAAATATCTTTTAATAATACTTTTTTCTAATTCCAGAAGGTGGTTGAAGTGTTTTCATCAGAATGATTCTCAGGAAAAATACCTTTTCAACAAACATGGAAATTTTTGCTAGCCAAAGCATTTAACCTGGTTAGTGCTTTTTACAGATTTTATGAAAACCCAATGAAGGAAATGAACAAGGACTTTCTCGGTGAAATGTTTTCCCTTACAATATTCAATGTTTACTTTTCAAAATGTGGCTTTGTAATAAGTATGAAAACCTGTACCAAAAGATACATTTTAAGATTTTGAACACTGTAATTTTCATAGGAAATATGAAACAAATAAAAACAAAATTAAGAAACTTTCCAGACTAGAAACAAAAAGGAATTTGGTAGAGTGAAATGCCAGTGTTTTAAAAGTAAAGCTATTTTTTATCCCTGCAGGAAAAAAAAAACTGGGAACTTCCTGGGCTTACTGTGTCCTGGACAAGCCTGAGAAGCTGCAAGCCAACTTCTCCCTTAAGCATTGCCATGTGTTCTCCCACACTGCTCCACCCACTTGTGCCAAAAACCTGTCCAATTACCTATCCTCTGGCAAACCATGTCTTATCATTTCCTTGGGCTTAGTGCTTACAGACTGTTCCCATTGCTGTCTGTCAATCCAGCAGCCAGTTGACCTTTCTGTCAAACACTGCAGAAAGTTTTCTCCAAACCATGTCTGCCCAATTTGTCCAATTCATCCATTGCTGTGGGGTTCATCCATGGCCCATGAGCTCTCTGGGGCTGGACCTGCCTTCTACAGCACCTGACCAGGGAGCTCCTGTCCCCACAGGGCTGCAGCTCTTACCTGGGATTCTCAGGTGATCTTCTAATATCAATTAAAAAACAACGAACAAAGAGGGTGAATCAATGCAGAGCTTGAGCAGAGGAATTGGAAGACAACTTGTATTCTGATTTCAAAGCTGGTAGTTCCTTTCTACAGAATATCTAGCTGTTATCATAAAGGAAGGGGGAATATTTGGCACTGGAGTTAATTGTTGATTAGTTGGTGTTGATTTTAACATGCTGCTGTGCATGTCTTAGTAAAGGAGGCAGTTACAGTGAGATATTGAAGGAAAATTACCTACCTGAACTTAAATAAATAGAGAGGTAAAGAGGATCTACTGCATTGACATAAAGATTGAGAAAAAAATCCTCCATGCACATAGTGTCTTTAATCATGGATAAGGCTGGACTCGATCTTGGATGCCTTTCCAACCTAAATGTTTCTGTGATAACGTGGGGAAGCAGATGCCTCTAAAGAAGCCGTGGGGTGGAAGGCTGACTTGCTGACTGTCCAGCCCCTGTGGCAGCAGGGCTCTCTGAGAGTTTCAGCTCCCTGGGACACCAAAGCTCGCTGGCAGGATGTCCGGCCAGCAAGGAAACACGCTGGTATTTTTAACAGGAGGTTACAGAGGTGACAGCCCGGGACAGCAGCAGGTCAGATGAAAGGCTTGGCAGGCCAAGCTATCAGACATGGTTTCCTCCGGTGAAATTCCGGCTGGAGATCTCCTATCAGGCTCTCCTCTCTCTGTTTCTGGGATGTGCAGCTCCTGCTTTCCCCCACAACTTTGTGGTTTCCAAGGAGACCACACGCTGCTCACCCCAGAGCCCGGCACCGAAGGCTGGGTGACTTCACTGGGTCAGGGAGCCCATAAAACACCGCAGCCAGAGCACCAGCATTGAGCCTGACTCACTGCCATGTTCCTGAATCCTACAGGACACATGAACCTCATGATGGGTTGTTCTCTTTGATAGGCCAAGCTATCAGACATGGTTTCCTCCGGTGAAATTCCGGCTGGAGATCTCCTATCAGGCTCTCCTCTCTCTGTTTCTGGGACGTGCAGCTCCTGCTTTCCCCCACAACTTTGTGGTTTCCAAGGAGACCACACGCTGCTCACCCCAGAGCCCGGCACCGAAGGCTGGGTGACTTCACTGGGTCAGGGAGCCCATAAAACACCGCAGCCAGAGCACCAGCATTGAGCCTGACTCACTGCCATGTTCCTGAATCCTACAGGACACATGAACCTCATGATGGGTTGGGTTCATTGTAACCTCATTAGGGCTGTTACAATGAGACCTAGACATGGTGTCACTGCCTGAAGACAGCCCAGAGGGGGAAAAAACTCCTGCGGAATCGCAGGCTTCAAAGAACCGATTCCAATAATTGTGTTACTCCGTCTCCTGAAGGGAGATAAATATGAGAAGTCAATTTCATAATTGTAAAAATATAAAAATACACTAAGAAGTCAACATTTATAACACCAAGTAAGTTCACACTAAGATCAAAGATTAAAAATTGGCTATGTTCCTACAAGTATGAAAAAGTATCAATTAGGTAGTGCAGCTCGATGTCAGATGTGAATCTGGTGCCTCTCTCTGCTGACTTCCTGGAGAACTTGGGAAAACTCATACAGGACATAAATTTCCTAGAGGTTTTTGTAAAGCAGTATTTATCTCCACCTGAAAATTAGGCTATGGAAGTAGTTTTTTCAAAATCCAGTCCATAAAAAGACATCAACATGTAAATTTTCCTGAGGAACCAAATAGAAATTAGAATTCCAGATGCCTTTGTGCGTGTAGCCCTCACTATTTCTGTGGCCTTAATTCCCTATGTCTTAAGTAAGAATACTGGAGTTTATCTGACTGGAGTCAAAGCAAGAACTTTAAAGTAATTATGAAGCACATATAGCAGTGTGGAAAATAGATAACAGTTTCTGTTGCAGCAGTGTTGGAAGAAGCCCCAGTTCAGGACTATAGGAGAAGGAAGCAGAAATAATATATATGCATATGGCAGGATAATTCACAGGTGCCAGTTTGAACCCAGCAGATAAAGAGTGCTGTACAGTTGGCAGCTTTCAGTTTTCCCATGACATTGTATCAGCCATGGCTGTAGCAAGGAAAGGAGCAAAGGACACTATTTACCCCAAGCAAGATCTGGTTAGAAATTAAATATTTCAACATTTCTTCCTGAAAAGTGTATTAAAAAAAACTTTATGCATCCAAAATATGCAAATTGAACATTTGTGTTCATTCATTACAGATATGCTGTTTTCCAGCCATTCAGGTTTTGTCTGCACCAATATTTGTAGGGAACTTTGGTGTCATCTTGCACCAGCCTTGTGCACTTTCATCACAATCCTCATCTGTGGATAGCACACAGCCTTTGCCAAAATCATTCTCATGGTGTTTCTTGTCTACAAATCAGGGCTGGTTTGGATACAGGCCTATCAGCTACTTCTAGTCAAGTCTTGATGAGATTTCTTCTATCACCAGCACACTTGGACATGTCCCAGAACAAGAGATGAAATGGAAGCAGCATGAGACAGAAGTTTAATAGAATTCCAACGAATCTGCCTGAAAAGAGTAACCAGTAAGTTGAGGGTAGTTTTGCAGTGAGTCCCAACTGTTAATATAGGACTGAAGCTGTGTTGATTGGCTGAATAAGTAAATATCACCATTTTGGAATAAGTGATTGCTGCAGGTCTCACATTCTTCCACTGCGTCAGAGACATTTGCTCCCAGCTCTTGCCCAAACACCAACCCCAAATGAATGCTTCCCACAGAAGTTCAGTCCTGACTGACTTACAGTCTGCAACATTTTAATAATTTGATTGCTGGACAGTTGCAGCAACTCACAGTGGACAAACAGCTGAGCAAAGCATGTCTACAATAATCACATCAATATCCCTTAACCATCCTAGCAAAGGAGGCAGTTACAATAAGATATTGAAGGAAAACTATCTACTTGAACTTAAATAAATAGAGAGTTGAAGAGAAAATAAGGTGAAGAGAATCTGCAGCATTGACATAAAGATTAGACCTGGAAAAAGAAAACTCCAATGTATTAATTTATTCCTTCCTTTTGAAAGGATCCACTTTAAAAACCTATATTCTACACTGAAAGTAATGAAGAGGAAAATCCACTTCACTCCTCTGCCATTAAGGAAACAGTTAATGGGTTCAGCAAAAGGTGGCAGCCTGAGACCTGTGGAGCTCTGTTTACTTTGTTAGTGACTGACAGTATCCCTCTTAATTTGTTGTACAAATTAGTTTTTTGAAGATAAAATACTTCTCTTTCCACTCTTCCAAATGTTGCTCCAGGAGTAGAGATTACCCAAAAAAAATGTGCTGGATGCATTAGAAATTGCAGCCCCAGGAAAACAGCCCTTGATAGAGCAGATTTTCTCTCTGACTGTTAAGTTTCCCACGCTTCTCAGCCAGACTCTGCTGGCCAGGGCTCAGAGCCTGACTCTTGCTGTGAAAGTACGGGAAGCTGTTTCATCCTTGCAGCTGACTGACCCTGGGTGTCCGAGCTGCAAGGGCTGCATTGGAAATCAGAAGACAGAGCCTGGCTCAGAACAGCCCTCCCTGACAGGCACTGTAAGGTCTCCAATCTCCTGGCACTGTGGCCACTTGACAACCTGTAACATATCCCTGTGTGGGGAGAGGAGAAGCCTCACAGTCTGGATGGGGAATGAACACAAGGCTCCAGTGGAGAAGGCAGAAAAGGAAGCCTCAATCTCAGGCTGTATCCAGCTCATTCTTTTGTACATCAATTTGCTCCTCCTCTTCCATCCACAAAAAAATGACAAGGCAACTCAAAGGCTTTGTCCGTAGGAGTCTTTCCGCTATGGCAAGCAGAGGTAGCACACAATGTGCTGGGTTATCTGCTTATTCAGCTCACACTGCCTCCGGAATCTGTTATAACCTGAAGGAAGAAATATCTTTTTGGGCACAGGGAGTTGCTTGGGTGCCAATCAGCCAGGAGTGCAGAGAATGTGATCCCTGCTCTTCTTTCTCCCTCTCTTTTTAAGCCAGCAACTCATCTTTAATTTCAAATCTTTACTCCTCTATTTGCAAGATATGATTCTGCCTATTCAGTGGAGCCTTGTGAAATTTATCACCTAGCTAATATCTTGCAAATTATTCTAGGCATTCCTACTGTTATCTGTATTAGGCAGAACTGTCTGAGCTCTTATCATGAATCAGGATCCCATTGTGTTCAGAAAAAATAAGACCCTATAAACAGCAGCACAATGGAACAAACACTGGCACATCTGCAGATGCAGCGGTGGATACCATTTGAACCTCACTTTTTTCTTAAGTCTCCCACACCACATTCAAAATATTCTGCAAAATCCCACTTCCTGTCCTGACCCTGTGGCAAAAAGGAACACAGAAACCAGGGAGAGCAGGAAATTCCACTCAAATTCCAGCTGCAATCGTTTCTGTGAACAGGAGGGACAAAATGCAGCAGAGATTGTGGCAGATAAATGTCATGTGCTCAAAGAGGCAACCAGTAAATAAAAAGGCCTGGGATAGGGAGCAGGTCACACATGGCAGTGGAAGTAGGCAGCCCTGGTCCTTGCCTTATAGATTGTACATCACTATTAATTAAGAATTGACTTTACATAAACAAGACTAATATTGCTAAACGTGTCTGGTTGAATTTCTTGTTCCCAATGACAGCTGGATAGAACTTCACCTCAGCTTTTAGGAGGTGGGAGGAGAGACTGGAAATCATTCAAAGGCTTTTTAAATCATTACCGTTGATCTTAGTGTTATAGTTACCGGAATGAAGTTGAGTGCAACCCACGTACCCTTCTTGAACAAAGAAAAGGAAGTATCACTGTTCTGCCTAATGTCTTTGCTGGGCCTCTCTTGGCCCATGAATCTGCCCTGGAACACTTAGACTTCTTCAAAGCAGGAAAAGTAAGACCGGGAGCTTGAAATCAGTGCCAGCAGAAGATGTGTATCTCCTGATGTTATGAGAACTCTAAATTAACTTGGTGGATTGCTCTCTGATATTTAAACCTGGACTTTAGCTTCTGTTGGTGAGAATGGGTGTGCAAGACAGGAAAATAACTGCATAATTCTTGAAGTGGTATCTGCATAAGGGTTTGCTGTGTTTGAAATGGGTCCCTTACTTAAATCAACACATAGGAACGGTGCAAACCCAACACACAGACTGGTCTGAAAGGGAGCAACCACCCTGACTGCACTGGAGATAATAAAAAAGTCTCTTCCCAGCTCTTCCAAGGCTTTGCAAACTGGAGGTGATGGAATCAGCACCACCCCAAGGTCTACTTGTCTGCTGGAAGACAACCTTCTCCATCTGGCAAGGGATGTTGCCAGATCTTCCTCTGCCCTTTCCATTTGCCATCTTCCCAGAGGACTTGCCCAAACAATACAAAAAAAAGAGTCAACATCACTCTGACAAGTTGTCTTCTGCTACTATGCCAATAAAAATTACCTTCCTTACACCACATTTCCCTGAACCTGACATCTGTCCTAAATCTCAAGTCACACATCCCACTCTTCCATTAACATGAGTCATCCTACAGACGTCCTTCTGCTACTCTTAGAGTCGTGTCAGAAAGAATCATTGACTTATTGTCAGCAGATTCAGCCTACCATGTTAATGGTGTCTGCAGAGGCCTCTTCCCTGATCAGCTTGTTCTTACAGCCCCAAAAATGCTGGGAAAACCTTCTGAGCTGTAGGATGTGAGAAGCAAGGGAAGAATTGCCTGTCCTGTACTGCTACTCTGCCTGGAGCATAAAGGGTAATTTGCTACATTTTGGAATTCTCTACCTTGAAGCAGAGCCAATAAAGAGCTTTTTCTCAGGAATTCTCACAGCTTCAAGCTGCCTAAATAAAAGACCTGATGCTAGGGATACTTTTGAGAATTTCAGGAAACATAAATGACTTTCTCTACAGAGATTATGGGCATTATATATATAGGAATCCTAGTTCCAGATGTTTAAGAGTAAAATACCAGGACTTCAGAGTGGACAGTTGCATAAGAATAGAAAAAACAATGAGTGTCTTATGCCTTCAACTATAAGCTATTTACAACCTTTCTGTTTTTAAAGCAGAGACCAAATGGGAAAGAGGCTTCCTTTAAGGGGCAGGGGCCATGGCAAGTCCTGGTAGTTGTTTTCATTATTCCATCAACTTGGTGTCTTGAAAGATTTATTAACTCATTCTCTTTCTTGGTCTTTTATTTCTATTTTTAAGTCTCTGATGTTGCCTCTATTCTCATGCACTTCACAATGCCCTTTCTGCAAAGTCAGTGGAGATCAGTCTCAGCCTTCATCTTTTCCACAAATGGGAAACTAAATATTTGCAGAGCTGGGGGTGTCTGTGGTTGTGCTAAGATCCAGGAAGTCAAGCAATTAAGCCAAATGTTTGCCTAGTGTAAATCAGCACTGAGACTTTACCTAATTTCTGATGGGAATAAGGAAATCCTTACAAGATCAGACTGCAGGTTAATATTGCCATTTTCAGCAGGAAGCTAATTCTGTGAGGGAGGTGCAAAAAACCTTTCAAAGTCTGATTTTCCTTAGAATCACAGAATAACTTAGTTTGCAAAAGGTCTTTAAGATCATTGAGTCCAACCACTAATCCAGTACTGCCAAACCCACCACTAAACCATGTCCCAGAGTGCCACATCTATGTGTCTTTTAAATATCCCCAGGGATGGTGATTTCACCACATTACTGGACAGCTTTGTCCAGTGCATGACAACCCTTTTAGTGAAGAAATTTTTCCTAATGTCCAATCTAAACCTTCCCTGGTGCAACTTGAGGCCATTTCCTCCTGGCCAGTATGCCCATAGCTCTTCTCAGTGCGAGGAATCTAAACACCATGAGGCTACCATGCTTTCTGCCCTCCCCAGCATCAGTGACTTCTGTCTGGAGGGTCACCTGGGGGTAACGGAGCAGAGTGAAGGGGGCTGTAGGGACCCCTCTGCTCTGACCTGGCATGCACAGCATGAAAAGCAGCTGTCTGGCATCTCAGGGAAGCTCTCAGATGTGGTAGAAGAGCGCTCCACTCCAGAAAAGCTGAAGGTGAATTGCAGGAAGGAGATCAGCTCTGTGACTGCTGGGAAGGACTCCTAGCACACCTCTGCTCCCCACAGCTCATCTTTGATCCCTCACAACCCCATCCCAAACACAAAAGCACAGGGTTGGGGCAATCAGTGCAGCTAATTGCACACACACAGAGAGCTCAGTGCTCCAGGACATTCCTACATGTCCCCCCCACCAGCAGCCAGTTGGGGACTTTGGTGTCAGCAAGGTTGAGATGAACCAGTTCATTCCAAACGCTCTTGGCAGTGGCCAGCAGGCTGCCATGAAACAGCCTCATCTCTGAGACAGACAACCACCTCAGCTATAATTAAAGATAATTATTCAAAGGCACCCTGTTCATGAAGCAGTGCTCAGAAGCTCCCTGCATGAGCATGTAGGCAGCAGGGCTGTTTTTCTTCATAAAAACTTATGAGGAACACTGCACAGATTAACAGCTTTAATGACAAAAATTACCGCTTACAACACTGACTTCAAATCAAAGAACAATATCTGCAGACAGATATTTTCATGGTTTTCATAACAATTCATTATAGGTGGCACCAAGGGATTATATTTTTATTTCCCTTGTGTCATTTCTCTCAGACTCAGGTTCATTTCTCTTAATGAGGCAGCAGAAGATAAAGGGCAGTGAAGGCTCTTCCAATGCCTCTGCAGAATGTGAGGAGTTTAGGGGCAAAGTGATAACTGATCCTCTAAAGGAAGAGGGAGGGCTTGGAGACGGGGGGAGGGAGAATGATGGGGTGGGATGCTCTCTGCCATAATGAACTAAAATTAAGACATAAATTCTCCTACCTTTGTTCCGACCAGATCTAACAAAAGGGATTCGACTATTTAATGAAGAATGGATCAGTAGCAAAATTATTAGCTAATTAATTGTAGAGGGAAGGGAAAGAAAGAGGAAAGGAAAAAAAAAATCTTTGACTGAAAGGACAGGAGTGAAAGTTCTTCACGTAGGCTCTCAGAATAGGAAGGAAGACCTGGAATTGTGAAAGACTTTACTGAGGCAGCAAGGCCCCTCTTCACACAGAGTTTGGGATGGCAAGGCAAAGGTCAAAGCAAGAAGGAGTAAGAATTAAGCAGACCTCAAAATGGGGCCCAAGATTCCCCTGGTAGCACCAGGCTTGTTAGGACTGAGTAGAGGTTCCCAGTGAAACTAGATGGAAACTCCCGTGAATTACTTTTCTGTTGGAAAATAATGTGGAGACAGCACAAAAGTGTTCCTGGGAGTGTGGACTCCTGGCACAGGCTCAGGAGACCAGGCAGCTGTTTTGTTTCTAAAACAAAAAACATCAACCCAAATGCTTCAAAGTCTTCTGCGAACTAAACAAACGGAGAACTGGCATTTCCAATCCATGGAAAGCCTTCTCATTCCTGAGTTTTGTTCCAGCATTTGTTTCAACAATTTTGGTTTCCTGTGAGTGGGGCAATCTGCATTTCAGCAAGTCTGCCCATCAGTTAGGGCCACAGGGCTCCCAGCATTTGTGGCTCAAAGGGGAAAAAAATAAAAAGAGCATTCAGGGTTTCCTCTATTTTCAGGATTTTCAGGATTCCATTGGCAGAAAAGATCCTATTTGAACTCACCCCTTTGTATGCAAAGGGGAACAAAACAGAAATTGGGGCTATCAGAAAAACTCCAGTAAAGGGAACCACTTTCTTTGGGTTAATCCTAATTCAGATCCTTCTGCAGTCTGCTCTAAGTAGTGCTTTCCTGAAAACCAGAATTTTAAGTGCTGCTAGTGTTGGGCAAGAGCCTGGGAGCCTGAATGGGTAAATAATCTGACAAGGCATAGAGACAGGAGACAAAGGGGCTAGACAGGGAAAGGAGAAACCAAGGATAAATGAGATACAGTCAGTGGTATTTGTGTGTGTTTGGCTGTGGGGAAGACAATCTTGAGAAAGAGGAAAGATGTATTTTTATCATAACCCCTTTCTCTCTACTTATCCTTGGCTCCCAACTTTTTACCCTCTAAATGCAAAGGGAATAGACATCGTTTTGAGATGGGTAGGCTAGACTGAAACAGAGCCTCACTTTATGAAGTAATTATTTTAGGAGTATTTACCCATACTCTTTCTGCCTCCTTCAGATTATGAGGAATCCTTCCTGCCTTGGCAGGGGCCTGAGTCACAAAAAAAGGTGTTTCACACCCACTTTCCTGCTCTGCACCAGCATTAGAGGACACAGGCTCAGGAATGGAAAAACACTGGACTAAGGACTTCCAGACTCCCCTTCTGCCCTGTCTCCACTGAGCTCCAAGAATCTACAAAGTTGACCTTCCAAAAAAATTTTCAGAATTAATATATATATATGTATTATCTCTACATATCTCAAGTGGGTAATTATTTGCCTTCTGCTTCCCATATTTTTCAGACTTTTCACTTGAAATCAACAGGGCTTGAATCGTGTTTCTGGTTTAATGAAGGCTGCGCTTCTTGTGGACTCACATGACAGCAGGAGGTGCTGCTCACTGAAAAGCCCAGGATGGTGGGAGACTTTGATAATATCACGAGAGTTGGTAACACGGGCAGAGGACTTTGAATACAGCTGTCTGACCTCCTTGGCCCAAGTGCTTTTACAGCCAAGCAAAACAATTTCTCTGGACTCTAATGAATAGACTTCTGTCATTGTTCATCATAATAATGCCCCGATCCTGGCAAGATTACCTAGATGCTACCATAATCCTGCTAATAAGTGATGATTATAAAACACATACTTGAGGAAAAGGAAAGGTAGAATTTGGATCTTTTGCCCCAGTCTCTTCCCAAAGGAAAGCAGGATAATAAATGACTTCTGACTGTGATATATGACAAAGAGCCCTTAGCACATCAGAGTCTGCCACAGCAAAATCCAGCCAGCTCACTCAGTTTTGTCCATAAAAATACTGCTCTATTCAGTGTGAGAGGCCTGATAAATGGGGGGGACCATACTGAAGACATCTACTGAGATTTTTTTTTCTTTCTGGGAGAAACAGCTGGAGACAGAAAAAAAAAAAAGAAAAAAAAAAAAAAAAGAAAAAAAAAAAGATTAATTGTGTTTTTGTGAAACAAACATTTTTCCAAACAGCAAAACTTCCTCATAGTACTATGGAAATATATGATTCTCTTATTATGTGTGACTTCCTATCCGTTTTCAGCTAGTGACTTCTGTTTTCTGGCAGAGGCCAGCACCAAATATTTTACCCACTGGCAAAACTGTTGCATAAGAGAGCAAAGTGTGACTAGAAAAATAACTAAATAAACAAATGTAGTGGGCTAATTCTGACAATGTTTTTCTCAGAACAGAACATGTGTAATGCTCCTGCTGTCTCATTTCAACTAAGCTGGTGCCTCCTGACTGTGGAAGGTACCAGAGGCTCTTTATATCAGATCAGAGTTCCTGTTGAAAACGTGAACATTGGAGTTTTTGCTTCAGAATTTGGTCCAATCACAGCTGAATGGGGATGCACACAGCAGAGTTTTCCATGCTTGCTCTACTTCTTGTTTAAGTGTAACTACTGCTTCCAATGCTAATATAAAGGGTCTGTTTCATTCAGAAGCAGTGACAGGCAGGTAAAATTCTTGCTGTATTCTGTAGCCTTAAAAGCAGGGGATATGATCTTGATATATGCAATAAGTAAAGGAGAGCTAAGATTGTTCAAGTGGAAGACCTCCACAGGTACAGCATAAAGAGACCTGGGCAAATGTCATCCTGGAAAACATTTAGATGCTCACACAATAAATATGTTTTTGTTATTCATTTCTGCTAACAACACATGTCACCCCATTTGCACACCAGAAGTAGCTGGTGTGCAAGCCTGCATGAATTTAGGAAGCTCAATATATAGTTTGAAAAATCATCTTGCTTTCACAATAAAGTTATCAGCAGCTCAACTACCACCCAATCTAAAAAAGCCTCCGTCTTAAGAGGAGAGTCTTTCTCTTCCCACTGGATTAGGTTTCAGTGGGAGCTAGGCCAGGAAATTGCTTTTATTTATATTCTCCACCCCTGGCAAAGTCAATAGCCTCATTAATCCACTGATGGGCCAGCACCACGATGGAAACTAGAGATGCAGAGGGGAAGAGTGCCAGAGGAATTTCTGCTTTTCTTCTCTCCCAAGCCTTCACCTTGTCCCCACCCCATCTTCACCTTCAGATCCCTCCTGCCAGCATGCAAAGCATTTGACACCATCTCCTCCTTTCCACCTGGATGTCCACACTTCTTGGAGACAGAAAGAAAAATATACCCCCAAATTTCATGGACACATCACATTTGCTAGGATGAATTGGAAAAGGTTGAAACTAGCACATTGCCTCTGGGATCAGGACAGAATAAAGCTTCAATTTCTTAAATATGCAACAAAATTGTAACACAACCTGTAGAAAATTAATCGTGGCACTGACTGGTAAATCCAGGGAACACTGTCTCCCTTTTAGAGCACAATTTAAATTCTTGCTGAACCCCTGTTGGAGGGGTGGTTACCCTCTCCCTTCTTTTCAACACATTTTTTAATGTTAAAAGTAATTTTAACCATGGGCTTTGACACTGTGATTGGCTGTGCTGTGACTTTTATTTTCCATATAATCTGTCTTGCAGGGGAAGGACCATTAACCAGTCAAACAATGTTCTATACCAATAACATTATCACTTAAAGGGAGCACGGCAAGAATTTCTGCTAACTAGTGGGCAGTAAATTTACTCTTCTAATAGGTTCATCTTTTATTAGGTATTTATTTCAGGAGGTTAAACCATAATTAGATTGCATTAGGAAGCTGAAAAAGAAAGGAATGGAGATTCCAGCCTGAGAATTTGTTTTATTTGCTCCTCGGATGTCCAAAGAAATTCTCAGCGCAATCTGTATTCCTCCAGATAGGGGGTTGCACAACTAAACAGCTCCAATATTTCTGCCAGGAGTTTGCATTTGTCTTTCCTGTACAAAAGTTATTGCTAGGCTGTAATCCTTCCCTGAAATACAGTGTGTGGAGCCAAGGCTGAACCCAATTTACTGTGGCAGATGAATATAGCCAAGGTGGTGGTCTGAATGTTTGGCCTAAAGGCACAATCCAATTTTCAACTGTTTCAAAGCTATTATGTCAAAGGCTGTTTGCATAAACATAACAATGGGAGCGAGCCCCGGCAGCGGCGGCAGCAGAGGGGACGCTGCCCTCTCGTGTCTCCTGCCTGCATGTGCCTGGAGCTTGCTGCGAGCCCCCGATGGGAAAAGCCGGGATTTTGGGAGAAGAGCGGAGCGGGTGTGTGCGGGCACTGCTCCACGCTCAGCCCCATCCTTCGAGGCCCTGCACAGAGACTGATGGGAAAAGTCGGGATTTTGGGAGAAGAGCGGAGCACTGCTCCACGCTCAGCCCCATCCTTCGAGGCCCTGCACAGAGACTCAGACAATTCGGAGGGCTGGGCGATCACAGCTGTATGAAGTTGAACAAGGGCTGGGTTCTGCACCTGGGACCGGGCAGCCCTGGCTGTGCGGACAGAGTGGGGGTGAGGCTGGAGAGCGGCGTGGTGGGAAGGCACCTGTGAGTCCTGGTCCATGGGAGGTGGAATTTGAGTCAGCAGTGCCCTGGTAGACAGCAGGGACATCCCTGTCCTGGGGGCAGCATCGCCAGCCGGGCCAGGGGGGATTGTCCCGCTGTGCTCTGCACTCACCTCGAGTGCTCGGGCAGTTCTGGGCACTGCAATGTAAGAACGATACCGAGCTGTCAGAGAGCACCCAAAGGAGGCTGTGGAGACGGTGAAGGGCCTGGAGAAGAAGCTGTATTGGAGTGGCTGAGAGCACTTGGTCTGCTCAGTCTGGAGGAGACTGAGGGAGGACCTCACCAGGGGCTGCAGGCTCCTCAGGATGAGCAGCAGAAGGACAGCTCCGAGTTCTGCTCTGTGTGACAGTGACAGCGCCCAGGGAACAGCTGGGGCTGTGCCAGGGAGGTTTAGGTTGGGTATCAGGGAAAGGTTCTTCCCTCAGAGGGTGCTGGGCACTGCCCAGGCTCCCCAGGGAATGGGCACAGCCCCAGGGCTGCCAGAGCTCCAGGGGCATTGGGACAATGCTGTCTCACACAGGGTGGCATTGTTGGGGTGTCTGTGCAGCCACAGGAGCTGGACTGGATGATTGTTTTGTGTCCCTTCCAAGTCAGGATATTCTGTGATCCTGCGTTTCAACCCTGTGCCCGTGCCTGCAGGTGGTGGCTGTGTGCCTTGCACAAGTGGGTGCTGTCTGTCTGTGTGGAAGTGCTCACAAGTCACACACTCACTTCAGCTGCAGGCACACACACAAACACACACAGACAAGTTTTTCACATGCATATGTGTCTTCACTGCCAAGATTCTGGTTAAAAAAAAAAAAAAAAAAAAAAAAAAAAAAAAAAAAAAGTCGATTCTGCCAATGGTGGAAAAGGAGAATGTTAATGACTTTTTAAACTTTTCTCAAGCTTGAGAAACAGATGTGATTATTCAATTCATCACAAAAAAAATGTCTTGCAGCAGCATGCATGTGATGAGCTGACTGATGATGTGGGAACCTATGAGAAAGCTGTTTCCCTTATTAGAACTGGAGGGTTTTCAAGTCAATGTTCTATTTCTCTTTCCCGTTACGTACATACATAGATGCTTTCTTAAATAATAGAAGTATAGGCTAAACCTTTAAATCCATTTCATTTGAGTGATGGAAAACAAAATAGCAGACCCAAAGGTTCTGTAACCTGCATTGGAACTTTGCCCAGATCTGCCATGCTCAGACATGTTTGGACTTAGACCAAACATACAGACTGGACCCAGTCCTTTTGCTCATCTCTAAATTTGAAAGATGGGAAGAGAATACCCTTATCAGTTTTTTGGAGGGTAGCTGGAGCGGGAAAATCGTTAAATGACAGAAGCTGCCAAAAATAAACATCCGCTGCTTTAAAAAATCCTCCTTATATAGAACCATAAATGCACAGGGCTTATTAAGACATCTGGCAAATTATTTTTTCTGATGGAGAGAATTCTCAAGGCCTCAAGCACAGAACAATAGAGGATTTCACAGAGAAACAGATTTGCAGAGTCAACGTTGCACATTTGTGGGAGTCTGAGTTCACTGGGGTCCAGCAGTTACAATGGGGCTGAAGCCAACACCAAGGGACACAACCCCACAGCCACCCAAGGTCAGAGTATTTCTCATCCAATATCTGATTTTCAGTCAAAGCTGGCATTGGACAACACTGATTAATATGATAATGTGAAGCTGGATGTGTGTGACAGATACTGAATAGCCGGGTTCCAAAATTAAAATTCTTTCTAAACTCAGATGTCTAGAATCTCAGACCAAGAAACATAAGATTTTCCATTGTTCCAAATTTCCATCTTTGCACTGACTCCTGTTAGAAGCACACATTAGCTACAGCTGTGACTGAACATTTCTACATTTCTGCCTTTCTACAACATGGCCTAAAATGCCACCTTAAGTTTAGCAAATTAACAAAATGTGTGTCATAGAAGTGAACTCTTTAATATCAAAATATCAGCAATCTGAATGAAAAAAAATGCAACTTATGATATGTATTTTAAACAACTTAGTGATTACACAAATAAAAAAAAATTTAAAAAATTAAAAAAAAAAAAACAAGCAAAGAAAACACCCCACAACACCAAAGTATTTATCCATTAAAAATAAAAGATAATGTGGAAGCTGAAGGGCCTGCTAGGGTTAGAGTGGGTGTTCAGACTCAGGACATAATCAGCTAACAGAGAGCAGCCCTTACTCTAGGAAGCCAGTTACCTCAAAAAGATGAAGCAGATCAAAGCAAAGCAACAAAAAGACAAGTAAGGATTAAGTTAGAAATGTGAAAATTGTTCTTCTTCTCTGTAAGTTACAGCACATGATAAATTTCATCATGTATTTCCTTCCAGAACCAAGGTGGGATTTGTAAATCCTGGCTTATGCTTAAGAGGCACCCAGGCTCCCTGGGATCAACAAAACACCACTACAGTACAGCAAGGTGTCCCCAGGGTTTTCCTTGCCTGTGAAATGGGACAGTGACAACTGAGATAATTACCTTTTTCATAGGACATCATGATGATTAATTAGTGATGGAAGGAGCAGAGCATACAGGAATTAAGGAGCAGATATTTTTATGTGATTGAAAAAATATTTTTATATCTCTGTAAACAGTGCCTGATATTCAGAAAGGAGAGCAGAGACTTTTTGTGCTATGCCCTGAATAGTCTCCTCAAAGAGAGCATCTGCCTGCAAGATCTACTCTCAGCCTGCCCTCACAATCCTCCCAAAGCCTTCCACACACATGGAAACCCATCAACAACAGCTGCTGTGATTCATGTACATGAAACTAAGCATGAACTCAGGCTTTTGGGAGGTCAGGGTGATAAGAATCACAGGACAGGCACTGAAAAGGCAAACGTGACACTGCTTTTGCCCAACTCAGTAGCAAAATCAAGTCTCCCAACTCCCAGCTTGATGCTTCACCCACAAAAGCATCTGCCTTCCAGGGAAGGGCTGGAGGAGCAGACAGAACTGGGATGCACCAAAGCAGCAGTGGGAACGGCTGAGAGAGACAGCTGAGAAAGGGTTTAATGAAGACCAGCTTTGTTGGATATTTTTCTGCATCTTGTTGTTTTAAATGTATTCCTGTTTACATTGTTTCAGTTGCTGCTCCGTCCTTGGCTTTCCTGGGACCACTGTCAGATCCTCTTGCAGAGATCAGGATGTTTGGAATTGCAGTTGTGCTGCCATGACTCGGATGTTAGAAACCACTTAGGCATAAACAAAGCCTACAACCTTTGGAGTCACTCCCCCAAAAAGGGCTGTGACAGCCCCAGAAAGACACCCAAAGGCAGCTCTCAGCTCCACCACGATGCTCTGGGTGCACCAGCTCCAAACAGGGCACATGCACATCCTCAGGGGCATTCTTCTAAGAGTTTTTCTGAAGACAGAAGTTTCAGTGCTTTGCTGAGTAAGAAGGGCTCATGCTTAAGTTTTTAATTGAATTGCAGATTGATGAAATTCAAAGAAACAAGAGCTAACTCACTGCAGGAGGGAAAGTACACAACTGTATGTTGTAAGGCTGGCCTGTTGTATTAGAGATTCATCAGTGAGACCCTACAGACAGGCTCCTGCTCTCAGATGTGTTCCTTGGATGGCAGTTCAGCTCTGAGGGACAACTCCAGCAAAAGCAGAACTGGAAGGATGTGGGTAAAGCCACAGAGCCAGGACTGGTTCTGTGTCATCAATAGTTCTGCTACAATTTGCTTCACGCTCTGTCAAGTCAATTCACTCTACATTTTTAACACTCTCCTGGCTCTAAGGACCCAACTCCTAGCTTTCTGAAGCACAACTATGTACAAACTGAAGGAAACAAGAATATCCTTGAGCTCCTTTATCTGTATGGGCTCTGCTCCAGTCATATCCCACACCCTGATTTTCAAGAGAATGAGTCAAGCAGGAGTTAAGACAAAAAGAAACAGTCCTGTCCTAGACAGGAGTGGAAGAAGAAGCCCCCCAAAACCAGATGGCAGCACCAGAAGGTCAGTTTAACAGTGACTAGAAACTCTGGAATGGAGAAAAAGTTAAGAAATTAGTGGAAACTCAAGGATCCTGTAATCCCATTACATAAGCCACTGTACAAGGAGGATAACATCTGCCAAAGACATGCAGACACCTATGCAAAGAGGTGCATATCCTATGTGAAGCCAGCAAGCCCTCACTGTGTCTCATGGCATGGCAAAGCTTCCCTAACATTCATTAAATGCTGGGAGAGCCTCAGAGGAAAGATGATATTGGACAGCAAAGCAGCATTGTTCATCAGTATTAGAATTAAGGCTGTGTGCTGACAGCAAAGTAGATGGAAAGAAAAATGTCAAAGGCTCAAAAAAACGGCAAACTGCAAGATGCATAAAGGGAGCAGCTGCTTTCCCCCTTCCCCCTTCTTCCCATCAAGCTCAGATGTAATAACTTTCCCTAGTTCCGTGGCTCTCACATAGCTAATGCTGTGTTCAGTTGCTGGAGTCTTTACAGATGCAATGCATTAGCAAAGCCTGCCAGTCGGCATCCTGTTTTTCCAATCACTCTTCTGAAACTCCTCCACTTTTCTCAGAGGTTTTATCAGAAAGATGTTCCTCTGAAACGTTTCAGCAAGGGGATCTGACAGCTCTTCAAACACCAGCTGAAATTCATTTGTTTTCCACTGCTTCCTGTTTTTACAAGTTCATTAGTGTTTCACCAAGATAGGCTCAAGATTAGGGACTTTCACCAGCCACACTGGATCCCTGACATATAAAGTCATGGGAGATTGTCAGAACCTCCACACTGCATACGTAACACAGAAATGCATGGCCTGTATGCAGAGGTGAACATACAGACAGGCACACAGCAAAGACAGGAATGTGAGCTCTGGGCATTTAGAAATCCCCTGGACTGTCCGAGATATCGAGTGCACGTGGCCATACACATCCACACACATCCCTAGGAAAAGCAAAGGCTCCATTGTGGACAGCCTGACACTGAGCCTTTCTCTTTTAGTGGAATTTCTGAGGCCAACAAAGTAAATAAGCGCCTGAAGTATCTCAGCTGTGGTCCATAGGTCAGGGCTGCTCTCAGGACAAGCAGGAGGCAGAGCTTGTACAGATGCATTCCTGAGGACTCACAGGGGCTGAGTGTTGCAGCTCCATGAAGAAGGCACTGTGTGTGCTCAAGCATCCAGGATTTTAGCATTATCTGTCTGGCACATTAATATGCTAATTGTAGGAGAAGAAATGTGGAACTAATTCCATGTATCATTCATGTAAAAGCATATAGGTAGCAGTAAGATATGGTTGTATCAAAACAGACATAATCACATTATTTTTGATGTATTCTAGAACAGGAGTACAGAGCATGTTCTCCTATTTAAATAGGTTAACAGGCTGTTTAGTTACAACAGCGGCAAGAAAATTGAAATTTATTTCTAATTTACACATAGAAGCTGCTTTCTCCCTTATTCCTGAAATGCAGCCGGACAGCTTCTTCTTATAAATTGCAGTTGTGAAGAAAAGACTAAGGAGCAAGAGAGACAGTTTTCAGATCAGCAAATCTGTTTATTCCAAAGTCATAAAACACCATTTTGTTGCTAATAATGATGATTTAACAGTTGGCTCTTAAACTGTCTGCCTTCCGTTTGGTTTTTATTACTACTTCTCAAAATCTCCCATAAGTGATCAATTCAGAAATTACGAGAAAAGAAAAAAAAAAAAGGTGAAGGGAAGCATGTCTGCTTTGGTCTAATGATTTTAAACAAGCCTGATGTGTCAGCCAACAGAAAGTGCTGTTGATATAATCATGAAAGGTACTGGGTACCTTACTGTACTCCTACATTAAATCTGTATGATCCAGGAGCTGGAGTTTTCTGCTTGACTGCTAAGAAAATGTCAAATAACATCATATTTTTTTAAGTGGGTTCTGATGCTGGTGGTGATTTACAGCCAAATGTTTATGATAGAACCAAAAAGCTTTTTTTTTTTTTTTTTTTTTTTCGCTTTTGTTGTAGGTCAAGTTCTATGATTTCAGAGCTTCATCACATGAGTAAGAGCAGCCTCACTTTAGAAATGGTTCCCTGGATGACCAAAATATCAAATTCCTTTAAAATTGTCCTGAGCCCTTAACAGCACAGAACCATTATTAACTTCTTGCCAGAGACTATAAAAGAGAATATTATTGCTTGGTTACACACTGTATTTGTTGTTTTGTCTTCTGTTTATAAGGGAAGTAAAGAAACTGCTTCATATCTTTCCAATTTGGAACTATTTACCATTTCATGCTATTATTAAAATTATTATTTATTTCTTTTTAATGACTAATGAATACTCTATTATTCTGTAGCTCAGGATTACTACAGTATTTGGTATCTCTTTGTGTTCTCTCTAAGATCTTTTGACCTGCCAAACAGAGCTTAAAACATAATCAGGTGTTTTCATGCTATTTTCATTACTGCTCTCCCCCTGGCTGAACCAGCACTGCTGCAAGAGTATTTTATTTGATGTGTTTCACCTTCACCTTTCAAGGTTTTGCTGAGACCACCACAAAAGGACACTGGAGGGAAAAGTATTAAGTAAACCAGCAGAGGTTCCCTAGGCTGTGGGGAGAAGGCTTACAGTCAGCTCAAGCAATGGGGAAAGGTGCAGATCAGCACCAAGTTTTATCACAAAAATAAGAACCACCACCATCATGTGTCAGTGGTAAAGCTTTTTCATCTCGCATCACTGAAGTTTTACCCTGAAGCACAGCCACATAGCAAAGAAACAAAGAGGTTTTTGGCACCCCACAGGCCCTACAAGAATATTGGTGGTTTTGTTGGTCATCTGTGCTGTAAAAAACCTGCAAGTGGCTGCAAAGGAAATAACAAACCTGACCCTCCTACCTGTTGCCTTTGTTCAGCTCCAGCCAAAATACTTTATTATTCATGACCTACATAATACAAGTGGCATGTTAGAATCTCTACAGGCTGGTGGAGAAGAAAGTAATACCAGAGGAAGCCAAGTTCACTGTTTACCTCTTCCTGGCTTTTTAGGAAGGTGTTTACAGAAACAGAGGCTCCCCATTAACACAAAGGACAGCATGTGCTGCATTTTGCAGAATCTACCAGCATGGGTATGAAGAGAAGAAAATAGCCTTCAGTGCTGAAAGGGGAGATCAAAAAGTGTTCTCAAGTCAGGTTGTTGAGACAAAACCCTACCTGGCAGTTTCATCAGTTCATTAGCTGTTGTAAATGAGCAATGTATCATATTTACTTGGATATAATCTTTTTCAGTCTTCCAAGCTCTTAAGAAATAAGTGTCACCTTGGGGCTGGTATCCTTGAATCTGAGTAAAACCAACAGAAACATGGGGGAAGGGGAGGGAGAAGGGCAGAACTAGAGACGATAGCAAAGTTAGCATGTTTGGAAATGATTTCTACTGTTTCCCTTTGAAAATCCCTAGATATTTAATGTGGAGTCTTATGAGTGTATAAATTACCTCTTGGAAGGAATGGGTTTTAATGATGTGCTTGACAGAGGGGAAGCATAGGGGCACAGGAGAAGCCACCTGGGACCAGATCACAGTGTGACTTCAAAGAAAAAAGCCAAGAGCTGAGAGTAGGAAAATTCATCAGTCAACTTGGCAGAGGCAGCAGAAGGCAGTGGAAAGAGACGAGAGAATGGAGACAAGCTCCAGTAGATCTTCCTTCCTCTTTGTTTTCTGCTGCTACTGACCCCTCCATCTCCTTTCCCTCCAAGCAGCCAAGGCAAGGTGAGACCGTCTGGCGTCTGCAGCCCAATTTCCCTCCCCTCCTCTCAACACCATCTGGGAATCCACACTCCTAATGGAGTTTCCAGATGTTCATGTCATTCTGGTGTTTGTGTCATTCTGGATCTGCTCCTTCAGTTCTGATGTCCTGTGTCTCAGCCCTGGCATTGGACATGCATCAAAACTTCACACTCTACAGCAGAAAGCACCAGAATCTCAGCTAGAGGAAAGCCTGATGCAGGCAGGGATGACTGAGCCTTCGTTACTGATGTTCACACCAGCAGAACTATCTTGCAGACAGTCACAGATGTGCTGAAGCATCTAAGGGGTCTAACACCCCATTTCCATATAGCCTTTATTTAATGCTGGTCAACTTTCAGTGCATACACCTGGGATGTGCATTGCCAGGAAGAGTTTCACAACAAGTAGAGATAAATCAATATGTAAAATGCCAGAAGGAATAACTTTACAAATTGTTGGAGAAAATTCCATCTAATAGATCATTTGCACCTACAACTTCCATGCTATAACAGCACATTCCATAACATGATATTGTAGGAATCCTTTGCAACTTTGCACCTGTACTGCTTAAGCCAGAACTTCTTCAAGACAGACCATACACCTGACATGGCTATAATTAACATTTACTGGGTTTAAAACCAGAATGATTACAGATTTGTTTGTTCAGACTTATGAATATTTCCTTCAAGTGTTGTTCAGGTGGATGTTCCCATCCAGTTTCAGGCTTGGTTTGCTCATCATCCTTCCTGCTTTCAAGGTATTGCTTTGACAAGAGGTTTGCAGCAGATGCTGCCCACAAGGCAGGATTTTTAGAAGCCTGGAAACAGTGCAATATCTCACTATCTACTAAAAGAAAATAATGAATCAACATTCTTCTGGCATTCTGAAAGAGGAAAAATTGCAATATGGTTCTCTGCAGCTGCTCTGAAAAGTCTCAGTGTTGCTCTAGTAAAGACCTGACCATATAGCAAAGGAGCAATAAATAAATGAGGATTAAAATCTAAACCACGGTAGCCATTTCACGAACTCCTAAGCCACAGGTGCCATTTCTGTAGTTTAAATTAATCCCCTTGGAAAGCGGATCAAGCCAAACTGCACAAAGGCACTTTAGTACAGAGGAACATCCGCTCAGGGATTTAACACAGAACAGTTACAGTGCCTAAAACATAGCCCCAAACTTATTCTGTACTAACTTCCTGCTCAGATAAGCCCCTAGAGTTGAACTTTTTGCTCCTGATTTCCCTTGTGAAGCTGTGCAAAACCCAGGGTGTTGGGAGCATATGCCTTGGAGAATAGGGGTCAGACCTAGAGAATCTATTCCATTGTTTTCTCAATTTAAAAAAAAAAAAAAAAAAAAAAAAAGTTCCCTTAAATTCCCAGGCAAGGAGGAAAGTAACTTGGCAAACAGACGTCTTGTGAGTTGTTTTACTGGAAAGATTTATATTTTGCTCACCACAAATATACAGAGCAGACGTATAGCACACTGCGTACATGCCTGTGCTCCTTGTAGCAGAAGGTTTTGGCAGTGCTTTCTAGTGTGAGGCTTAGAAAATTTCATGCTGCTGAGGGCAACCTGGCCATTGTAAAAGCCAAACCCAGCTTTTAACTAGATATATTAGAGATTTAGGCAGTTGTGATTTTAGGCCAGAAGGTACTACTGATCACCCAATCTAATCTCCTGAGCAACATGGGCCATAGGGCTTCTCTAAATTAAATTCCACACTGAGTCCAATAGCTGCAGATGAATTCAACTATCTTTCAGAAATCCATCCAATTGCAATAGAAAAGTTTCCAGTAATGGAGAACATACCACATCACAGAATACCATCTGTCCAGGATTTCTTGGACAGCCTCACTGCATGTGTGGTGTTTGCACCCCATACAGCAACCCAGACACTTCCAGAAATCTCCAAGCCTGCTGATCTCACGCAGAAGTTACTGCAGCCCGTGGCCCCTCAGAAGTCAACCTGCCTCTGGATAAGAGCTTCTACCTACCTAGAATCCCTAGGCAAATGCAGCCAACCTCCAGATCAAAAAGAATTAGGGAAAATTCCCTCTCTGTGCTCTGTAGAGGACTCTCAGAAGAACACAGCTACAGAGTACCTAAATCACAGCCCCTAATGCCTGTAAAAGGAAATTATCCTACCTGTTAAAAGCATCTTAGAGATACCTAGAGGAAAGGCAAGTAAAACCATAAACACAAATAAAACCCTTGCCATGGTAAGAGTTCTGACAAAGCCCCTGACCCCTTTTCTTCATTTCTTTTTTAAGCTGTTTCTTCCACAAAGATTCTTATCTGCATAGGGCAGATAAGGCCCTACAGCTGCCCTACCCCTCTTCTCAGCTGTCAGCACACTTTCTCCCCAGAGGAACACAGTTAACCTTTTCTCTACTGGCCTACTGGACTAATTTGTTCTTGTGGTCTGGGACACATAGAAAGTGTCATAAAGACTTGCAAGAAGGTAGCTGAAAGCAGAAATAAAATCACTGTTTCTTGATACTATGGCAATATTGCTGGTTGCAATTGCTGATGGCAATAAATTTTGCAAATTAAGGTGCACTTGTCTATAGTGTGGGTTACTGAAAGAAGGGAATTTCAAGTACATAATGATTTAATTTGTTCTGCACTTCGTCATGCTAAATTTTAGTGCCTCTCTTGAGACTTCATGTTCTGTCTTGAAAGCAAAGACCTAATTATTGTTGAGCTTTACCTGTTTCATACAGTTCCTCAAAAGTTTGACAGCACAACAGTCACCAGGCTTTTCAAAAGACCTGGTGATCACAAGACTTTAATTCTGAGGGCTCAAATCATTCGGTGAGTAGTCAAGCAGAGTTCTGCACTCACTTTCTGAAATGTAGGCATTCTTCAAGTATTTCCAGCTGGTCAAGGAAGTCACTTCAGGGGTCTCTCCCTGAGTGCCTGTCCTTAAGGTATTCAGGGAGGGGTGGCTCCAATGCTGCTGGTGTTGGCATAAAGCTGCCCTCTGTGGGAATGGTTCTGAGCTCTCAGTGAGGGCAGAGTGACAGCAGTCAGCTTTTGGAGAGGGACCACACAGCTCTTTTTTCCCCTTCATATCCTGCCTGAACCCACCCCAGAGAGCCCTTCTGGTTTGTTAATTCTGGATTTTTAGAATATTCTTAATGGTTACCAGGATGCATGTGTTTTAGCTGGTGCAAAGAAGTAGCATAGCTAATTTAACTAATACAAATATAAATACAGAGCCCTATCATACACAATGACTATGCTTTGGCCTAATGTACTCAGAAAAGTCTTCTGAAAACATTGCTAAGTAAAAGTTATATTATATACTTTAGATTGAAGCAGTATTGGGGATATGGACAGGAGAGCAAGTATTTTTTTTTTCTCTTCTTTTATCCTGTGTTTAGAAACAGAATTTTACAGGCCAACCAGCCAGCTGGTGCAACATCCATTATTTACTCCTGTTGGACTGGGAATCTCAACAAGACCCAGCACCAGCAACCTGACACTGGCAGCGTGGAGTGGAGGCAAGAAAGATGCTCCCCAATGTCCCCAGCAGACTGTTCCTGCTGTCTCAGACAGATGAAGAGCACTGCATGTTGCTCTTGTTTGGAAAGTAAGAAAAAAAGAAAGTCTATTTATTTATTTATCCAGCAGCATCTTAGAAAATTCAATCCCTGCTAGGTGGGCCTGATTTTCCATTGCTGCCCTGTAAGACACAATTTCTTATACCCATGCTCCACTATTTTTGTAGCAATTAAAATGTTGTTATTTTATACAATAGTATCATAGAATCATTTAGGTTGGAAAAGATCATCAAGTCCAGCTGTAAAAAAAATGAAGCAACATAATATTCAACATCAAATTCCTCCACAGTTATATAAGATTTTCCAGTTTTAGCTAAGAATTCATTTCCATCCCTCCTCAAATATTTGCCATGTGCATCTCAACTTTTAGGACTCAGGGATTTTTGCCATTAATTTTCCTGAGCTCAGTTCCATATACAAGTTCCATTATAACAGCACAAACCGCACAGCCTTCAGGTGTAAGATAAATGAAGCAAAATAAAAGTAGAGGATGGTATAAAAAATACGTTGCTTGTGCATGGAACACTATTGTTTGTTTTCTGGGGTGGTTTTCTTTTTTTTAAGAGAGAGAGACTTCTGGGCAGGGAGAAGCTGAGTCCATCTGGTGCCATAGCACAGGTTTAAACTCTCACGTACACATTCCTGATGGAGGAAGAGAGAGGTGAGCACACAATACCCTCCATGCCTGTGGAAATCATGGACTTCTGTTTTAACCTTGCCATGGGTGGGCCTGGCCCTGCAGCTGGGCAGGAATCACGGTGCAGGAACTGCATCCTACAGGACAATTTGTGTGAGCTGCCAGAGAGCATTGCTGACACCAGGAATCCAAGGACCCACACATGCTGCCCAAATTCTTCTTCTGACTCCTTGTTCCAAGCCCACCCCATCCATACAAGGTCCAAACAATTGCTGGTTAAAACCACACTTAGGTGTTTTCATTTCTGAAATGCACAGGTTTTATTTAGCAGCAGAATTAGCCTGAGAAGAGAGGGAAATTCAGCTTCTAGTCAAAACCCTTTCATTCCCTCACCTAGGTATGTCCTAAGGGATCCTCAAAAGCTAACAACCAAAATTCCACACTCCATAGACTAAATTCATACGTAGTTGTTTGTACTTCTGAAAAAAATGGTTGGGTTCACGATTCCAAAAATATCTAAAACATGCTGCTTTAGGAAGATGACTGCAAGAAGCAGAAAGCACAAACTACAAGCATATCCTTCCAATGTATAGCATGTTAACAAACATATACATCCAATGAGTAAAGATTCTTTTTTCTTTTCTACCCTAGATATTTTGCGTCCCAGCCCCCACCTCACACAGGTTTTCTTGCAGAATGTGTCACTTGTGACCAGCTTTGGGTATTTAAAACATTTATAGGGGGAGAAAGACAGATTGATGCCTTTAGTGCAGCCTGCACTCATCAGGTCTAAAGACAGGTCAGGGAGATGACAGGAATACTAAGCTTAAGGTGACGGGCTTGGCGCCACGCTACATTTAAGCAGAGACTGAGAGTCCAGAATTTCTGGACATCATAAAGAATCTATTATCATTGTGGTCACTTTCAGCAACGCTGGTTTCATTACCATCTGTCTTCATCCACCGATGCTTAGGGAATAAATATTAAATATGGAACTTTTCCTGGACTCAAGTCACAGAAGGCAGAAGGCAAAGCCATTCTCTGGTAATACGGTCTCGGACCACCTTCGAGTAGGTGGAGGAAGATAAAGAAATCAGATAAGATCATTAGCTCTGTCGAGTTGAAAATAAGGGTTCCGTTTTCAGTTGAGCAATAATTCTCTTTTCAAGGTGGGCAATATTTAAGCAATCATCCCTAGAAAATTGGTCATTACCACCGGCTAATAACCGATTTGTTAGTTAATAGCCCAAGGTGAAACCAAGGGCACTAAATGCTCTGGCAAACCACCACTGACTGCAGTATTAACAGATTTCAAGGGCATCATTGCTATTATAAACCATGTTCATTGATTTATAACAACACTAATATGTTTTATAAAAGAGCGGTGCAGTGTTCTGTAAAAATTAATCATTTCTTGCCAACCCACAGCTGACTGTCCACTGCTCACAGTCCTGCAGTGAACTGGATAACATCACATTTTGTTCTCTTTAGGCTGAGGAGCACAAGAAATGGACTAGAGGAAGATGGGGAAAGGAAGGTTTCTCTTCCAGAACTGGGCATGTATATCCAGTGGTCCTGGTGAGGAGATAGGTGATCTGCCCAGTCTCCTCATCCATAACTGAGTTTTTTTCCCTTGATCTTCCTGATATCACACTCCATCCATCCATCTCCTCATCCATAACTGAGTTTTTTTCCTTGATCTTCCTGGTATCACACTCACATCCATTTCTTCCACACTACCCAAGAGCCATTCGTAGGTGGCATCTCCTTCCAAAAGCTTTCACTGTCATCCCCCAAAAACCAAAACAGACAAGAGCCTCATATATATATATTCATACCACAAATTACTGTGTTCTGCTGAACTATGAGTCCAGCACACACGGGCTCCTGACAGCATCACATGTGGTGTAATTTGACCCCACTTGACCTTAGGGAAAGGCATTGACACTAAACTGGGCTCCTTTGCTTCTGGAGCAAGCCAGCAGTGCACACAGGGATGGTACTGGAGTTGATGGGTTATGGGTTATGTCTGAAATTAAGTGACCACAGCTCTGGCACATCACTGAATCCAAAGATCTGGGACTGAAGATGGCAGTTATCAAAGAGCTAATCAGATCAGAGCAGAGCCCAAGCATGCTCACACACCACACAGGACTGGAAGGAAAAACCTGGGTAGCAGTTCCTCCAGCAGCATCTTCCCCGCATCACCCCACAGGGCTGTGGAAGTCATAAGCAAGTACTGTTTATCATTTACTATTCTTTACCAGCAGCTGAAAGGGATCTACAGACCTGTGAAAACATCCTGCCTGTGTGCACTTGACTCTAGTGAGAAAGGTGAGGAACTCCAAGAAAAACACTTTGTAGGAGTTTTGCCTCTTAGCATTACCACCTAGCATGCTGGGAATTCCAAATGCTGTTGCAGGCCTGGTTGAGTCTTGACAGGACTCACTCAGAAAAAAGAGTGGTTACAAGAAAAAACAAACAACTTTCTGTTAATCATCCCCTGTTGGCAAAAAGCAAGATTTTCCTAATTGCTGTAGTACTTGTAGTACTGAATCTGGTCAGCTCACATAAGAAAACTTTGGGCAGGGCTTTTCCTCATTTAAAAGGATACTGAGAGTTCATTCATCCCTTCTGTTTGTAAATCTGTTCTTTTTGCCAACAGTGCCCCTCAAACCTAAAGAAACCTCCATTCTTTCAAGGGCAGGACATGGCAGCTCATGCAAGCTTTCCCCAGCTGTAGCACGAAAGCCTCAAAGAGAAAAACTTGCAGGTGCTGGAGCTCAGCTTCCAGATGGCCAAGAAAACTCCTACGATCTCCAGTGATGTAACACTCTTTAAGCAGCTGAAGTTCTTGAAGCTTTCCTGGAGCTGCAGCTGGGATGCCCAGCTCCTCAGTACACTTAGATACTCTAATACTTCAGTGGGAATTTGGCATCTAAATTTCATTAAGTTCTCAAACAAAGTCTTCAAGCAGGGAAGGACTTTACAATCTCTGCCTGCTGTTTCCAAAGGAAATTGAATCTGAACCCAGTTCAGCCAAAAGAGATAGAGATGAGTTAGATCTACTATATGTACATACCTGCCTGTATATAGATTAATCATAATAAGGATCTGGTGTGGACATTTCAACCCAGTAATTTTAATGGAAATGAGGCTCTAAATCTGTATTATCACACCAAGAAAAATGGAGCTATTTTCACATCTCAGTTGCCTAATGGACTAGACACACATTTTCCTTTGTCTTGGGGAATGAGCTGCAAGTGACAGGCTCTCCCCTCGTTGTTAATGATGTTTTTTTCTGTTGCCTGGCCCATGTCAGCCTGCTTGGTACAGCTGCTGTGAGAAGCACCACTTCCTGCCCCAAAGCACTTAGTGCACACATGGGCAATGTGCAAGCACAAATGCACACCTTGGTAAGCAACCCCTTCTACTTCTGGAATGAAAATTCCTGCTGACCTGAAATTCCATTTAAATGCAGCTGTGAACATTTACTTCATGCAATAGTTAAGAACCCCATGTCTTTTTCAGGGATGAGTTTTTCTACACAAAAACCCCACCCTGTTGATCTCATAGTAAAGACTGAGCAGAAACCGAGTCAGAGTTTTGGGATCTGCCCCAGTTTCAGCAGGCACTGGAAATGTGTTTCCATGTATTACACAGGCTCACTCAAAGATACGTTGTGAAGCTGGCCCTGCCCAACAGACCCAATAAAGATTGTCGACTGCAATAAAACTTCTTTGACAAGTTAGGAAGAACAATTGGAAACATAAATTCCTGCTGTGGATCCAGCACCTCGGCAAACATTTACTGCTTTTTCTTTTTTTTCTTTCCCACAGAAAAAAAAAAAGAGAGAAAGAAAGAAAAATTACAAAGAATTAGCTGTACGTTTGTGGTTTATTGGTTTTCCTAGAATTTATTGCGATGCCAGAAATTAATTTATGAATAATAGCAAGCATGGGATCACAACGAACTTCATGCAAAGGAAAAAAAACACCTAAAGAATGTTCCAGTTGGCAGGAAAAAGCCCCTGCGTCAATTTGAATGCCAAAAAAGGAGGGTAAATCTCGCATACCAGCTTTGGAAATCATTAGGGGTTTGTAAATTATGAGACAATGTTGCATTGTCTTCCCAAACATTTTTTCCCATTTACTTCTCTGTGTGCCTAAGCTCACAGTGTCCTGGAATTTTATTGCTTTATGGCCACCGATATGCAGAGATTTGGGAAAATGTCTTTTCTTTTTTCCCAACAGTTATTCTTTCTTTTTCTTTGAATGGAGATCCCTATGTGTTACTCATTCCCGTGTCTCTTTGACAAGGCTCATTACTTATGTTTATCATAAAAAGATGCTCCATATTACTGTCATATGGTTTCAGGATTTGTTATTAAAATGTTGCAGAGTCCGGAAATGGCACATAACAAAGACCAGTTTTACTTGGCATTTTTGGGATAGTCTTTTACAGCCCAGCTCCTCCCTTATTGCTTCAATGCAATCATCTCTAAGGTCTAAAATAGAAGAATTAATTTTGCATAGGGGAATAAAAAATGGGACAGTTCTCATCTAGGAAAAACAGGTATAAAATCAGAAGATACATAGAGGAGGTTACAATAGTTTGTAGCACACTTCACAGTAGCATTGGCTAATACATAGAATTGTCCAGGGCTTAGGGCTGGTTAAATCCCACAAGTGCCAGGAGGAGCACTTCTTCTTCAGGACGACGGATTTTAGGACTGGTAGCCCAGCAGAGAGAGGAGCAGCTGGAAGGTGCTGTTTTAACCAGTTTAGAGAACATAGAAGTAAATCAATGACACCTGGGAGAGCAGGACTGGAAGTCATGTGCATGAAAGGACTTTGCAGCAATATGGACAATCCTCCATCCCACTGCCAGAAAAATGCCATGCACTGTGGGATCCTAAAGGAAGAAAAAATACAGCCTCCTTTATTTTTCCTTCAACGTAGCAAATTCCTCCCAGACAAAAACTCTCCCATCGATGTGTAGTTACAGAAGCACTGGAAGCTGTCAGTGTGTTGCACAACAATGTACTCGAGAAAAATTTGGGGAAGATACAAGAATTTTCCAAGTGCTGATGTCTGAGTTCTGGGGACGTGCAGAAGGAAAGGCTGGCTGGCCAGAGTCCACAGTCAGCTGCTGCACGGCCAAGTGTCCACTCCACTTTCACCTGCTCAGGACTTGAGATACTGGCACAGACACTGAAGTGACCATTTTGTACAGCAGGTTGTCTATCCATTAAATTAATATAATATTTTCCTTACCTGACTCTTAGACAGTGTTTACGAGGATTTTCACTATCACCAAAGTTATAATCCAGTTATTAAAACAGAGCTTTCTCAAGAATTCCCATATATGGCTACATGCCAGTAAATGCAATATTAATATTCTTTTAAAGACAATTGTGTTCCTAATCTGTAGGAACAGACTAAAACTGTAGTAGTAACATCTTGACCATGGAGATGTCAGTATAATAAACACTTGCTTTTCTTGGAGAAAATTTAAATTGTTCTAAACATAAAAATGTGAAAAGAAAAATCAACATTTTTGAATTGTGTTTCATTCTGAATTTCGAAGAAAACTAAAAACTTCAAACTTTCTGTTGAAACAGTCCTCATTTATGCTGCATAACCATGTTTTCTGTCAGAAAGGTCAAAATGTGTTCACACTGTATTTCCTTTTAATTTAATTCATACATTATAAGAAATCATATTGAAATTGAAATGAAACATTTTGACCCTTTTGGAATTAAAGGTCCTTTCTTATCAAATGAAGCATTTCAGTCTTATGTAAGTGAATTTTGAAATATCTTCCCATATAAATATTGATGAAGCTGTTACACTTGTGAAAATATTTGAGTTTTGTTAAATGGATATTTTCCAGTGGACTAATTCTAGTGCACTTGCCACACAGAAATATCTTTCAGAGTAAGACAGACCTAAAAGTGAAGTTTTTCTTTTATAAAATCAAAAAGTACCCCATGCCTCTGGTTACGGTTAATTTGAGAGATGTTTGATTATATTCAGCAAAAAAAAACAAGACTTGCACTAGCCAGGAAAACAGAATACTAGTCAGGTTTTGCAGAAGTCTGACAGCAGCCCCCAAATTACAGCACACAAAAACCACCTTGTCAAGCTCCCACACTGCAAAACCTCTTCAGCAAAAGACCTTAGGTGGCTTCTGCAAAATCTTCTGCATATGGCCAAATACTGGCTCGGCACACACAAGGCCAGGTAAAAACCAGCTAGATTTCGAGCTCCACAAGGGCTGTGCCAGAGAGATTCCAGCTCATGAATCAGAATTAGGTTTCAGAGGCTCGTAGCTGGTGAATCCTGCAGCAGCTCTGCGGATGGCTGCTCGGGAAGCCGGGAGTGCTAATGAACAGGGAGCTCAGTTAACACTTCCTGCATTGGAAGTAAATGACAGAGGTGGTTTATCTTATTGTTTCCAATGGGTGCATTTGACAGGAGTTCAGCTGGAGCAGAGGAGGAAAAGCAAAAAGAAAAAAACAAAGAGAAAAATGTTAAGTCTGGACCAAAATAATAATGACTGAGAATGACAGTGCTTTCCTTTCAAGTAGCTATAAAGAAACTGTCATCTTAAACAGGGATACATCTTATCAGGAATGGAGTGACAGCTTATAGGTGGCTGTAGTTATAAATGCTGCCTATAGAGTCACTGGAGTATAAAAAACACATTGAGAGGATGTTTTCATTACACATTTGCTTTTGTCTTCCTTTGTCAGGTTAGTGTTGCATTTGCTCTGTTGTGTAGTAGCAGTGACTTTTATTGATTTGTGTTTTTTATACTGTAAATGCTCCTGGTCAGGGGCTGTCATCATTGCTTGGCATGACTACTTTCTGTGTTGTACTTAGCATGAAATATATCAATAAAAATGGGGGAGCCCCCCGAGGATTCAGCTGTGGAGTGCTGAGCATGTCCCTGACACATCTCACCTCAGGATCCACAAAATAAGGACTCACAGAGGAATTCAAAAAGAACATTTTGCTCTGTGTTCCTTTCTGAATGTATCTGCTCCTCTGTGCATATGGACAGGCACTGGCATTTGGGAAAAAAGGAGTCATGGTTATGTCAGCTTTTCTTTAACCTTCAACTCTAAGAATTATAAGTTTTTTAAAGATAGAGATAGATAAAGATGCAGAAATAGAGAGGTTTCTAAAATCCCAGGACCCTGGAGATTAATTTTTAAGAAAGAAGATCCATTAGCACAAGAGTACTACTAACATAATGGAAGCCAGCAATGATCTGTTCGGGGCTTCCCTTATGAATCCTCCTTAGAGAAACTTTTCATCTTTACTATTTCCTCATGACCCAGTTCAGGATTTTCACTGTGATCCTCTGGGGGCCTTTATGCCACTGCTACTTGTCTAATTCGGGTCCTGAGTCAGCAAGATACTTTACATCTCTGCCTGGTAGCCCCACTGGCTGTACTGGGATTACTCCTGTCTTTAAAAGTAATATCTTGCTAAATTGAAATAACATGCCCTACTTAAAATCCCATAAACCAGAATGTGCTGGGTCCAAACCCTAAAACCATCAGGTGTTTTTTAGCAACTCCAGCTATCTAAGATCTCTCATGTGATCAGCCAGAACTCGGGAATCTTGTGTCACCAGCTGAATGCAAGAAATGTATATATTTTAGTCTATCACTTTTCACTTTCAGGTCCTTGGGGTACAGAGGATGACAATATTTCTCTGCCAAACAGGAGAAAAGGTCTCAACTGCTTTTAATTTAAGAGATTTCAATCCAGTTATTTGTTAGAGTGATGGAAGGGTAATGGAGCAATCCTGTTTTACCCAGATGAATTTCCCATGACAAATGATATTGGCTCATCATCTGTGGTCCTGATTGAATTCCAGCATTTTCCTTGCTCCAAAGCATGGAGAGGGCTGTAAAGAGCTCTTGTTTTCCTTGGGACATTTGTTTCCAATTTTGCAAACACTGAGAATGTGGTTATTTTTGTAGCGCTGTTATGAAAGCCTGGCATTTTCTTCTTCATGTTGGAGTTAATTATAAATCATCAGAGTTGCACTGCCCACAACAAAGTTCTCAGACCCAGAAACCGAATCACTGCTGATCACTGCTCTCCCACCCCTGCTCTCTCTCTCACTGTCAGTTGCTCTTTGAGGAAGGGAGGGGGCGTTATTTTAAGATGTTTTTATTGGCATCGGAATATAAAGTGTCAGTTCCAAGGTCTTTTTTTCCCAGAGCAAGATAAACTCCTCTGGGCCATATATCATGGGGCTTTCGCATAACTTGACAGGACCTCACATTTAAATGCCTTTGCAATACCATATCTGATGACTTATGGGAGGACTGTAGTTTTTCAGGGGATGGATCATCAAAAGCCCCTTTCAGTAGCATTGGGCTAAGTCCCAGGTTTGCTTCTTTAACACTTTCAATAGCCACTTTTCTTCCTTAAAAAAAAAAACAACGAAGGAAAAGAAGCACATGAGAGCCACAAGAACACTCATACACACACGTGCACAAGTTAAATCATCACAGCCTGACTGTGGACAGTCCTAAGCTGGGGCTCTGTGTTTGTTGGGGGGTTGTTATTACTGTGGTGCTGTTGTTGTTTTATATTACCAGCTTAGTTCTTTTGTGAGTTTTGCTGTTTATTTAGGTTCAAGCATGTTCTTTAAAGCAGATTAAGCCTGAAAATTCAGGTCAGAGGATCACATCAAGTTCTGTTAAAGGAAATTTGTTAAAGCTCCCCTCCCACTAACCTACTTAGTGTCAGGTCTGATTTGAAAGTAGGGCACTTATAAGTGTAAAGAGTTTAATCAGGTTTCCTTTTTTTTTCATTAGAAAAGATGCAAATCCAGCCTCTCTTTAAAATAAACTGCTCTATTTTAATTTGAGTCATGGTGAAGGCATTTGTGTTCATTCCTAAGGATGAATGCATTTGCAGGAGCTGTTTCCTGCAGACTCGTGAAAGGGGATTGTCTCTGGAAACAAAATAATCATATTTAACTTAATTGTGCCCTTGTTCAGCAAAGCACTTAAACATAAGTATAAATCTAATCTTACTTAAGACAAGACTTATGCAAGCACTTCAACCTGAAGTGCTTAATTTCCAGTGGAGTCAATGGAGCATTCCAAAATCATGACTCAGGTCCTAGAATCATTAGACTGGCATGACATCGGGAAAAAAAAGCATCCCTGGATGTTATTTTTTTGCCTGTCACTATGCTGGCTAGAAAAATTTTTAAAAATAAAGCTTCTTCCTTCAATCTTAGTGGCACATTTAACTTGAAGATTTTTTTCCGAATTAGAGCCATGAAGCATGTCAGTGCATTGCAGTACAATGTTCCCTCAAAGGAAGATCTTTCTGAGGCCTGAGAAATTCATGTGTCACCAGAAGACAAACACAGTGGTATAAAGAGATGTTGGCAGAAGACATCACTGGAGGTGAGGTCAGAGACCAGAACCATTACATGGAGGTTACCATGTAGCACAATCCCCAGTGGTGATTGTGAAAAAAAACCCCACAACCTCTGGTTTTTAGAGTGGCTGGGGATAATTTACAAATCTTTCCACTGCCTCCTTTAAAATAAATGGGAATCGATGTTGAATGCAAATACCAGAACAAAATGCACACCTATAAATGGTGCATTAAGTCCCCTTTCGTTTAAATAAACAGCTTTGTGTTTGTGGAGAGGAAAGACAAAAGAAATATCTATTCTGCAGTTTCAGGTGTACTGGTACTAAAATATGCCTTCTGGTAAATGAGCCTGTCAGCTTGCATGCATTGTATATTAAGGAAATAATACATTCAGTGTTAAATTACTTCCTGGCATAATGTGTGGAATCCTATTTCTGGCCATACAGCTGCATGCTCATTTACACCAGTGGGCATATTGGCCTTAATTCTACTATTCAGCAGGCTCAGTTATTCCTATTTTAAAAGCTCAAACTCATGACAATAAACCTGTGGTTGTAGTAGTTATGTCTTTTCCTCACTTTTCCACGAGCCTAAGACATTTAATATTCCAGGCGACTCCAATAAACTGTTTGCATCTGGGGTAAATCAGCCTGATTCCAAGGAAGACAAAAAGGCAGTGGCAAATCCCTCTAGCTGAGAATCTGGCCTACAGTGCCTGCAACTTCTCTAGAGAGGCTAATGGGGAAAATGCCTGTCATTTTGCGGCTTCTTTCTCTCCACAAACACATTTAAGACAAGTTTGGTCAATTATCCCCATGTCTCCTATATCCATTTAGTGTAATTCCTATTAAGTGCAGTTCCACCTACAGCACTAATGGGAGAAATACTGATCAGCCACAGGTCCCTCTCTGCTATATTTAGTGAAGGCAAACGCTTGTGATTCCAGTGCATTGGCAGGGGAATGAGATCGTTAGAGGCTGCAGCATTTCCATTTGACTTCCCAAGAGGATAGACCAGCATGGGTGAAATCCAGAAACCTGCTTCAGCAGACGTACAAATAATAACAGGCCTAAGTGACTGTGGGCTCTGCAGTCACAACATGCTGGAAGGCAGGCAGCTGAGCTGAACTAGCACTCAAGCAGGCACCAAGAAAGCTCAGTTCAACTTCTTTCACCATCCTGTTGTGTGACCTTAAGCAAGCTACTGCATCACTTTGTGGTTTCTACCTTATTTCTCACCATCTTTGTTTTCTCTCTTTGCAGCAAGATCCAGCAACAGCCTGGAGTGTGTTCAGTGAGTCACACCTTGCTCTTAGTGCTCATTTTCGCTTCCTCCTCAGCTTTGCCTGTCAGGCAGTGGTTTCCAGGTTGCCTGTCAGCTGCCACCGTACACAGTGCCCCAGCAGAGAGGGAAATGGGTGTTGTCTGCCCTCAGGGACACGTTACTGCCCTGTCTGCAGGCTCTGCATGTGCACCCAGGGAAATGTGGTCCTCTGTCACAGTGCTCTGGGCTCTCACCCTTTCTGTAGACACTGGTGTCTGATATTCCTCATGGTTCTCTGGGCTGAAACACTTTGGGATCACATCCCTGATGCCTGCTGGAGAGCTGTGGTGAGGAGAATTTTTGATGAAGAATCAACAATTGAGTTTGACCCTCCTTGGAATGAACTCTGGCATAATCAAAAGCACAGCTTGTGATTTGACCTTACATGTTTGAGCACAAGTCTCAGACAAGAATCTGCCTGGAGGCTCTGTGGCACAAAGAAGTATGATCTGGCTGCACCCCACACAACCCCAACAGTCAGAAGCAAACCAGCCACCCTAGTACTCCTGATATCATTAGGTCTGTTAGGTTGTAGGTTCTGCCATAAGTGCAAATAAATAAGAATACTGACTCAAACAATAGTCATTTAAATGTGTGCTTGCAGCTTGGGATATTTAAAAAGCTTTGTAGAGGTCAGCACTCAGGCACATGTGCACATCCGCCTCCAAAAATGGCTTTTTATTGGGCAGGAAGAGGATGTAACAGATAAGCATGCAAAATCAAGCTAGTGAGCAGGAGGGAAAGAGATAAGGAATCAGACCTCTAGAGGGAACACATTGAACCTTGTTTTCAAATTTTGTCCCTGTATCTTTAGGCCTGGGCAGACTGTTCACACACAGACATCAGAATCTGGCACACTCATCCTGCTGCAGAGCCCAGAGCACAGAATGGAAAAGTGGCAACACAAAATACCAACCTGGGCACATCTTCTGCTTCCTTCCCACTGTGAGCACAAGTAGTATGATTCCTAGGAATTATGGACATGCACAGCCACCCAACCTTAGACATCTATTCTCCTTCATTCTTCACATGTCTAAAATTGGCCAATTGTCTCCAAAACTGGTGGAGAGAGGGAGGATAGACAAGCAGAAAGTCTGTACAGGTCCTGTTTCTTCAGGAAATTAGTCTCAGATAAGGGCTGGAAAGGGTCTCTAAAGATCACCTAGACTGTCTGGCTGCCCCAAGGCAGGAGCAGCTCTGCCTACATCAGTCTTGACAGATGTTTGTCTGCCTTGTTTCAGGCATCGAACACTGGCTTGGGAGTGTGCCCAGGAGACGAGAAAACTAACAATCTTTAAACTACCTGGCAAGCTTCTCCATGAGCTTGACATGGCATTTCTCAACACCTGGAAACTTGAGAACATCTGCTTTCTACACAGGCAGAGCAGGGCTCAGTTACATCAAATCCTAGCATCCATATTTTCACCTTATGCGGCTGAGTACCCTGCCATCAGCTCAGGAACACGGGAGCAGGAGTGACTCCACACCCCCTGCAAACACCCCTCAGCTCCTGCCAATGTGGCTGTCCTTTCTTGCACCAATTTCCAGTGAACCCCAAAACATTCCAGCAAAGCAGTTCATTGCCAGGTAATGTCCCCTCTCCCCCACACTGCTGGAGTGGCTTTGCTCAAATGCATCTACTGGTGCCATTTTATGCACATACTCTGGCCCCAAATCAGTGCAACACACCACAATTCCTGTAATGGCCATCAAGGATTCTCTTAAGATGCTGCACCTTTCAGTTGCCAGAACAGTAGGAGATGGCAGATATAGCCAGAGGAAAGGGGGTTTGGCTGGGCTGTCCCTGGGCTGATGCTGGGGTTTCAGCACACCCAAGACAGACCACAAATGAGGCAACTCTGAGCTGTCAGATGGAAGTGGCATCAGGTTTACAGTAATGTGAGAAGAAGCTTCAAATCCTCCTTTTCCCGATTACTGTTTGCCTTTTATATTTTCTATTCTTTTGAACCCTGAAATACAGCTCAGTTCATTTCAGTGCTTGACAATTAAAAAGAGAGGAGTTCAGCCAGGACAGAGTAGTGACCTCTCTTTTTTTCATGGGCTGCTGTGAGACTGCAGGTCCAAATCCAGTCACATGCTGGGCTAGTTAGGAATCCATTTCAATCCCAAAGTCCTCATTATACACATGGGTCACTCTGTTTTCAAAAAGTGACCTGCATAACATGAGTAACTCAGTACATGTCAGAAATATTTCTGACTTTATTAAACAATCTCTGTGCTCAGAAAAGAGGTTTTCACTCATCAATCACCGTTTTATTCACGCACGATAACAGCCTCATTAAATCATACGAGAGTTGCAGGAGATTTTATATGCTAATTTAATACCAATGTAACCAATTACACAAACTTCACATAATATCTTTAAATAATCAAGTGGGTACTCAATTAGCATGCAGTGACCATTTATTAAAATCTCAATTAATTCCTTGTTTAAGACTTGTGCAGTGATCAAACTGTGCAAATTCTAAATAAACCCACCAGGAGAAGCCCTGGCCCTGAGACAGAGGCACTGCCCAGCACATTAGCAGCAGAGATGCCTCTGTTCTGCAGGAGCTCTCTGACACTGCCTCTGCCCTGAATTTGATGAAGAATCAAGCAGCAGATGGAAAGAGTACAAAAGCTTTGGCTCTGATTCTACTTCGCCTGCCTCAGATCAGACTTTTAAGGTCCAGACATGCAACCAAAAGCAGTTTAATAAGTTGCCAACAATCAGCACAGCCTAGAAACCAACTCTGCTGGCATTAGAGATGAAGTGAGGTGTGCCCCACAGGCAGAGTCAGATGATGGACAGTAACTTTCCCCAGGGTTAGTCAGTCACTTGGCCAGGCACTGAAGCACATCTCTAAAGAGTAATCCAACCTTGGGGGTGGAAATTCCTGGAGCCATTTAAGGCATTCCTGCCCCTTTCCTATGCCCCTCTTTGAAGAATATAAAAGAATGAGGTTTGGCCTTTGTAAAGATCTGACTTGCATGTGGGAAGGCATGAACCTTAGACCCAGCCCCTTGCAGGGCTGTCTGGCCATGGGAAACGCAATTTGTCTGTACTGGTGATCAAGCACCACAAAGGCAGAGTCTCTAAATCTTATAAATAAAGATTCCTGTTGTACCTCAACAACAGCTGGTCATCTTTGTCGTCACTGTCACCATAATGCTTCCAGCTCCTACACAAAGTGCATCACAAACATTCCACAACTTTCCAAGAGCAAAAAACCACATTTGGCCTCTTAGCTGCAGTGAGGTTTTTATACATTTCCTTAGAAAGAAAATTATGTGCATCACTTCCAGCTGAGCAGTTGAAAAATCTGGTTTATATAGACAAAATGTTTCCATGCACAGATAGCTCCTTCCTCACCTGTGAAAACAGAGCAAGGGTCGTGTGTGCAAACAGTGGTACTTACAAGTGGCACAGCTGTGTTCTGAGAAGCCAGGTGGAAAATTTAGCCCATAGCAATTTTGCATCTTTCACAGGGTTTATTATGAGCTCTCTGACAGTTTTACCCTATGGTCTCTTGGGATTGTGTCACAGTTGGTTTTCATTTAATGGTGTTAATCAAGAAGTAACTGTGAAACTGATGTTTGTCACTGCTGCAGTGAAAAGACCTTCCCACCTGACAGCAAAAAGAAGTTCAGATTTGGAGGAAAAGGTAAAAACTACTACCCAAAGTGCGTTCTTCTTGTTCATGCAGCGACCTCCTCCTTTCTCCCGCAACAAATCCTTTGGCAGCGTTACGTGCAATAAAAGAAACGATCATACAGACGAATGGTTGCTCCACGGAGCCTCGCAGGGAAGCAAACCCTGATGTTTCCTGCTCGGCTTGAGGTGCTTTAGAGGAATTGTTCCACTAGATGTCAGGGCCGAGCACGGAGCGACGCCAGGGCTCGCTCCCCGTTCCGCCGGTTCCTCACCCCGCTGGATCTTTACCCCGCACGGCTCGGGCAGCGCTGCGGGACTCCAGGTTCGCTCGGACGGCCAATTGTTCTGTCTGCTGCTGCAGAAAGGAGCAGGGAACAGGAGGAGGTTCTTCCCAGCTGGAGTTCTGCCTTCCTTAATCCACAGTCTGCGTGCATGAATGGCTTAGGGAGGAGAGCAGAGTTGAAAGTGACTCTGGAATGTGCTGATGTGTTATTCCATGGCGTGCAACCTGTGGACGTTTCCAAGAGTCCCTGGGAGGTTACTGGGGGTGCAGCTCTGCAGCAGCTTAAAGCAGATTTAACAAAGGAGGGAAGAAATGCTCCTGGGAAAAGCATACTTGGAATGGTGGAGTGTAAGGAGGGTTCATCCTGCTCATTCTGCCACACAGAGCAGCCTGTGACCTCTCACACATGGGATGTTGTGTCTCAGCTCTCCAGATCTGGATGGACAGAACTCTCAGCTGTGGTGCACAAACGTGTCTCTGACATAAATTCCACGGCCCTCTCCTGACCCAGTGTCTCTGACAGGGATTCCAGGGTGCATAAATTCCACGGCCCTCTCCTGACCCTGAGCTGCCATTCACATCCTCATCCTCCTACCATGACCACCTAGGTGTGAGGCAGAGGCCCTGCATGGCTGCGAGGCCCTGCTGCACAGGGAGATCATGGGGGACTCAGCCATGGGAGTCCAGAGCTCCAGGCATGAGATTTTGGGAGATCTGCATTGGAGAGTGGTGGCTCAGGGAGTCACAGAAATGTTGGGAGACAGCCTCTGAGAGAGGCATGGCAGACATTGAGCAGTGAAACTCCAAGGTGCAGGACAGGATATTTAGGATTCACACACCTCTTAGTAGAGCTGCCTGCACCCATGTCATGGTGCCTTTAGCATCTTGCTACCCTTTTACAAATTGCCCTGGCTAGAATGGGAGTTAATGGACTTCCATCTGGAATGAACAAAGAGCCCACAGAAGGGTGTGAAGTTTATTTCTCCTGCTAACTGGAGTTAACAAGGGGCCCCAGTATCATCAGAGATCCCTGCATACAATGTCTGGGTCATGCCTGGGGGTAGGTGTGTCTGCTTAAATACATGAGCTTCCCTTAAAAGAAAGGCAGAGCCACCCTGACTGGTTTGGCTCGTTTTTCTCTGGATTTCTGACAAATGCTTTGTATTCAAAAGGTCAGGCTCGCAATGGCACCTCACGCCCCCGAGCAGAGAGTCATTCCTCACTGCTTCACCCTGCTCACGGCTGGCTGCTCAAGCTTGCTCCATCTCCCTGCATCTGACATCCAAACTCCTCTCAATGCAGGGGAGATGCAGCCAAGCCCTGCCATCAGCTGTCAGCTCAAGTAGAGGGGAACCGCACAGTGACATCAAAAATGTGTTGATGGGTATTAGCCCATCACCCAAGTCCTGCCTGTAACTCCATGCAAACGAGTGAGTTTTTCTATTCCAGCAAGAGCCTTAATTCTTTTGCTGCAGCAATAATTTCACAGTCCTGGGTTTGAAGGGGAAACAGGGAGGCTGTACTGTTTTTCTCTACAAATCCTGTAGTAAATAGCTGCAGGTCTTGCAAAAGATACTTGTCATCTTTTGCATATTCTTGTAAGACAAGAAGCAAGCAGAGAGTGTTCAGAAGATGGGTATAGTCCTAAAAAGGGACAACTCCCTCCCCTCCAGCAGTCTCCTCTCATGGGCTGAATTTCATGTCAGGAAGCACCCACCATGATTTAACTCTTTTCACTTTCAAGGAGAAACCACTTCCCTCAGAGACCAGTTTTGATGACTCTTCCATTAGTAGGTGTGAAAGTGCCTCTAGCAACTCTCTTCTCTATGTATTGGCAACCCTGGGGAGTCTGCTGGGACTCTCTGCAGAAGGAAATGCATTGTCAGCTGCCAGAGCAGGGAGCAGACCTGTCCCAGACAAGAGAGGTGTTTAAACAACAAAAAAAGCAAATAAGTGTGTGTTTGCAAATATACCGGAAAACCAAAATAGGAAAGTCCTAGCCCAAGTGAGTGCATCAGACGTGCTTCTCTTGCTGACAGTCTCATAGCCTCTTTGTCAAGGTCTCTCCTAATAGATACTGAACTCCTGTGCACATTTCATTTTGTTCTTGGCACAGGAAAAGGCACACTCTCTCCTGCATGACCCAGTTCAGGTCACGAAGGTGGCAGAAAAAATTAACACTACAAAAAGAAAAAAGTCATTAACTTTTGAACTCTGATCCAACAGTGCATGTGGAGAGAATGCACAGCCAGAAGCTGTGCCAGTCGCAGCACAGACTAGCTTAGGCTGTTGTGGAACCATGCTCCAAATGATCCTTTCCAAAAGAGCTGTCTCCAAACAGAGATAGGAGGGCAAGACCAGTGGTCTGGGCCTGATTTAGGTCAGCTCAGGGTAACTGTGGAACTGCTCTCCGAGTGCAGCTGCTCTTCTGTGGAACTGAGAATCTCATAAAGGCCAGAGCTGGGTGGTTGAAGAGGTATCCAAACACACAAACCAGCTGTCCTGGGAGCTGGGAAGTGCCCTGTGTCCAAGCAGAGCTTTAAGCACATGGAAGGCTTTCTCTATAAAACCAAGTTATGAAGGAGGTTAACCCAGCCTTCAACAAAGAGGAACAAAGCTGCTCACCCTTTCTCCAGAGGATTAAAGCTGATTGCTTAACAGGAATCCAACTTAGGCAGTTTATTTTTCAAAATAGTTGGCATCTGGTTTCATTACACAACAAAGTTTGAGACACAGACTTGTTGAAAGAGGGAACCTTGCACCAAGCTGTTCAAATGAAACCTTCAGCATCTTTCAGCATTGGCAATATTTAACACAAAACATCTCATGCCCTTTAAAAATATTTTTAAGCATTTTTTGGTAAAACAAAAAGTATCTCTTCCTGTCTCCACAACAATACTTATTCTCTGGGTGTTGGGGAACCAAAATAAGTATAATGTCTTCATAGGCATTCTGGTTTAAAAAATTGAAGAATATTTGTGGAGGTGTAAAAGAAACAAAAAGAATCTTTTTACACCTCCAAACTCCTTGCAGTGAAGGTTTTCACATGCTAGAATTTACAATAATACTTTTGTGAGGTGATATAATATGCAGAAACCCTTTCAGAATACACCTTTACACCTGTACCAGCATAAATAAGGAATAATAGCTATGTATAAAAACCACCTGGCTATCATGGTTTCTTTAAATAGACACATTTTGTTTGACACTAAAACAAAACAGTGTAAGTATCACTGCTGTTGCAAATTAGTCTTATTTGCTATTGTAATTAAGATGTGATTTTTTTTCCCTCCAGATTATTATTTTCCATTTCTCCAAAGGATTTTAATCATACTGAGACCTTATTTATAGTTTCTAATAACTTATGCTAAAATTTAATCCATCTGAGTGCCAAAGACTAGTGTGAGGACAACATTATTACAGTGCATAGGAAATTAATCTGGAATGATGAGATCCTTACCACATGGCATTTTAAAATGACCCTAATTTCTGTCTTATTTTTATAATCTTAATTTTTTTTATCATCTCCATTGAGTTAAAAGGGCTATCAAAATGTTGGGTTGTGAAATTACTCAAACTTATCACAGAAAACCTCTAGAAACTGAGAATTTACTAATCCTTTAACCTTGCCTTATCACAGAAATTCTACCACTGCCAACATCTGGGGCCACTTCAATTCTCATTAGTGATATACCTGTAAAATGAGAGATGCCAAACGCACTCCAACAAACCCACTCTAAGAATTGCTATTTCTACCACTCATCTCAGGTTCTGTCATAAATGTGTGACCAGACCATCCCATTGCTTTGACTGGCTCGGGCTGGACATGCTGGCTATGGGCTGTGGGCATCCAACAGGCTGAGCACAGATGCATAAAATCCATTCTTTTTGTAAAAAGTAGCATCGCAAGCCTCATCTGAGCTCCTTTAGAGAAGCCTGAGCGGGTTTTATTAAAGACAGTCTCTGAAGCATTTACAAATGTAAACGTCATAGAGGCTTGAAAATTATAATTATTGACATTCTTCATCACTAGAAGTAATTAGACAACAAGCTCTGCAGGCCTCCCTATAAAGCTTTAGTGGTTTATTATATTTTCAGGCTGCCAATCTATCCCTTTCCCTCCATACTTCAGTCACTTTTATGTTTGTAGTCCCCATATAACACTTGTTTTCTTTTTACAGTGGCTCTCCTTTAACAAGCTGGAGAGTCAGCCGGAACAAGCTGTAAATGAGACACGACATCACAGTGTGGCCATCCTAGGAGCATACATTCAATAAATATGCAAATCAATTCATGTACATCTCTCCTCAGGTGGGAAAAGGTATTGGAATATGGTCAAGATTCACTATAAATTATCCTCTCAGTTGAAAACAATAACATTCTAAGGAACCAAAGAAAAGGGGAAGAAAAGAACTAAAATTAAGGGGCTTTTTCTTAAAAAGGGGAATTTCTTATGCACAAGAACCTCACCTTCAAAATCCAACTGATAGGCTGATTCAGTGTGAATTAAATACATGAGGAGCATAATGAACACCTCACATCTCCCTATCAGAAAACCCCTTGTAAAGCCAGAGCAGCCACAGTGACCTCAGCACTGCCCAGCAGGGCTGAAATGAGTCCCTCACCCAGTGGAAGTGCAGGGGAGCAAATACAGAGAACTTCTGCTGATGTCCATTCTTCCATTAATGGGTCAGATTTTGGTATCTTCTTCTTGGTTGCAGCTATAAATGAAAGGCAGATTTGTGCCCCAAAATTTAATGGATGCATCAGATGAACTCAGTAGAGCACAAGTAAAATTTGGAAGCAGAATACTCACTAATGCTGCTACAGAGTCATGGGGCCAATCCTGCTTTCAGCTACACCACTGTAAATCCAGAGAAAGCTTCACTGGGATAAATGAATTAGTTCACATTTTATTAGGATAAATGAGACAACTTCTGACAAATCATTCACCAAGCTGCCACTCAGATGATTTATTCTCCTTGATATTTAAATAAACACGTAATAAATGTGCACCATCAATGCACATGGGAACTGAGTACTGTGTGGCAGCCAACTGACTTGGTTTTGCCATACAGAGAGACAGGGAAGCCACTGGTGGGAACCAGGCTGCAAGGAGACATGCCAGGTCATTGTGCCTCTGCTCCTAATCTGTTGTATAATTTTGGAAGCAGCTTTTCCCTGCCCCATGCCCCCATCTCCCTTTTTATCATGCCTAGGTAGACTGACAATTATTTGACATAACATTATGATCTCAGTTTTGACTCTGATCCACCAAATTTTAACTAAGAAGAACCTAAGAAATCAGGTTCCATTTTAAAAGAGAGAGAGGCTTTTTCCCCTGAAAATCTCTCAGCTGTGACACACAGTTTGGAGCACATAATTTTCAGCAATTAACACCACAGATACACCAAGTCTCTAAGCCAGCATAAACCAGCACTGCTGCTGAAGGAAATGGCCCTTCCTTCCCCACATTCCTCCCCACTTCCTCTGCTGCTCCCTACCTTGTGCCAGCACAAGTGTTCTTGTGGCCCCACAATGAACCAGATCAGGGAACTCATCCAGGTCAAAACTAACCTGGGGAAAAGGAAATTGTTTGGTTTTAAGCTGGCAGAGTTCCCTGGCCTGGTTCATTTCATAATCATGTGTGTGCTGGTGCCAGCATGGGGAAAGGAGCAGTACTGGGCCAGGAAAGAGAAGGCAGAGGAACTGGAATAGTGGGCTGCCCTCTGAAAGAAGTTGCTGCAGAGCTGCTGGCTTATGCCAGCTTAAAGTGTTTGTAGAAATGCAGCACATATTTAAAATCTCTCTCTTCATGGAATATTTGTCTTCAGAGGATTAATGCTTCTCAGGATGTTCCAGCCTTGGACATCTGTGGAGCATTGCTTCTCCCTCTCTCCCCCAGCCCAATATACTGGCATGGAATTAAAGCCTTGAGAAACTTGAAAGCGACAGGCCTGGGGATTTTGTGACAAATGCAAAAATGCTCATATTTGTCAAGCCATTAGCAAAGGGGCACAGCTGTTGTGAGAGCCTTGCCCCCGTGCCAAGTACTCTGGAGCCTGCTGAAGGCTGAGAGCCTGAATCCAACTCACTCTGGCAACTCCCACCAAGATCCCTTCTGTGGATCTGTGGCAGGTGCCCAGACAAGCACAGCACACTCCAGGATGTCCAGAGGAAGGTTACTGCACATCACCTGAGCCACAGGCACTCCCTAAAATGCAGCTCTTGTCTACAGTACTTCCAAGGATAGTCATGCTCCAGTGCTGCTGCTGCTTTTGCCCACCACAGAGCCCAAGTCCTGCCAGGCATGAGCCAGCTCCTGCAGGTCAGAGCAGGAGCTCTGTGCTGTGTGAGAGAGCCCATGGTGCTGGAAAGCCAAACACGGGAACACTGGAGCAGCTCTGGACAGCAACAGCCCAGACCATGCCCAGCTTCAGTGGTGGCCCTGGAACTGGAGGAAGGAGCTGCAATTTCAAATTTGGAAGAAAACAAAATGAAGCCACAGCCTTCATTCCACGGGGCTGGGAATGAGGGAAGAAGGGAGGAAGGAGCAATGTTGAAGGTGTGGAGTAAGAAAAAAGGAGGCAGGAGTTGGTAAATCCCAGGGCAGATGACAGCAGGTACTTCTGTAGCAGCAATGTTTCAGGGTACCATTTAGATTGGTGGCTTCTTTCACTAATCCCACTGATCCTAAAAATGGGTAAAGCACAAAATAAACATCTCGACCCCAGGTCTGATGGTCTAGGTTGAGTCTGCTACAGACATGGGCATTAGTCAGACTTCCTGGAATTTCATGGAGATGATTGGTGCTCCACTCACAGCACAGAGCTCCAGACAGACACTGTTAATAGCTAAGCCTAAAGCATTTCATTTTGACTAATCGTCCAAAGTTCAGCACTGATCCCAAAGTCCTTGGTCAGCAAAGCTGGCTAGAAATGTCATGTGGTTTGGGCTCCACCAGATTCCCAGAAATCTTTGGGCTGGAAATGCCATGAGGATTAGGCAAAAGTGAAATCTTTCTCTTAGATTATCTAGATACTATTTGTCCCTGCTCAGCAGAGCAAATATGTTTGCTTTCCATATTTGCCCATCAGTTTAAAGCTTTTTTTTGTTGCTGCTGCCAATTTTGGGGTACTTTAAAGCCTGACAAATCCTTCCTCTCTTCTGTACCATGTTATGTTTGCTGGCAGAACTGATTAATCCCTTTCCACCCTCATTCTTCAAGAGCAACCTTCACTGTGTGTTTAGGAGGAATGACTCCAAGGCTACAACAACCTAGATAGAACAACAGTTCAAAATAGAGCTGCCTACTAAAAATAATCAGTTCTCATTCTGGCTGATTTCCATGTCACTATCTGATCTTTGGTCAAACTCTGCCATTTTCTCAAAAAATACAATTTTTTTCTGTCTCTAGGATTTGTACTTCCATTGTACTCGGCTGGGTGGAATGAGCACTAAACATTTTGTGTGCATCGACTGAGACACACTTCCACCAGTTCTGTTCTGTGACACAGCCAGGGTGAGGAAGGTTTGTTATGGCTTAAGCCAGGGAGAGATTTCCTCTTCCCACTGTAGTTGTGCCACTGTGAGTCCAGCTATGTGACAATGACCTGCCTACCAGGCTGCAGCACCTTTCCCTCTTTAAACATACTGATAGACCTCGCTCATGTGAGTGTGCTGTAGTTTGCTTCCTGCAGAATCATTTGGATTAGCCCATCCATCCATCCATCCATCCATCCATCCATCCATCCATCCATCCATCCATCCTGTACTGCCTGAATTCAGGATCACCCACGGGGTATTTCACTGGTAGAAGGGCTGGGGCAGTAACCCCTGCCATGGTAGATGATGATGATTTCCTGGGAACAGCAACATCTTCTACCAGCACAGCTGCATTTGTTCACAGCTGTGTAAATTTTGACCAGCTAAATCCAGCTAGTCAAAAATAGACTTTCAGATGAATCCCAGGCCCCTTGTGCTTGACTTGAGTGAAGTCCTCTCTATGTTACACAGCCCTTCAGCTGCTGGGAAGAGCCCCAGCAGTTAAAAACTACTGAACATCAGACCTTGTAAAGCTTCTCGGTGCTCCCTTCTCCAAACAGAACTAAATTTTCTCTCAGATTAATCTGAGTAAAAAATATTAAAATCATTGCAGTGAGCAAAGATGATCAAGAAATAGTGAATAAAACTGATAATTACAGAAGGCCACACAGAGATCAAAGACAAAGCAGAACTCTCAATGTTATCAAACTCCCCCTCAACCTATCCAGCAGTGGATTTAAGACCTGTGGACAGCTACAGGTAAGCAAGTTTATAAAATAATTATTGTGTTAATGGAATGCCAAATTTTTCCCAAACATAGTAACAAATGTTTCAGTTGTTGGTTCAAACTGCAGAGCCAAGGAAGAGAGATGTTTCATGTCCATCCTACTCTCTTCACATGCATGTCCACATTCTCACAAAGACACAGATCCTTCTCTGGGACTGGGTCAGCAAATGAGCACTTTTTCAAGGATATTTTCCAAATAAAAACATGAAGAAAAATTCAGAACCGAGAAAACACAGGGAAATAAAACTGTACACACATGTTTCCCCAACTGTTAGCTAATTTTCTCTCACCAATTAAAGGAGGAAGTAGATTTAAAAATAATAAAATAATTTAGGAAATATCCCAAGTGCAGCATTTAAGAGGTATATTCAGAGAAAGGTTTATAAACCTCTTGTGAGGCAGGAGAATTGGTTCTCTAGCTTGCCAGTCAAGACAGGCAAAAGTCAGGTAGAGTGAAAATCATTGCTGTGATCATTATCTGGAGGGGAAGAGATGAGATAGAACTAGAACCTGTATCTCCTCTGTGATGTGAGTACAGCTCAGTCTTGATGGAGCCACAGGATGATGTCTGTTCTTGTCAAGGGATGCTGAATCAGACTAACACTGAAAACAGAACACGCAGAGACTGGAATGAACATGAACCACTCCAAGCAAACTCATCTGGAGCACATACAAGGACAGCTGAAATTTCAGAGCCTTTTGTTGGAAAATGTCTACTGGAGGAGCAGGGGGCATTTAGTGGGAACTGGCTTTTTCATGACAATATTCACCCATTATTATGCCAAGGATGATTTCCTTTTATACAGAAAATGCAAAAGGGTCTAAGAAAAATGTTAATGAAACAAAAAACTGTAATTGAAATATTTTCCACTGGAAATAAGGAACTGAGCCATTTGCCTGCTGGCTGTCAGTGTGCTCACTCATCCCACTGGAATCAACTCTCCACATCCCACCTGATGCCTCTTCCTTCTTGTGCAGAGTGGCCTCGCTGCAGAGCAGTTCAACCCCCTGCCTGAGATCACAGGCAGAACAACCCAGTCTTTCCAGTCTGCCCCGGCTCCCCAGGTATTTTGGCACAAGTACACTGACAGAGGCCTTTTCACTTGCAGAGGGTCAGAACTGGAAAAACTTGAGATATTTGAGGTCAGAACCAAACATGTCAGCAAAGCTGAGCTGAAAGGAATCTTGCACAATGTCTGTGTAGTCTGTGCCAGGAAGCAGTTAGTCCTAATGCGCCTCCAGTTCATTAGCATCAAATCGACTTACTAGAAAAAAGAAAAAAAAGCTGACTGTCCTCATTCCTGATCAGTTGGCTTCTCAACACAGAAATCCCCTCTCCTCCCTGTAATGCTGTATCCCCCTTGCACCTCAATGCCAGCGCCTCGGGCAGAGGGTGTCTCTTTCACATGGGGGATTACACTGCCTCAGTGCCCTGAGCTATGGAGTCCCAGGGTTCTGCTGGGCTGCACAGCTCCTTGAACATTCATCCCAGTGCTCTCTCAAGTGCAGCTGGTGTGTTTCTCAAGAGCCAGTCTGGGCTGATCCCATTCTCTGGAAAAGGACACACATTGTTGCTCAGCAATGGGTGTGCTGGGAAGAAATTCTAGCTGTGGCAAGATTTCAGCAGGCTGTTGCTGTCTGCAGTTAAACTGAATTCAGCTGACCACAGCCAAGGTTTGTGTGGGTTCCTAGTGCCAGTTCACTCCTGGATCCCAGTGCTGACTGCACCTGGGCACTGACCCTTTTCACGAGACATTCTTCCCTTGTCTTGAACTGACAGTGGGCATTACAGACACATTCAGTGTGTGACCTTTTCTGTCTGATTCAAAAAACCAAGCTGAGCCTCAAGTGAGACCATGCTGCAGCAAATTGACTGCTCAGCTCTGTGCATGTGCAGATGTTCCAGAAGAGTAAGAACTCTTGCCAGGAGAAAATAAAGAAATCAAGAAATCAAGAATCAAGAAATTCTGCTAAGAATCACAGAATCCCTAAGGTTGGAAAAGACCCCCAAGATCACTGAGTCCAACCTGTGATCAATCCCCACCCTGTCAACCAGACCAGAGCCCTGAATCCAGGCATTCCTTCAACACTTCAAGGAATGGTGGTTCCACTGTTTTTCTAGACAGTCTGTTCCAATGCTTAACAACCTTTACCATGAAGAAATTCTTCTTGGTGTCCAACTTGAACCTCCCCTGGCACAGCTTGAGGTGATTTCCCCTTGTCCTGTCACCAGTTTTCTAGAAGAAGAGGCCAACCCCCACCCAGGTACACCCTGCTGTTGGGGAGTTTTAGAGAGAAATAAGGTCCCCCCTGCACCTCCTTTTTGTCCAGGCTGAGCCCCAGCAGCTCCCTCAGCCTCAGCCTTATTCTTCAGATCCTTCCCCAACTCCACTGCCCTTCTCTGAACACACTCGAGCACCTCGATGTCCTTCCTGAATTGAAGGGTCCAGACCTGAGCACAAGACTCAAGGTGTACCCAGTACAGAGGGATAATCCCCTCCCCAGCACTGCTGGCCACACTATTTTTGATAGAGGCCAGGTGCCATTGGCCTTCTTGTCCCCATGGGCACACCTGGGGACAAGCTGCTGTTCATCAGCACTTCCAGGTCCTTTCCCACTGGGACACTTTTCAGCTGCTCTGCCTCAAGCCTGGAGCACTTCAAGGGGCCAAAGTGCAGGATCCAGCATTTGGCCTTGTTGAACCTCACACCATTGGCCTTGAACCACCAATGCAACCTGTCCAGATCTCTCTGCAGAGCCTTCCTGCCCTCCAGCACATCAACACTCCTCCCCAACTCCCGGCGTCATCTGACTCCCAGCGAGGTCTCACCCAGCAATACATGTAACATTTTTTAAAGAGTTTTGGTTGTTAAAGTTTTCAGTGTCAAATTATTCTTATTGAACACAAACAGTATTTTCAAATTCCACCAAGCTCAAAGAGCATTTCAACCACATCATTTTGTTCATAGACATTTATTGAAGCCCTGTAAATAATTAGTAACTTTTTGCAGCTTCAGACTGTGTAGAAACCCATCCCAACATTTTCCTATCCCAACATGTCATTCTGACTCTTTTGTATGCTGGCTGATTTGCACAACACAACTCTAAGCATGTAAAGTTAAGTGGATAAACAATTACAAGAAGTTCAAGTTGGGTTTAATGAAAAGTACGCCATGTAGAAATCCAGGGAAATCAAGTTTTTCACAGATTTTGTAAAGCTGTATGGATAGGGAAATTCTGGTTATTGTTTGAGTTCAAGCCTGACAAGAAAAAGGGAAATGAAGAGAGTGTTGTTGGCTTAAACTCTGCACTGCAGCTTGTGTCTGGGTTGCCTGAGCAAAAGAGGGTAACCAAAGACTCCTTGTACTGCCCAAAGCTGTAAGTTCTCTCCAGCACCAGATGGGACTTAATTCAGTCCATGGAGTGGTAAGAAGATTCCAATGTCGTTCCTTGCAGGAAAAATGAAACCCTTTCAACTGGCTAGTCACAGCCTCTGGGGGCACTTTTGATTTTGTTTTCTTTATTACTTTGCTAGGAGTGAGCAGAATTTTTCTTTATCAAGTCACTTGCATTTTTTACATGACACAAGCTGACCAATACATGACCCTTTGGGAGCTCTCTGGGCTGGATGAAGATGCAGTGGTGATATGAAGATGGTTTCAGCAGCTCAGTTATTCCTTCCTGACACTTCATATCCACAGCACACATCTACACTTGGATTCAAGCAGTTTTTCACTGAGCCTTCATACCAAGATCAGAGTTTAAGGAAATGAAACCAAGTATAATAATAATTCTATTCATTAAGGCTAAGGCTTGTGATGGTACTTAGCCATGAAAAGATGCAGCCAGTGGGATTTTCAAATTGCCTAAGTAGATTACACATCTAATTCCCATTGACAGCCAATGGGAATTAGGTCCCAAACTCCCTTAGGCACTTTTATAAATCCTATTAGGTGCCTGTCTGCATCTTTGTATGTTTAAATACCTTTGCAAACCTGAGCAAGGTTGTGTTCCCATGCTCCTCATGTTGCTTTCCAGAGTTTTGGAATAGAACAAAGTCAGATCTTCTAACTTATTTTGTAGAAGCCAAGATTTGGAGTATGAACTGCAAATCAGGTGATTTTTTGCTACCTTTGGAACCTCTGACGTTGGAGGACTCCTGCTGAGATGTGTTCAGAGGTTGCTCACTAGTGTTGAGTCACTGCTGCTAGAGCAACCCTTTTATCATCAGCTCCCAATCCCTTCAGCACTGCCAGAACAGGTCAGGGAGCCCAGAGCAGAGCCAGAAAGCTCCAGCCCTGTAGAGCTGAACCTAAACACTCAAAAATGCTTCCTCTTTATTTTATGGTGCAACACAGATACAGATTACAGAGACTTGAATTCACATTCACTTGAATTTTGCCATGGCCACAGCTGTGCTCCTGGCTGAGGGGCATGTGGAATATGTGCAGAGTGCTAATCAGACTAAACTGATTCCCTGGAAGCACAATGGTGCAATTTTGAAAAGACCACAGCCATGGTTTTCCAAAGTTTTTTGTGAATGCATCCTTTAGTGAAATGGCTCTGTCACAATGTGGAACCAGGCAGGCCAAAATGAAAGCAAACATTCCCCCCCTCTGAAAGGCTCCAGTGTGATCACAACAATACCAGTTGAACTCTACTCTAAGCTAGAGCAGTGCTGGTGACTATTTAGAAAATAATTAACTGAACTTTACATGACATTCAGATGTTTCTTGGCTCAAATACCAGTCTATTCCTCTGCTGAATTCTAGGGATTCTGCAAACAATGAGAAATATTTGCCTAATGGTAGACTTGCATACCATGCTCATGTTGTGCTGAGTCACTGTATCAGTGAAGACAAACGCTGAAAAGAATGTTAGATAGAGAAAACACTGCTGGATAGACTTTGAGTGTGATGAAGATTTGTCATAAATATGAAATAAATATGGGGTGCTTTTATGAAAACATGTTACTGGGTTTGAAGGCAGTTTTATTTTTCAATTCCCCAAGGAGATTGTTCAAAGAATGTGGATTTTTTGCTTGTTGAGATAAAACTGCTAATGCCATTGCTAGAAATGTTTAACAGTCTTTGGCTGAAACAAGAGTTAAATACAGTGCCCGTTCATATCCACTCATAGCATATGAATAAAATTGTGACAAACAGTTTTCTCTCAGGCTGGGATGATGCAAGACTTGATGGCTGATGCTCCTGCAACGCTGGTGCTTGACATAATAATGCCTGATAACTCTGGAGAGTGGGCTCAAACTTATGTCAGGGTGACAGTGTAAACAGATGTGCTACATTTTTCCCTGAAAATCTGAATAAGGAGAAGCTTGCTGCTTGACAGCCCAGAGAATGTTCCAAGACCAAACTGCCAGCTTGTAAAGAGAAAGAGAAAGGCAGACATTATGAAATGGTTGAAACAATGGGAGTAAAAAATAAATGAATACAAAAAATTGTGCAGCTTTGTCACCAGGACATTTTTCCTCTTATTGATAGCTGGAAGGGCAGATGTCTGTGTTCATGTCACATAAATGTGGGCACACAGTGTTGGTGCTGGAATTTCACATATCTGAGGGAAACTGTATTCTGAATTGTCATGAAAAACTGGATATTCAATTTATTCTAGAGAACATAATCTTCAAAAAATCACAATGACAGATCTGTGAGAACAGACAGACACAGCAATGAACTAGATGGCTGGTAAAAGAGGCAAAGGTTTCAAATCTGGCCATGGCAACTAAGTAAACTTATGAAACACTTGCACATAATACACATGTTCTTAAAAGCATCTGTTGTCAGCCACTGTTGCCTGTTTTCCCCAAACAACAGTTGCAGTGTTTCAGTTTCACAAAGATGTTTTTGTTATGAAACAATATGTGTGCAGGTGCATCCCAAAACAAATGGCTTTGAGGCCAGTAGTGGAGCTGGCTTTCATTTGTGAATCAGAAAATAAAAATTGCTCAGAATAGACTTCTTGCTAAGAGAGATTTACTCATGATAATAACTGTGGACCTACTGAAATCAAGAAGATGGCAAATAAAAAGTACACAGATTGTGCAGTGTATAATGTAATCTCAAAAGAAGAGAGATGGTACCTAGTAAATATTGGTATGGAAAGATAAACTCAGAGCAGCAGATGCACACAAGACACTGCCTCACTCTAAAGGAAAGACTGTCTTAATGACTGCAGCTTGCAAGCTCCTTACTTAGTGGAGCCTTGACTGGGTTAAACCATTTAACACAATCCTTTAGGCAATAAATAGCTTCTACTCATAGGATTGTAAAAATATCTCCAAACCAAAGCATCCTTCATGTGCACTAAATACAAGCTGAAATTGAAAAAGCTTTGATGTCAGACAACTCAGAAGGGTTACAGAAATGATTTTGAGTGGCTCTTGCAGGATGTGTTTGTGCTGCAGAAGAGTTCCCAGTGGCTCAGCACTCCTCACCAGCCAGTGGAGGAGCCAAGCAGGTTTGCAGGGAAGCACACGTCACTTAGAGCAGGGACTCAGTGGCAAAGAGCTAAATAGTTTTTGAAAGATCTGATTACTGAACGGTTCCCTTTTATTGGCCATGTGCTTTCTCCATGGATGGATTCATTGGATGTGCAACAATAATTGAGTTTCATCCCAGGGGTGAAGTCCATTTGGCGACTTAAGTGCAGTCACTTGTCAGGATGGATTTTTCCACAAATGTACATTTTTCAAGTTTGCATGTCTTTTGTCAATACCTCAGCTCTCCAAGGGACAGCATGTCAACTTCCTACACTCTTACATTTGACTGGTACTGAAAATCCGTCTGCTACGGTTCTCTGAAGTCTGTTTGATGGGGAAGGCTTTTTGACAACTCCTGCCTCTCTAGAGCTCTTACCTCTTTGCTTCTGTGGTAGGTTGATTTTTTTTTTTTTCCTTTTCCCAATAACAGCACCTTTTATTCAGTCCAGCAGCATTTATGGTCTCTTTTTTTCTGTTCCTCTCTTCCAAAACAGCAAGGAGTCCCCAAACTGATGAACTCTAATGAACAAGCACCTCAAAGCTTAAGGGCTGCCAATATCTCCTCTCTCAGCTCAGGCCTCAGCCTCCATCCAAAGGCATTAAGTTCATGACACAGTGGGAGTCAGTAAATAAAGGTCACACCAATGGAAACCAGAAGAATTGAAAATATTGGAAATCAAGAAAGAAGCACAAAATTAACCTAGCCACTGCATTCTGGTCTTGTGCAACATGTTTGTTTAACTGCCTGGTATACTGCATGCAAGGCAAAATTTAAGATCTGTCTGGCAATTATTCCAGGAGGAGGAGACAGGCAGCTGGAAATGAGCATCACTTTGTTCCCAAAGTGATCCTCAACATCAGTGAAAGAGTAGATGGTGGCTCTCTCTTGCTTGGATGGGATCTAAGAATTGAAGGTCCACACACAGTAAATTCAATACTGAATGAAGCTGAATGAATTGCCAAGAACCTCACAGAAGAACTTTGGAACTGGACTTGATTGATATGTTCAATTCACTGTCTTTCACCTGATGGTGGCCAAATAATCCTAAGAAAGAAGCTGTAGTAAATAACTATGGATAAGGTTACTCAGTAGTACAAAAACTGTCCACTTGAATCGCAGTGGAACAGATCTGGTTCTTTTAGACAAGAAATACATGCTGTTTGTTTAAAATATATTCTTCCGTCTGACATTCCTCCCAACTTAACAATAAACATTATCAATTTCACCTTTGAAACTGAGTTTGCTCTTTCAACTTTCCTTTTATTTCATTAAAACCTCAGTAGCTTTTATGCTGGTGATGGGGTTTGCACTTTGCTTTTGTAAAATACTAATAGCGAACAGCAGCTTTTAAAGCTTTATTTTTGTAAAGAAAATATGAACCAAACTACATTCCATGCAAGCAATGGAAATAGGGAAGAAGGAATGAAGGGAGCATGGAAGTCAAAGTTTCTTCCCCCTAGCTGAAGTTGCTCAGATGGGAACTCTTCATGACAGGACTTGCATATGCACTGTTTTCCTGTTGATGCATATAAATTATGATGTCAACTAATACAGAGAAAAGAAACTCATTAAACAGCATTTTCTTGATTATTATTTGAATGTAGAAAAATCAGCAGCACTTTTTTCCATTCTCTTCTTTGAAACACAACCGAATTAAAACTGTGGTGGGTGGAAAAAAAAAAAAAAGAAGAAGAAAAAGCAGCATTTTAAGGCATTGTCTCCCACTTGGAGATAGAAAGCCAGTTCCTCTGACTAAAACTGGCTGGATAATTCCAGCCTGGAGAGTCCCAGTCTGCCAGTCTGTGAAAATGTCTCCATCTACTGTGTTTTGATCCAAGTCCAGCTAAATATTCTGAAAAGGGGATTTTGAAGACCATCCTGTGTAGTGTCACCATGCTAGTTTTAATTTCCAGCCAAAATGAAAATGAGACTAATTTTTGTCTGTTCAAGCACTGCTTTCAGTTCCCCCTGGTTTTTTGTTAGCTTGCATCCATAAAAATACATACCATGACCTTTAAGAAAAAGCTGCAGTGATTTCTTTGACCATGTTTCTCTGCCTTACTGAAGAGCAGCTGCCCTGGACCTCAGCTTGAAGATGACTTTGAATTGCCATTTCATTCAGCTGTTTTGGGGCTCTTAGGTGCACCAAGAAGGAAAACTACAACTCTGTCCTCTCGTGTTCACAGCTGGCAGAAAGCCATAGTAGGGCTTTATCTGATGGGTTATGTAAGACATTTATGGCACCAGTTAATCAGTTAGGCAAAGTGAAATGAGATCTTCAGAAAGCAGTAAAGGAGACCCGTCTTCCTTTTTTATCTCGTGGTTACATTCTCCTGTGTGTAAGACAAATTCCCTGAGGAACATGGGTAAGAACACTTTCCAAGGGGATCCTCAGTATCCAACTGAACTCCTACTACAGCCTTTCCACTCCTACTGCATCTTTACAGAGCTTTTCTGTGGTATCTCTCTCCACACAGCTGTGCATTTTCACAAAACACAACTTCAAATCCTTAAACCAGCCACCCCTGTATCTCATCTGATTGAAACCGGCCCAAGAAATCGCAAGGGGACTGAAAGACACAAACACAGAGACAGGGAGATCTCAGAAGATTTGTATCCTTAGGAAATCAGGCAAACAAGACCTTTCTGGCTGGGGGATCTGGCACAAAGCTGAGTGACTTGGACTACAATCAAACTGACAATGTAATAAATGGGAGCACTTACAGGCTGCAGCCATCCCCAAGAATTCTGACTTCACTAGTCTGGCATGTGCTTCTGGTTCAGCCCTGTTCTGCTACCAGTTTTCTAACTCTGGCCACTGTCACAGGCATTTTGGAACTTGAAACCCAGCCTGCTAACCAAGACAAATCTGTCAGCAGCTGACTGTTACAAAAAGCAGACAGTGACCTGTCCTTTTCTCCTCCTCCTGTATAGTTCAAATGCCAGAGAGGTGAATTGTTGTCAGTAGAGAAAAGAACTTACTGGAACAGCTGCACAACAGCAATCAGCAACAATCCAGGCTCTAGAGTCTTAGAATGTACTGGAGTTGTAACAAAAGACTGAGGAATCTGGACATGAGTTTCTGGGAGAAGAATAAAGATCATATGTGGTTCATAGGAGAGAATTCTACTGAGGATCAGTTCTCAAATACAAACTCCTAAATTTTCCATGGAAAGTACCACATCCACTTAAAGGAGGTGTCTAAGGGTGTGACAGAGACAGCTGTGGTGACATCAGGACATAATTCACAGGGGGTTTCCCTGTATTTTAAACTTCTATCAGTGGTAACATTTTAAAACCTGTATCTCCAAAGCCTCCCCAAGAACAGTGTCAGATCAGATCACATCATCAGCCTGAAGGAAAGCTCAGAACATCTAATATTATCCATTAACTGGCAATCCCCAAACCCCACGTTTCCATCCTAATTTGGAGACATGCATACACAGCCAGTTACTAATGTGGGAGAAAATGAGAAACCAAAAAAACCCCAAGTAGCTCTGTAAAAATTGGAACTAATGAAGATTGCTTCCCTGGGGACATTTGTCTCACAGTTGATTGGTTTGATAATTAAATGGTAATATTTTGGCAGTGGGAATTCACCCCTTTCTAGACATCAGGGAATCCACAACAAAAAAGCAACATTGTGAATGCCCCAGGCACAGGAAAAGCCAGAATTTACTGCTTATTGGACAATGGAGAACCCTGAGAACTCTGACCTCAAATGCTTTTCATTAGAGGCTGAGCACATCTTTTCAGGAGAAGTAACAATAAAGTCTCTCCTGTTCAGTCATTTATTTTGAGACAACTTTTAAGAATTCTGCATAAATTTGTAATTCACTTTGAGAACAAACCACCTCTGCCTCATCTAAGTGAACTGATTCAGACATTTCAAAAGACTGTGAGGAGACAGAGTGAAAATCTACACTATGGAATCAACCTTCATTTCTTCAGGCTAGAAATAAAAGCAGCACTGGGTAAGATGCAGCCTGATGTTAACATTCAGCACAGCCTCCCTGCAGGGACTTCTGCCCATGTTCTGCTGGCAGAAGAATCTGTCTGAAGGGCAGGGCTGTCCTCCCAGTTCCTGAGATAAATCATCACCTCTGCCTGGCACTCCCAGTCTTCCACAAGCACAACACAGGCAGTTGTAGTCTTGGTTCTAAAGCTTAAAATAGAATCATCTTCACTTCTTAAAAAGCTTTGAAGCTTGCTACCTACATTCCTTTACAGTGAGACAGGTCCTGGCCATGCAAAGGCTGGGAGTAAATGGGTGGATCATCTCAGCAAGGCAGTGTGAGAAGGGATAACATTGGAACATCACTCACAGTATTTTTTTCACTCTCCCCACACTTTGCACCATTCCCTGGCAATATTCCCTGTTACTGCCTGCCCCTCAAGATTCTCTCCTGAAATGAGTGTGGTGTGGGCTCAGGTAGTGGAAGCTTCACAAGCAGTTCTACACCCATGGAAGGGACTGGAGGATTTTACCAGAGTCAAAACCATTCTGTGGCAGAGCAGGAAGACAGGTTCTGAAACAGCCCACCTAGGGACTCTCTGGAATATGATGTTTGTGTGGCTGGGATGTGTTAGAGAAAGACACATTTAGACTCAGAGAAGCTGCAATTTTTCATAAAAGCCTGGATGGTAACCAGCCTACAAACGGGAAACATTATCCCAGTGTTGCTTCTGCCCTACTGACTAATTCTTAGAACAAACAAACTTTATGGAATTCAGATTTCAGCTGTGCAAGTGGGTAAAAAGTGGAGCTTTATGAAATCATGGAAACAAATACTGCTTTAAATGAAAAGTTTTTCTCAGTCTGTGCCATAGCCTCCCTGCGTTGCCACAGTGTGATTTTCCTTGACATTCCTCTTTTCCCCCTTTGAATTTTAATTGTAAATTAATCACTGCCTTGGACATGTCTCTACCGTGCATTAATATGGTTGATATTAACAACAATATTGCTCTCCAGGCATTTGGAATGTGCAAGACTTTTTGTGCACCAAATGGCCCATATTAACTTCTGGAATAGCCAGGTGCAAACTCTATTGCAGTGCTCAAATTAGTTCAATTTCTCTAACTGCTTCTCCTGTAATTGATGGCTCAAATTATAATAAAGTACAGTTCCTCTACATGATATATGTTACAAGTACTACCTGTTATGCTGAATATTGCATTGCTTTGAAACTGCATTACCCTCTCCCTTCACTGATCAGATCTCTTTTTTTTTGAAAGGAATTACTTATGAACCAGAAAGTGTCTTCACATCATTCAGAAATTATACATATGCTCATGCACTTTATCAGCAGCTGACAGAATGGGGATGGCAAAATTACTGTCACTCATGTTGCATTCAATGTCACATAAAGACCTGCTTTTTACTACACCTTAAAACTGACAATAAATGCCAGTCATCTCTCCTTGCCCCATTACTGCATCCAGACATAGCAAGCAATGCTTAGAAGATACTCACCTTAATCTTTTAAATTCCTGTTTCAGCCTTTCTTTCTTCTGCATATATTGTTATTCTCCTATGCCTGCACCTAAGATACTCTTTACCATTCTCTTTTTTTTCTGAAGTGTACAATTACAGTGGGTTGTAAATTTTTTTCATGTGGAAACAACAATTTCTATAAAACAAACAAATCAGCCAAATCCTGATGGGTTATTTACTCTTAACTGTTTCAATTCAAATGTTATCCCTGATGGGAAAATAGTGAGGAGTGGGTGCATTTGATTTTGAGGTGTGGCTGAGTCTGGACCCTGGAATCTGCCTCTGGCAGCCCCCCAGGAGTTGGCAGCTCTGCCCCAGCACTCAGAACTCTGCAGCTGCTCAAGGAAACCAGCTCTAACAAGAACATCAATTTCATTGCACCACAGCAGAATCTGGGGAATTTGCAGTTCATCAGAACTGTATTTAGAAATCTGATCTTGATCCAATATGGACTGAAGCCACACTTAAAAATAACAACATTTCCAGCCAATCAGAAAAGGTGTGATTCTGCAAGCTCCAATTATTATACTTTCTGCTATTTCTTCATTAAACAGAGGTTATAGACATCATCTGCTCCTGAAGACAAATGTCAGTGTACTTACAGAAAAAACCAAAAGGCTGCTATTAAACAGCAAGAGTCCTCACCCAGCTTGCTTTGCCAGGTGTTACAGGATGAAATTTAGCATCTCCCTCCTCCCAGTCCTCAATGGCCACATGCCTCACATTTGTGGAGCAGCAAAAGTGGTGCTAAGCTCAGTCACACACCAGCCACAGCCACCACAGGTATTGTGCTGCAGGTTAAAATATCACCTCAGGGTTCAGTGGCACTCAAAAATGAAAACACTGTTAAGAACTCTTATGAAAATGAGAATAAAAGTCATAAAACATCTCTAGGCTGGTCATAGCCTTTTGCAGAAATTAAGTACATTGTAAGTCTTAGGCATTAAAAAACAGTGCAGTAAGAAATCCACAGATTTCTAAATTTGCAACTGATGAGGAAAAGAGTGCTAGGGAATTGTTATGTACTAATTCTCACACTACTTGAACTGGTAATGCTATAAAGAAGACAATTTAAAACACACAAAAGGAACTATTTTGTCATGTGGCAGTTGGAACACTGAATTCATTGCCACGAGGTGCAGTGGCAATCTAAAAAGGCTCAAAAAGCAATCAGTTAAATCCATAAAACAAAAGTCCATCCAGTGCTCCTAAAGGGAAAGTTTTAGTATGAATACTTCAGAACTGAGTCCCTAAGCCACAGAAAAATGAAAATTTGAAAGATGTACCTGAGGACTGATCCATCCATTACATTAATGAACCTCTAATACTGCTGTTAGGAAGAGGATGCTGGATTTGATGATCTGTTCAGGAAATTCTTATATTCAAATAGATTTCATGGACATGTTCAGGAGACAGAAGCCATGAAAGTGTCTGTGTGAAAAGATACAGTGGGATGTCAGAAAACAGGCAGGAGTTGAGCTGTTTAGCTTTCCTGACAAGTTCAGAGAACCACTAACTTTTAAAAGAAGTGATTTATTAGAACAGCAAGTGCCTTTACAACTGCTCTTTCTCATGCTTTGTTTTGCCAGCTGTGATGGAAGAACTAAAATGAAAATATTTTGCATTTGTATTTGGATAAAAGTTTGCAGGTGTATATTGTCTTTTGGCAAAATATTTACGACACAAACACACAAACAAAAACTTACAACGAGAATGAAACTGGGTCATTTAAAGCTCGTATTAAATACAACTTTTAAGAAAATAAATGTATGTAATGAAACTGACAGTCCTGATTGTAAACTCACTTTGATGACTTCACTGTTTTCATTGTAATTAATATATTTGAAGATAGTCTTGCCTGTTGGCAAGCGTGTTAAAACAGCCAATATTCACCTGAGGCAGCTTTTATGTGGGTGACTGCTCCCCAGGTTTTGTCAATCAGGTCTTTCTCCAGAAGTGCAGACAAGGTTCCTGCCTGTGCAGTGCCTCGGTGGGGCAGGCCACATGCTGCACCTTCCCCTCTGCTTTTCCAGCCCCTTCTTTCCAAAATCTGGGTTTTGGGGATCTGGAAATTCCAGCGGCAATTCGCTCCAGAGCGTACACCACGATGGACGGCCATAAGGGCAGAATGCTGCTCTGAAACGAATTCCTCGCGCTGAAAGCCGAGTATAAATCCACATTCTGGTCCATCATGGAATTTACGCCGGTGTTTTGACTTTAACTAACTATTTCACAGCCTTTTCCCATCCTGTGCCTCGCCGGGCTGCGGATGCAGGCTGCATGCTGCAGGGGTGTGAGGGAGCTTTGAGGGCGGGTTTGAGCCGGGCCGTCCCTGCCCCCCAGACGGGCACAACCTCTCGGTGCCCCCGCCGTGTGAGAGCGCCCATTCAGCCCTCAGGACACGGCCGACGAAGCGTCACCCCATCCCGCTGAGTTTCACCCCCGGTGAATTGCAGCCCGGTCAGTTTCACCCTGGTGAGTTTCACCCCAGCCCGGCCCCCCTCACGCCCGCTCCCGGCAGGCCCCGCGCGCACAGCCGCGAACTACCGCTCCCGGCAGATCTCGCGGCGCCCCGCAGGCTCCGCGCCCCGTCCCTCCCTCCCCGAGACTCCATTTCCCTGCAGCCCGCGCGGCCACCCGACCCTTCATTTCCGGGAGCGGCGCCGCGTCCCTTGCTCGGCGGAGGCGGCGGCGGCCGGAGCGCGGCGAGCGGGGCCTCCTGGGGCCGGTGGCGGAGGGAGCGGGACCGGGCGGGTCTCCGGGAGGTCGGCTCCATGCTGAACATGTGGAAAGTGCGGGAGCTGGTGGACAAGGCGTGAGTACGGCGGGACGCGCGCGGGGGACCGGGGGCGGCTCGGCCGTGGCCCCTCAGCCGGGCCCGCGTTCCCCCCGCCCCCCCCAACATGGCCGCGGCCCCTCCCCTGCTGAGGTGGCGGCCTCACACCCCCTCTGTGCCCGGCTGACCCCTGCCCCGTTGTCTCTCCCTGCTCCCGTTCCTGTCCCCCGGTGACTGCCCAGGGTCGCCCCTGAGTGTCCTCCCGGCGTGGCCTTGTGGTCCCTCCGGGGCTGCAGGCAGGCAGGGGTTGATTTTCAGGTAGTCTGTGGCCTTTCCATTATGGCTGGCTACTTTCCCGCCCCTTTCTGGAGCATCTGGGCCCTTCCAGCTCTTGGCGATCATCGCTTCAGCTTCGGGTGCCCCCTCCTGTGCCAGGGTCCCCGTCTGTGTGTGCCCGGTTTGGTGTCGGAGCCCTTGGAATCTGTCTCTGCTGGATTGGCTCCCAGCGGGGCCCTTAGGCCCCTGAGGGGGAGCAGAGAAGTCTCTCAAAGCAGGAGGGGGGTAAGGAATCGCCTGCACGTTTTCAGAGAGCTTCCCAATTCACCACATGCTCTTTAAAGGCTTTCCCCCCTTCCTAAGGACAGGTTGGCTTGCCATTGACTCACAGCCCTGGCCGTTCAGGGGGTAGAGGGCTGAGATGCCCGTTCCCACCCCTTGCACATTTAAACAGCTCAGATATTTACAGGTTTGTTTCTTTGAATAGAGCCTCCTCCCGCTGAATATTTGTCTGTGGACTTGGTTAGCGTGATCATTGTGTTGCAGATGGAGAGCATGACTTTATTATTGCATGTGTCAGCCACTCCTTCATTTTTGGCATGAGAAAAATTTGGTATGGTGAAGAACTTAGGAAAGGTTGTTTTGCCTCCTCAAATAATAAGCCTATAGGGGAAAGCTTGGAGCACTTCTCCATCACTCTTTCCAGTGGTGCCCAATGATGGGACAAGAGACAGTGGGCACAAACTGAAACACAGAAATTCTGTGTGAATATGAGGAAAAGCTTCTTTACTTTCAGGGTGACAGAGCACTGGAACAGCCTGTCCAGAGAGGTTATGGAGTCTCCTCTGGAGATCTTCCAAACCTGGCTGGATGTGATCCAACCTGCTCCAGGTGTACCTGCTTTAGCAGGGGGTTGGACAGGATGGTCTCCAGAGCTCCCTTCCAACCCCAGTCATTCTGTGGGTTGAAGATGTCCCTGCTCATGGCAGGGGGTTGGCCTAGATGCTCCCTAAAGTTACTTTCCAATCCAAGCCATTCTGTGTTCTGTGAGTTGTGGAATGCTAAGTGGCTGAAGGTCTGTAGGTTGATATGTCATATATATACCAAATGATATTAATGACAAACAGTTGTACCTGTCCTTACAAGTCAGAAGTCTTTCAAAACTGAGGTTCTGCTTTAAACTTTTTTTTAAATTTTTGTTTCTCCAAACTGCTTTTAAAAAGGCCTGTGTGATGTATAGGCTTAAAGATGGCAAACTGAAGTGTCAGCTTATTCATGATAATCAACTCTTTTGCTCAAAGTGCTTTGTACTAGACTGAGACTTTTCTAGGCCAAGATTTGGATGACATTCAAAAACCACTGTGATTAAGTCTTGTCCTAAGGAAGTTATTTGCTTTTTACAGCTTCTTGTATACAAAGTCAGCCCGGGGTAAAGTAGTTTTAATAATGTGACAGATGAGGTATTTAGGAGTACAACCCTGACTTGAGTTCCAGGACCTTTCAGGGAAATAAAGTTTTTCCTAAGTTTTACTTAGGTACTTTTTTTTTGTCTGTAGTATTAATGATCACTGTAGCATTATAATGTCACTGGTTTTAAAATGTTTATTTTTAAGAATATAAATCCAACACTACATCAAAATCTGAATTGCAAAAGACATTGTAATTCCAGAATTGAAAAAGACATTCTATTTCCAGAACAGGTGCAAGAAGTGAACATTTCCAACTTTTTTTTTTCTTGAATAAACTTCAGTTTTCTGGAAATAACATTATCCAAATAAAGCAGATTGTTTATTAAAAATAAGTGGAGGAGGGGCAGGAGGAAGGTGGAGCCTGCAGAGTAAATAGTATTTAGAGACATCAGGATCAATAGTCCCATTGTGTGTGGTGCAGATTTGTCATAATGTCTTCTGTCTTAAGGCCATGACTTACAAAATTCTCTGCAGAGGAAGCTAAATGATATAATCTGCCTCATAAATAACAGCTGATGCTGTGGCAGCAGCCTACTGAACTTTAGCAAGAAACTGCCCTTCTTTCCTTAAAAAGGGAATATGATTATATGAGGATTTGGAAAATGTGCAAATAGCTTGAAATTTTCCTTGATAGCTTTGATAGTGGTTTAGAGCTCTGCATCTTGGTTCCATAGTCAGCTGATACTTATCTTCGAGTTTCAATTTACTCATCTGGGGTTTATTTTTTTATCCTTATTTGTGCTTCAGTGGCTGAGAGCTTGGTTAGGTCAGCTATTTCAACATGAGGGACTTTTTCTTACACAATTCTCAGATGCTTTGGTGTGTGAAGGTTCTGTAAGTGATGATAAACAGCTGTGAGTTACTCTAAATGCTAATACCCAGGTAAAAATTGTAACCTGTTAACATTCATCAAAGTCTTAGAACCAAAAAATAAGTTAGCAACTGCAAAATACATATGAGAAATTCCAATTTATATTTAGTATTTTTTAAGTATTTGGTCTCTGTATTTCTTTGGTGTGGTTGGAATTGGGCAATGAAGTTAATCAGGTAAATTCTACTTTGTAATTCACTTCACAAGCACCTCTTATTTTTATGGTAGCGTTTTCTAGTAGCTCCAAAGTATGGATCTGCATCCTGTTGTGCATGAAACAGTTATTTAGATACTGAGTGCTAGTCCTGTTGTATTTGAAGTTTAGGAGGAAGACTCTGTGGTAGAGTATTAGATTTAGTGTTCTAGGATGTGGTGGAATCCTTTTGTTCTGTGTCTTGTTCTGCCCTTTGTTAACTTCCCTGCTTTTCATTACTAATGCAACTCCCTCCTTTAAATATTAAGTAACTACTTGATTGGGTTTGACTGAACAGTAATACCTTGTTTCTGGCTGGGCATTTTAGACAAGGTTGCAGTTTAAATCAAATAATTGTAATAAAACATGTATGTACCTAGTAAAATCTGTTTGTCATGAGGTTTATTCTTGCAATTTCAAAATAACTGTCAAAATTCTTCCACCCTTCAATTTCTTAATGGGTACTGCAGTGTGTTCAAGAGTTCTTAAAGTGTGTGAAATTGTATTGAATTTCTGTTGAATTTCTGGTTAGTTTAGAAGGTGCAGGTCTACATACTCTTATTCCTTCTGGAGTAAATTCTATTTCATATTATTATGTGAATAAATTAACTTAAGAAGGCAGCTTTTCACTTTTGTGTTCACTTGTATGGGTTCTTTTTCCCCAGTAATTCAAAACTGAATTTGGAAAGTAAACGAAACAGTTGGAAAATAAATGCAGCCCTCTGTGCTCAGCTCGTTGGCTCCAGGACAGCGAACGCTGTTTAAATGGCAGAGGTTTCTGATGGCTCAGGGCCAGGGTGGTGCTTGGTGCAAAGTTGGTGAGTCAGGTGGCAGTTCTGAGTCACTCCTGAGGCAATGTCAGAGATTTCTTGTTCAATTCTCTTTTGTCACAGGCTTAGCTGAGGGCTGCAGTGTAGCTGTGTTGCCTCAGCATTCCAGGCAGGAGGTGGCCAGTTGCTGTGACAGAGCACAGAGGCACATGTCACACACTGGAGCTGCTGGTGGGAGTGTGAGCTGCAGGAACATTTGGCAGGTGGGAAGGAGTCTGGTCTCCCTCCCTCCCGCTGCTCTGCTGCAGCAGGGGATCTGCAGCTTTGTCTCTGGATGCTCTGGTGAGAGCAGTCCCAGATATTGTGGCACCCCTGGCAGAGTTCAGGTTACCCCATGCCTGCTCGGAAACAATCCTGCAGTTGTGATGAAACTTGAGGCCAAGTGTTGCATTTACTGCTTGTGAGCTGCAGGAGACTAAGGATCTGCAGCCTCCCTGGTATTGTGTAGAAGCAGCTTACACAAGGAAAGTCACATTTTTGTTGCTATAGGTGTATCAGTACTTTGATAATCCCATCACCAAGGACCTTAACCAAGTTTCTCCTCACTGGATAACAGAACTGGCACAAGCTGTAGTCTCTGAGAGTGAGTTCAAGAGTCCTGGCTGTGGAAATACAGAGTGTTATGCAATTTGGTAACTTCACTTTTAAGTCCTACTGGACGTGTACATGTTGTGCTTTGTGTTCCCTGTGAGATTTCTAGGAGAGTTCTACAAAGAAAACCCCATGGCTTAAAAAAAAACCAAAACAAACACCAAGGAATATTAAGTCCTGTTAAAACAGGTTTTAACTTCTCAGAAACTTGGAGGTGTCAGCTTGACCTAGTGGCCAAGTTTAAAAGCCAGGCCATCATCTCTGTTTAGATCTGTTGAATTTCCTCTTCTTGAAACAGAAACTGCTGATTCTTATTTTACTGAAAGGTTCCTGTATGTTGTTAATCTGCACGAGGAGTTCAGCTCAAAGCAGAATATGGTGTTTGTGTGTGTATAGCTAGCAAGGCCAGCTGGACTCCTCATTGCAATTATCTTCTCTCTTAATATGTCAGGTTAACATTTTTGCTGCCTGATTTCTGTCACAGACTTGTAGGACTTGCAGCAGGCTGGCTGGAAAATCTTTGGACCCATTGAGATCAGATTGCTGCCTATGTAACAGTGTGGTGAGACCTTACAGCCACTTTCTTTAAGATTCCATTGCCATTCTTAGCTTTTGTGATCTTCTGCATGCATGACCTTAATGTGAGACAGCTCCTTTTAAGCAGATTTCCACACATCGAAGGATAAGAAACAGTTTCATTAAAAAAGGGATGAAAGTGACAGATCTGAATGTAGTTAGGACAGTATGATCCAGATGTTCATTAGTCCAGGTGAGTGAGGTAGTTGTCACTTACTTTTACTTGAAAGTTAAAGGAGAGAGCCTGTGAATTTCTTGCTAATAATAGGAATATGACAGTTGCCATACACCTGTTTTGTTCCATGCTCCTTCGTTGAGTTTTGTCCACCTAACTGAGCCCTGCTTTGCTAGTACTGCTCTTAGCCACACCTTTCTCGTGGCCCAGCACAAGTAAAAGTTAAGGGAGAGAGCCTGTGAATTTCTTGCTGATAATAGGAACATGACAGTTGCCATACACCGGTTTTGTTCCATGCTCCTTCCAGTTGAGTTTTGTCCACCTAACTGAGCCCTGCTTTGCTAGTACTGCTCTTAGCCACACCTTTCTCGTGGCCCAGCAGGAACGTGCTTGCACTCCCTTGTGTTGCAGAGTGGGAGGTGAAGTGTTGCAGAGCTGTTTCCATACACTTCACTAGCTTGATGAATAGCCCAGTATATAATAGTTTAATTTCTTTTTAAATGGAGTGCAAATAGTCTTGTTTAGAATTGATTGTAATAAGGAAGCATTATAACACCTTAAGGTTTATTTTAGGTGTAGGCACTTGGGTCCTCTGTTGTTTATTCTGATGCTACATCTGTGCAAAGAGGAAGGATTTTTAGTGTTTGGGGAAAAGGAAGGATTAAAGGAGCTGTTGTCATGAGCTCCGATAGAACTAGGCAGGGGAGAAGTTCTGGTTGATAAACAGCATGTCTTCTTTGGTGTTTCTAATTGTACAATCTGTAAAGAGGAGGGTAAATCATTGGTAAAATAGTGTGAATTACTGCTTTGTCATTGCACTTTCCTGCTGTTGCAACTTAAAGCATGTAATGACCCTGCACTTCACTCCCAGGTCACAGATGAGGGAAGGTAGTAAGATAATTCTGTCAATTAAACCAAGTCACATTGTGCTGGTAACAGTTAAAAATCTGCCTTTGTTGACTCCCAGTCTCCTGTTGCTGTCTGCTACCTCATGCTATGTCTGCAGGACACTAATGTGATAAACGCACCCCAGTCATTTACCCTACAATTACAGACCTTACAGTTGCCTTTTGATTGCTCTCTGCTTTTGGAATGCTCATGTTTGCCCACAAATAGGCAGGATCCTGTGTACCCTTAGCTAGGGGTTTTCAATCCTCCAGCCTAACTACTTTCTCTTTTTTATGTGCCTGTAATTGTTCTTATTTACAGGCGATTTTGTTGTGGTTCATGGATTTGTCCACCCAGACTACTGAGCTCTTTAATGAAATGCTGTTTGCTCGTTCAGTAATAGCAAGGTATTATTGTAAATGATCCATCATAAAATATATCCAGCAGAAGGGTAAATGACTGTCTAACATTTGTCCATTGCTGTCTGAATCTCCTGAAAACTCCTTTGCTTCAGTCCCAGGATCATTTACTTTTCTCTATATTTAAGATTTATTTTGGTTTGCATAAGCAAGATCTTCAGGGCAGTGAACACTTCCACAGTTTTATGTAAGGGACAGTTAGTTAACCCTCACTGCATGAGTTCTTCTCCTATTGCTGCTAAAGAGGTGTCCTGCTGATAACTCTTTAAAACCAGGGTTTTGTATTACTATTACAAACCAGATGATGATGATGATCTTTAGCCCTGGAAAGGTTTGTCCTTTGCCTGGTTACCAGAGAGCTGAGAGAGAGAAGAAAGTCTTGGCAATACAGAGGAGGACTGGATTTGAACGTAGCATTTGGCTCTGCAGCCAGGCATGGCTGTGTCTGCCAAGTACTTGTAACAGCAAGTTACTTCGTCAGGCTTTCCTCCTTCCCTTAAAAGACTTCCAGAAAATTGCTGGTATTAATAAAGAAGAAAAAGGGTTCAAGTCTTTGGGCCATGTAATTGAGTATGGGAGATAAGCATCTGTGAAAGTATTACGCTCTGTTATCTCACATACATAGGTACAGTGTTCTCTTGTTTGAATATTCAGCTGGTGGAGTAATCCATCAAACAGGCAAATATGACAAGCTGATGGATTTATTAAGAGTTGGCATTAGGTAGTTGTGGCCAAGCAGTTTCATCAGCACACTGCAAGTGGTGCTTTTGTTAGTGCTCTTTCAAATGTGTTATTGCCATTTTACACCCTGTGGTAGCTGACAATAGTCTGTATTATGTTGTGTAAGGCTAGCTCGGGTGTTGGCTTTATGTATTTCCAAGGAATCTAAGTGATGTATGTGTGACACTTCTGTGTTCTTTAAATGGTCTCTAAAGCAGAGCTTTGTGTGTCCTTGCCAAGCAGGACTGGGCTCCTGCATGAAACTGGTCAAGGATAAGAGCCTTACCTACATCACTGTGTGCAGCTGTGGTCAAAAGGATCAAGGTGTTTAACTTATTCCTATGCTAGTTCCTCTTGGTTGTGTTGCCAGTTAGTGTATTACAGAATATTAGCTGATTTGTGTAACTTTTTCATATACAAGGTATAATTACTTCCGTAGCATGGGACACACTACTGCTTTCTCTCCTCAAGCTTTGCTATTTCAGTGTGCAACTCTAAGTGTTGCAGGCCTAAAATACAATCTTAAAATGCTGATCCAATTCTTTTATATTTGTCTCCATTCATTTCGAGCATTAAATGAATTTCTGTATTTAAATGAAAATTATGTTTATTTCTAAAAGCAAAGATGAGCATTGGGGAATGAGTGAAGCATTGCTTCACAGGATGAAGAACAAAAATGTCATGATTGAGAGCTGCGTGCTTCATCCTGGAACTTTTGGAATATCTTTCACTGATTTATTCTGAAGTGTGAGCACAGCTTGTCCAAAGTCGTAATACAAGAATTCCAATTTGAACTCATCTCCAACATACAGAGTGTGACTGGCCTGTTGACCTGTTGCTTCAAGTATGTTTCAAATACTTTGCTGGCATGTGCTTGATGGGGAACTTCAGCTTCCAAATTACCACTGTGTGCTCTGAACTTAAACTGAGACGGTATTTAGAGAAGAGGGGCAGGAAATTGAAACTTCTTGAGAAGAGCTGTTCCCTTTAATAGTTTTTTTTACTGATATAATGATGTGCAACAGCATAACATTTTGTTAAAAGTTGGCAGATTCACAGACTTTATTTAAATGTTTATTTCAATTTTTTGTGTTTATAAGGCAAAACTAATGTAGGGCAAGATAATGAAAAGCAGAATTAGTAGCAAATGTACCAAGTGAATAAAGCAGTCAGATTTGCAATGGGTCTTTTTCCAAGTCCTTGTAGAGATCTGGATCTTATTGACGCAGGTCAAATATGGACCCAGTTAAACAAGGATTGACAGATGCTGTTGTGTTTCAGTTTGGAGCAGGAGCTTTATTTACCTGTTCTATTTGGAATGAAGAGCTGTTTGTTACACTGCTAAAACTTGAACGATGCCTGGTAGCCTCTTTAGAAAGAGCAGTTGTGTAGAAGAGCAGAATTCTTCAGAATGAAATGGTCTTCCTGTTTTGCCTCTGTGAAACAAGATCTGATTCTAACTTGGATGTACTCAATTTTTAAAAAGATATTCCAAGACAAGGTCATGTGAAATTGTTTTAAGTTGGTACCTTACTTCTTTTCAGAAAGCTCTGTCGGCTGTGAAGCTCTGAGTGCTCTTGAGTATTTTTTCAGTACCAGTTAGAAAGAGTATTCATTATTTATTCTTGCATTGTGTCCTGTGTAGTGATGGTGTTTGAGTTGCTGTGTGAGGAATTGGAAAGAGGAACAGACCCAACTGGAAGCTCTTTCTCTCCCAAAAGGACTTTTTAGATTATCTGAGTTTGAGTAGTTCCCAAAACTTTGCCATACAATTGTGTTGCACATTTGAGGAAGCAGTGTTGAGATGGGAGAGGAGAGGAGAGGGACCTTAAAGTTCTCACATAAGAGTAGGACATTTGACACAGGGTTAAATCTCCTCCTGAAATCTCAAACACAGTCAGCACTTTCACCAATAAGAAAACATAACCCAAGCCATGAAATCAGAGTTTGTATTTTCACAGTCGGTGTCAGCGTAGGCTGATGGTGAAAGAGGTTTCACAGCCTCCTGTCTGCCACAGCCTGCACACTTCTCTCCCTTTTACTGGCACCTACAGACTTTCTGCTTGATGAGAGAATCTCTGACTAACCAGTTGTTTTTGCCAATTTAGTTCTCCACTGGATTGGTTCCCTGGTATAGTTAACTCCATCGTCACACAGATGTTTGTACTGGCATAAAGGAAGGAATGGTGTTTGGGCAAGAATAAGTGGCTGGGGGCAAAGTACAAGTTGAGAGCAATACACCCTTAGCATGTGATTTCCTAAGCAGCTTGAAGAACTCTAAGATTATTTTTCTACTAATAGAAAACTAACTCATTTTTATACCTGGCCATTCCCTGTCTTTGCCTTCCTTGTGCTGCTGGTGTGTGGTTCAGTATTTGCTTGTGCTCTCTTGCTGATAACAGCTAAAAAAGGCCCCATAATGGTTTTATGGTTCATAACTGTTTTGGCCACGTTTGCAAACAGCTGCTCACGGCACCACAAACACTTGTGGTGATGGGGAAGGGACAGGAAGGTTGGCTGTGGAGCCTTTTTCCATGATAAGACCTTTCCACATATTTTTATTTAAAACCGTACTGTTAGTGGTTTGTTAGGTGCAAGTTTAAATTTGTTTGTTTTCCTATCATTTATCACAACTTGAAGGTCCCATGCTAACCTTTCTGTTTGTATCACTGTTGTGATGGGGAGGGTAAGCATCAATATTCTGGTTCCACTCTTGGGTCACAAACTTCTGAGAAAGGATATAAACTGAAATACAGTTTTGTGACTTGTGTGGGGCTACTTGGAATGATTCAGGTTCAAACTGATCTCAGGATCCAACAGATCTTCACGTGAGAAGCATTCAGTTCAGTTTCAGCAGCTTATTGTAGTAGAAATACTGTTGGTGTATATTTGGGTTATATCAGAGTGGAGAAGTGGGTATTCTGTGTAGACTGTTACTTTAACTAGATTAAATCTTTCTAGAGGTGTTAGGTTTGCCACTAGGAATGAAACTACCATGACACCAATGTTGTCAGGGTCTGTTTATGGGTTATAAGGAAACCACCTCAAAGTTGTTGAACTTTTTCCTCCCCTCATCCAAAGGGTGTGTCCTGTCCTGACCAGTTCAATATTGACTGCATGCTTAATAGATATTAACTGGTTCATTTGGGATTCAATTAGAAATATTAGTGTATATTCAACTTATTAAATGAGATTGGCCTGCATTTTTTTTAATCTGTTGTAATAATAATGAGACCTGTTGGGAGTTTGTTAGGGTTTTTTTTTCTCTACTCCATTCTGAGTCAGAGCAATAAATATGTTTCTTGGTGGTTACTCTCCCCATCCTGTCAAGCTGTTTAGAATCATCCTAATGTGGGTTGCAGACTGTGCTCAGTGTTTCCTCTCAAGACATTACTTTATACTTAGTAAACAAATACCTCCCTGTGTGATTTTTTGGAGGTGTGTGTTTTGCATCCTGCCAAACTACTCAGTTGAAAGGTTCTCTAAGACCATTTGGGATGTGAAGAGAAGAAGCCTTTTGATAACCTTAGATAATTTTATTTGAGTTGCAGTAGGTGAATGCATCTTCTGAAAAATAAATTAGTCTTGGTAACTTACATCTACAAATAGAGCTGATATCTTAAAGATTGCTGTCACTTTAAATTATTCCTTGTTTTGACAATTACTGAATTATTTAAACTGTTTCTCTATATGATCATGTGAAGTGTGGGGGGGAAACTCTCTGTTCAGAGGTATTAATTGTCTAAATAAGTTAACTTGTATCACAGTGTTCTAGCTCTCCTTGCTACCAAACAGATGACTGCATTTCTTGAGACAGCTTGAAAACATAGTGCTAATAGACTCCTAATTGGCAAGTGCAGCCTCAGCCTTTAGACTGCCAGTGTTGTTTTTTTGTTAATTACACAGTAACTGTAACTCCTGTTGCTGCAGACATTAGCTCAGAAAAATCCAGTGATCTTACCATTAGTGAGTAAATAAATAAATAGTGCCCATGTTGAAGCGTTGTGAAATTTGTTTGTTGCAAATACACAGCGTCATTTGAAATTACCATCTCTGCGTGGTCAGGAACCAGAAACTGAGGCAAACGGAACAGCTCCTGTTACCTTTTCAGGACACGAGTTACTTGATCTCCTGGAGAAACCAGTTTAACAAAGGGATACCTATGAAAGGAGAGGAAACATCATTATCCTCCACAAATAAACATGGCTTGGAAATGTGAAAGTTAATTTGTCTGTAATTGACCAGATTCATTTCACAAAAGAACACTTGCTTTCAGTCAAAGTGCATGTTTATGAACTTGTGGTGTTTTGTTTGCCAAGCTTTTTAGTTAATGTGAGATACCAACCTAAAAATTTTAATTAAATAACATTAATGTGACGTTGCTGTTGCAATACTTATTCTGAACGGTGTGTTCTTACTGCTCGTGCCCATTTTCAGATACTCAGCTCTGAATAGCTCTGGAAGGACCCTGTCATTAACTATTAACCAAAATTTCTTTGTCCAGCTGCTTACTACAGCAACAGAAAAGCTGCAAGGTTGTAACCTACCTCCCTGGAAAGTAGGATGACTAAAGACAATTGGTATTAAGCAATTTTAGTCTATTTAGGATTATGGTGACTGCTTTTTATTCTTGGATAAATTTGTGGCAGAGAAGAAATGTGGTAATTCAGGTTTATTAACAGATGAAGGATGTGAAGTAGGAAAGTATTTGGGGTTTTTTGTTTGAGTGTTTGGGTTTTTTTAACTTACTGTTGGAAAACTGAATAATTGTGCTATTCCTAGGAGCTGGCAGTTCAGGACTAAAGTCCTGAGGACAGAGCAAGTTCAGGAAGAGGACTGTATTTGTTCTCTACCTGTGCAATCTTGGATGCTCCCAGCTTATTCTGCAGAATTATCACTGCATACTTGCCTTTACTCTTTTCACAATATAATGGGCATCTTTTGAAATCAACTTCTCTGTAGTGACATCGATATTCATTTTCTGGTTTTATTTTGATTATTTTCCAGAAATAAAAGGTCTGAATCTGATGTTGTAGTGGTGCATTTTGGGTCTTTTTGCAAACAGCAACTGTAGAATTAATTTCTGTAAGCTTAGAAATAAGCTTAGTAAATGATAATGCACTTCACTTTATCATAGCCAGGATAAAGGTAGTGATCTCACTCCTCCTGAATACCTCCTGCTTAGCAATTCCATTGCAGGACATTTGCATAAATGAAGGAAAACAACGGCTTATGAACCTGCAATTTGATTATTTTGTATAAGCTGTTGTTTCCTCTTCCTTTTTCCTGCTCAGAAGTGCAGTTCAGCTTCTGCCTCAGCCTTAGGATATTTTTCAGGGCACAAGGCCATATTAAAAGTGCAGTTGAAAGTTTTCTGGTTTAGTTGCTTCACCTGCTACTTGGACCGTGCTTGTGTTGATGAGATACATGTCCCAGGCTTTCCTAAGTAATGTGTTGTAATACTTTGTTACCCCGCAGGTGGAATGGGGAGCTGTACGGAGTCATGGCTGTGTAGTTAAAGGCAGGAGGAAGCTGCAGGCCCTTCGCAGGCAGTCTGGGTGCTGGGGATAGGGAGCAGCTTGTGTTGTAGAAGGTTTGGTATGTTCAGTGTGTGTGATTTATGTGCAGTTGGGGTGCTGTTGTCTGACCCTGGCTGCCTGCAGCCTGAAGGGCCAGGGAGAGGAGCTGGTGGGAATTGAACCTCTGGAGGCAACACTTCCAGAGTGGGACTCCAGACTGACCTGTTCATGTTACTGGACTTTGCCCCTGAATCTGATCAGAGAAGAGCTTGTAACAGGTGCTTACTGTTGGCTTAGAGGAGTTACCTGTACTCAGGTTTATTCCTCAAAAATGATCACAGAAGGCAATTGATATTGCAAAGTACAGGGGTGCCTGGGATGTCATGGTGCCAAAGTGGTGATACAGCAGCAGAGAGTGATCGGATTGTGTGTTAAAAGCTTCAGTGCTTGCATTGCTTAAATTTTTTTCAGCAAGCATGTGTTTAGAGTAATGCTTAATTTGTAATAAATCTGGAATTAGGGCAATGATTTAATGGCACTCAGCTTGCAATGAAGGGATAGCTGAAACTACAAGGATCATTAAGCATGGCCCATTAATGTTGGGGTGTTGGTTTTTGGCAATACTAAACTCCATATAACTGCATGTTCTTTCTTCTGTCCTCACCAAAAACTCTGTCAACTGACAAATAATTGAAACAGTTCTTTGAGTAGGGAAAGTTTGGATTATTTAGAATTCATTGTGATTAGTGTCACTGAATGATCTGTGCTGTTCACAGGTTCACTGTCTCCTGTGCAATGTTCCTGCTTTTCCAAGTAAAATCTCTTACCTGTAACTATTCAGCTAATACACTTCAAGCATATATGGCATCAGGAGGTTTCCTTGGCCACTTGGTGCATTACTGTGAGCTTAGAACTTGTACAGGATCTTCATGGTGTCAGAAAGCTGGTATGAAGTTTTTTGGTGAACACATTTCCCATGAGTAGTGAGTGAGTGGCTACAAAGAGCAGGTGCTTTAGAGGGTGAGTGGGGCTTATCAAAGCAGTGGTACCTTTTGGGGATCATCTTAAATCACCAATGCCACATCTTCTGAAATTCTGAAAACTGGAGGTACTTCCTCAAGTTTACAGAGGTCACTACAGAATATTTGGGAGGGTGTGGAGTGTCATACCTACTGTTAGTATTATTTTTACTGTGAAGTTGGTGGTTTGGTTTTTTTCTTTCTCCTCCCTATCTTCTGCCTCCATTCAAGGTTACTCTAAATTTTTTGTGGTCAGAAATAGGAAGTCTCAGGTACATGAGTGAGTTGAAGTTGCACAGCTTCAGAGCTCACTAGTGCCTCACGCTGAGCGTAGGTACAACTTCCTTGTCTTCTGAAAACTTTTACCCCTTTTGTTTGTTGTTTTGAAAGGATAGAACCTTATCCTTCTTGTAAATATTTTTCTCTCAGCATCAAAATATTGTGCCCTAACCCTGAAAACTCAGTGACTGGGAGCACTTGTGAGTCTCTTTATCTGTTGAAGATTTCTTAAATTACTTGAGGTGTGGGCTTGAATGTGTCTCTCAATTCTGTGTGCATAAAAGGAAGGAAGTAGCACTTGCTGCTCTTTTGGAGGAGGACTTAGATCACACCTTGTGAACAGCTTTATATCTGAAACCAGCTTTTTATCTTCAGGGAAAGTTACACTCAAAGTTATATGAATTCTGTGAAGCCCAAAGAAACACAATTGATTGGAGGGTGTAAGCTATGGGTAGAAGTGCCTCAGTGTCTCTTTCCCCAAAATAATGTATTTAAATTTTCGTTTTATGTTGTAATTGTCTACCAGGGTTTACTGGGATTGACATTTTTGTGCTAATATTTTTATTTATATAAAAAGCATTCTACAGAAGTGGGTTTTTTTATTAGATTTCACTTACACTCTGTCCTACTTGATTAAACCTTTGTTTCCAGTAGGAGTCGTGTTACCTGACTGGATCACAAATAGGGAAAAATTAAAGATAAATCACGTGGTGGAAAATTTGTGATTGCATTTGCTGATTCTTGAAGGTTGAAGTGCAATCTGAATTCTGTAACGAGAGGTACTTAAGTCTAAAAAAAAAGTTAAAATTGTTGCAGCTTGTTTGTTACAGAAGAAAAAACCTGAAGTGTAAGGAGCAGAGTAGCAAAATAAGTGTGAGGATTGAGCAATAGTAAATTGAGTCACAGCGTGCATCTGGAAGTCTCTTTAGTTCTGCAGTTACAAAAGGTTACACAAATTTCATGTGTCCATTTCTTTTTGGGCTATACAGCTGCTGTTGTGTGACCACAGCATGTTGAACTTTGAAAGAGATTAAATCCACAGGAATAGGAGCTGCAAAGCAGTGACTCTAATCTGATGTGCCAGATGGAAGCTCACAAGAGGCCAGGAGACTGAAAACCTGCACAGGGCAGTAGCAGCATCGTTTTTGTGTCTGGATCAAAACCAGACTTACTGTTCAGTGTGTCACTGTCCCACCAAAGTGTCAAGTGTGGCCTCAATGGCAGCTTTTTTTTCCACTTGTTTGTGAAATTGGTTTTCATGCTTAAGTTTAATCGGATTTGTCACAAGAATGCTTTGTGTGTAATTGTCCTTCAATTTCAACAAAAATGTGACTTAAAAACTAATACTGAAAAACAGTGGGAATAGTATTATGGTGCTCTTAATATGTACATTAAAAGGAAATATTTTGATTCACTCTTCTTGCTGGAGCGTCACATTTATTTTTGTAAGTTACCTTTTAAATAATGGTTTTTGTATTAAGTATAATAAAATGACAACACTATTAAGCCTTCAAAAATGGAACTGCAGAAATATGCATTTGAAGGGAAGGTAGTCTATAATGGGTAAAGTTTACAGGATGGTAACTGAAGAATGTGAGGGTGGGTGTTTGGAATGAAAATTTCCCATTAAAAATGGGGAAATAAAGAAATGGGTCTGCACTTTAATGAAGGTACACTTTGTATAGAGGTGATACAAACTCACAATCAGTGTTATCAACATGGCAAAATTCTTGATGAGTTTGAGAAGTTATTTACTACCACATAATAAGATACATAAAGCAGCCATGTATCTGTGGCTGAACCACAAGGAATTGTTTTATGTAAGAGTATGAAAGTATTAACACTGACATACTGCAGGGAATCTGCAGTAGGAGAGGTGAAATCAGTCTTAAATCAAGTGGGGGAGGAAGTGTTTGTTCCTTGCACAAATATGCTTTAAAACTGCCATGTTCTCATGTTTCATGTTCCCAACATCTGCAAAAAATAATTCAGCTGTAGCAAGAGATTACAAAACCATTTAGGATATGGCATTCTGCAATTGGGAACTTCTGAGATGGGGAAACTTTGTAAGGGAAGACTTCAGTAAGGTGCAGTGTTGGTTTCTGTAAGTGAGAGATCTGTATTCTCTAACAGGCTGCAATTTAATTTTTAAAGTCACTGTTCTTTTTGACAGTGTGTGTGGTGGATTTGGGGCTATTTTGTTTACTTGGTAGTCTTTTGTGATTAGAAGTTGTAAGGCACAGGAAATAGCTTTATAGTTCCTTCCTCCCACAAGTTGTAATTCATTTGTGGCCATCAGGATGTTTTTCTTGGCTTATCTCTTTCTGTGCAGTTTGCCTTGCACATCTGCCACATAAATTATGAAACTGAACTTGAAAAGCTGAAAATGTATTTCAAATCCTACTGTATATAATGAAGATTGTATCATTGGCCAGGAGGAGTATGACTGCTCCTTGCATGAAGGGTCTGGAATAATACCTGGCATTCATGGACTAAAATGACTGGTGTCATATTTGTAATGGTTCTGAGGAGTGGCTGAAAAATAAGGAACTTCTAACGGTCAACAGCACTAATGTCGTGCTGTTACCTCTCTGTAACCTGAGGTATTTCACCAGACATTTTGGCAGATGGGTCCCCATCTGTTTCTTTGTTGAATGTGGACTCCTGGCTTCCTATTTGGTATCCATATGTTTTATCTGTAAGGCTCTAAATCTAAGCTGCATGTTTTATAACAAAAGTGACATTACTGACAGGAGCAAAATGAAAATGCATTAAGTTTGTTACATGTTTTTTAGTTAGTTTGTCTTCACCCAGCAAGGGGAGAGAGGCTGGCTGAGATGGAATACATGAGTTCACTGAAGGGAAGAGCAGCACCATCTTTATTTGGAAGGCGATTAATGCCTTCTCTGAATAATTGTTAATAGCATTAGGTGCACAGATTCCTGAATATCCATTGTATTGTTTGGGATAACAGGTGGATAAATGATGTCCTCTGTCTGTGAACCAGTCTGCACATTGGGCTCTAAGATAACAAGAGAGACAGTGTCATAGGGTAGTGAAATCTTATCCCGAAATGCATTTTTCTTTTTGACTTTGTATTAAATCCTTTCCGTTTGTTGGAGAACAAGTTTGGACCAGTGATCATCTGGAATGCCTCAGAGCCTGAAGGAGGGGATGCTCACAGAAACAAGTGGAGCTGAGAGATGCTGCCCCTGGTTATGGGGTGCTTCTTGCTCCGTGCCCTGGCCTCTGGTGGTTTGGGAGGCGGCGCTGTGCGGGTTGGGATCAGTTCTTTTTTAGCTCACCAATTCAAATGCTCTGTTGAAAGTATTTCATGCCCAGATGGATGAGTATTAAATGGTTTTTTTAATTGGCAAAAGTGTTTCTGGAAACTAATTAACAGTTTAATAGATGCCAAGATTCCTACACCTGGGAGTGGGGGAGATGTATCCTGTGCTCGGGCAAGTTGCGTAGCTTTTTTATTTACTGTGTGTTCTCAGTAGTTGAAACTAAGTTGTGCACGCAATTTAAAAAAGGATCATTTAACATTAAAGCAGCTGCTTTGCATTCTCTTTAGCTTTCCCTCTATTTCCACCCCTCCTTTACAGAAACCTTTTAATCTAGATACTAAAAATAGTTTAGATGCGTGACTCACAGGAGTTAAATGGTGAGATGAGGTGGTGTTCACTCCTCTCTGAGGGCTTCATCTTAATTGCGTGTGTGTCTGTGGGTGGGGGTCTTCTAGATACCTGTATTGTGAAAATATTGCCAGGGCCTGCCTTGTCTCTTCTCCAGATGGTGAATGTTCACTTGGCTCATTATATAGTGCATTCAATCCTTCACTCTTTTAAGAAACAAATACAGCTGTAATCTCTAATGTCTAGAAGCAATTCTGCATTATGTTAGTGTCATTTTGCCTTAAGTTGTCAACCCCTCTAATGTTTTTTGGGAAATCTGAGCACAAATTGCTGCTCTTGCATTTGGATAATACTCCTAAAACATGTGCCATGGATCATGTGAGCTGTCACTCATGGTCACTTTCTTGTCTTAGTTTGTGACTGTGGCTTCTCAGCCAAGAGGGAGCTGGTGGGAAAATCAGCTGCTGGGAGACAAAGGTGGCACTTGAACTGCAGGGGCAGGGAGCTGGCCCAGCTCCAGGTGTGACTTAGTGCAGGCTTGGCTCAGAGCTTAACCTGGAGCTGCCTCCGTGCTGGTAACACCTCATCCCTGAGAGAAAGCACTGCAGTTGTCCCCTGGGTGCCTTTCCATGGAAATGGTGGGATGTTTAGGTAGAGATAGGAAAGGTAAATAAATGAACCGTGTGTGTGTTCTTCTCTGTTCATTTCAAGCAAACTTCCTTGTGCTGTAATTTAATGTTTTCTTAACTATTTTATGCCTTTTATGAACATTTCTGGTTGAATAATGCAGTCCACTCAGATCCAAAAAGCAGCAGCACAGAGCTGTGAAATAGTTTTCTTACTGGGGCTTGTCCATGTGGAATGTAAGGACTGTTCTGTGATGGTCTCCTTTGCGATGTCACCAGTTGAGGTGATGGGATTTGATTCAGAGTCAGTAACATCTGTTCTGTCATGACCGTATTTAAAGCGTGCTTTGCCTTTATTCACTGTGAAAGTCACAGGAAACACAGAGATGACTTTCTAAAAATAAGGAAACTGCTAACAAAATTACTTAAAACATGAGAATAAACTATTAGTATGTGAGACTCACTATTTAAGAGATAATGTTAAATGTTATTCAAAAGATAAAATCATGTTGTGTCTGTTTTGGCACATTAAATAACAAAAGGTTAAAATATTTGCTTCTTGTAAGACTTTGGCTCCACACTTCATATTGCTGTACAGTAACAGAATTTCTCTTGTCCTCTGTTTATCCAGAGCCTACCTGCTCTAATGGACTAATTTTTTTTAAATAAAAATTCTTCAGTGTTGCTGTTTGTTTGAATAGCATTAATGTTCATACTGGATGTATGGTACATGCACATGAGTAAAGCTTGAATTTTTATGCTTTTGTGCTTAGTCCTTATGCAGATATTTGCAGAATGGTGTCTCATTGGAAACTGTTAATGGTGGTAAAATGTACAAAGTTTCTCATCTCAGCTTTTAGTATTTTAGTGTTCCCAGTTGTAAAATTAAAAGAAAGGAAAACAGAAGGTGCATAATCCAGTGGTGTCCTTGGAGTAATAGTTAAAGGCAGAATATTATGCACATAGGAGTCCCATGTATACATGATATTGTAATTGGTTTGAAATAATACATTGAAAAAAATTTAAGTGTGTAGCCAGGTTTCTTGTTCCTGTGGCTGAGTCCCTCAGCACAGTGGGCAGCTTCCCAGAGGCTTGAGAAGTGTTTCTAATTAGGCTCACCCTGTCCAATCCAATACCTTTATCATCACTATAAAGAAACTGTTGTAATGTTCCCTCTCTGTGGCTTCTGGTTATTTTAGTTGTCATAAGATTAGACCTGGCATTTCACAAATCTTCTGCGGCTGTGATGCCCAGAGCTGTGCTGTGCCCTGGGTGACGCCACCCACATCCATGGCAGCTCTAATCCTGACCGTGCCTTTAATGGAGTGCTCTGACTCTCGCCCCGGGGCATATTCAAGGCTTTCCTTACATTTGTGCAGAAGCATTGGCAAAGATCTGTTAGGCTTTCTGATTCCTTAATATGTTTTCAAGTATGTTCCATTCTGAAAGGATGGATAGATATTTATTAATCTTTCATTATCTTTAGCCTATAAATACCTTCTTCTCTCATACCTTCTATTTTTTGAAGTGCAGGTTAGCTGTGCACATGCTGTTGAAAGGTTTCTGTGTGTTTAAGAAACTGCTGGTATTTGAGCAGTTGTACAAACTGCTGAGTTTATTTGATATTTGAAGATCTGAAAATTCGATGTGTAACACTATTCCTTTCCCGATGAATGATTATCAAAGAACGTTGCTCTTAAAATCTGGCCATGAACTGCAAGCTTCCTCTATGGGTTGTGATTTCATGACTTGAATGTATTGTCAGTGTGGTGAGGGAACAGAACACCACTGACCATAGAAAAAATGTGGAAGATCGAGAAGATGCTCTCTGTGGGGGAGCATGAAGTGGGAGTATCTGTGTGATGTTCTTTAGGGAAGACCATGGGCAGTGGAGTATTTACTCCTTCTAGAGCTTTATGCTGCATCCTGAGTTCTCACCAAAGTGTTAAATCACATAAATTAAAACTGTTGCATCTTTTCCTTTAGCAAGTTTGCTGGCAGTGTATTTAAATCATTGTTATGAAATGTTGTTTGAGGGTTAATTTTAGAGTAGACATTAGCTGAGAAAATACTCTTCCATTTATGTTGCTGACTATATGCAGAGCCTTGTGTCCCCATATCCATGTTTCCAGAGTTTCTGATTAGTGTATGCTGTAGAGAGAATTAGGGTGGGATTCTTTTTCAGTGTGGAACCAGCAATGATTGATGTGGATAATTAGTTCAGGCACAACAAAAGTAATTGTAATGTTACCAATTGGAAGCTATTACTGGAAGCAGTACAGTTATACTTGTGTATAAGTGATTGTAATCTCCTAACAGATAATTGACTTCAGTTAGAGGATATGAATCTGTAGAGAACATTTTGTAGTCCTGAGCAATGAAAAATCTTCACTCTGAAACAAACATTTCTATTCAGAATGTAGTGTTTATTTTATTTTTTATTAGCATCTTGGGTGGAAGTACAACGATTTTATTTTGCCAGCATAAGAGTCGTTTTAAAAATAATTTCTTAGTCTGGAATAGAAAAAAATATTTTTCAGTAATTATTTTGTGGCTATTTTATAGGGGGAAAAAGAAAACCTAACGGTGATGAAGCACTAATATGTTACTGAGAGTAGAATATACTTCATACCCATCAATATTGTCCTGAGTGTTACAGCTTGATTCATGTGCTGTGTAAAATCAGAAGCCTGAGCAGAATAGGCAGATATCTGTTGGAGTCTGTTGGAATGAAACACAAATAGAAGTTTTCTGCAGATACATTTATCACGTACTAGTGGTCATGTGTATTTATGTCCACATTGTCGGTTATGGTCAGTGTCTGCTGATGGAGAGGAGGAAGACAGGGCTGCTCTTAGTCTGCCTGGTTTGTGTGTGGAGGGTTCATCTGTGAGGGGTTCCTGCAGTCTATAAGGTTTTATTTTCATGCAGGCCGTCCACAAGCTGCCTTTCATTTCTCTGTTTCAAAGCAAAGTGATGAGGACAATCTCAGATCCGTAGGATTTTTATCCTCTTCATGCCTGAAAGTTCAAGCGCTCTCAGACTGTTGCAGCTGTAAATGTTGAAGTGGCAGATACTGATGGGTGTTTTGGCTGTACCTTCACAGATTCTCTGATCTGACTTTTATATGAGGAGGTACAGGACTTCTTGTCCTCTCTTGCTGCCTATTCTCCCTAATACCAGCTAGACATCATTCTTACCTCAAAATCACACAAGTGAGATATGTTCAATACTGCTCTCCCTCCACTTTTTTTTTTTTTTTTTTTTAGCACACTGTAGGGTATGCCACCTGGAACCAGATGATATCTTTACCTCAAATGTACAAATCTCAAAATGTAACTTAAAACAAAATTTGAAGTTATTTACCATTGATTAAATTATTTGAAAAATGCAGACAAAATTGTGGACAAAGTAGGTTTTCAGGGTACGTGCTACAACAATTAGTTTTCAATATATGTCATATGATAGTTAATAAAATGCATGTAAAACATTTAAGGGGAAATGGGTTTTTTTCTGCTGCAGTTGGAGATGGTTAAGTATTTACAGCTATTACCCAATGACTTTATTAGCAATGTCCATTTATTCACTTAAGAGGAATTCAGTCTCATACTTGAGCTACCTGTTCAGTGTTGCTGTAAATTGCAGATGCAAACATTTAAAGTTGCAAGAAAATTAAAAGCTTTTTGCTCGCTGTTGCAGTGTTGCTTGTTCCATAGAGATGTGACAGTGCCCTCTCTTGGCTTTTGAAAACAATTTTTTTTTTTAAAAAAGTAAATTCATACTGAAATCACTTGGGAGGGGTACAATAAAGAGTAAAAAGAATCTGTTATCATTAATCTGTTTTAATAGTCTTAAATGTAAGGCACAGAAGACTGTAACAGTTTGTGGTGTTCATGTCCACCCCTTCATTGCTGTACCCTTATTTTGGATGTAACTTTCAAAATACACTTTCCTGCTTAGTATCTTTGTCCGTGTCAGAAGTTTCTGTAGATGTTCCTGTCACGAGATTCCGGTGGTGCAGGGTCCCAGTGAACGATTTGGGGTGAACCAGGTGTGGTCTGGCAGATGAGGGGGGTTCTCACCCTGCCGGAGAAGTTCCTTTCTGTCAGCCCCGAGCGTTGCACGGCCGTTTGTTTGCAGAGCAGCCTGTCCATGCGATCCAGCACGATTCCCTGGAAGCTGCCCAGGATAAACTAATCAGAGAGCCCCCCCTGGTGTCGGAAAGTGTCCTCGGATATTAAATTTATATCAATCACAGGAAGTCTTGGCAATCAAGCTAGTCACTTTTTCCCTTCACATCTGGACATAAATTATTTTTTTGCTGCAAAGGTCACAGGAATCATGGGTAGGGCAAGGAATGAGGGCCATAGAAAACATGGGAAAGGAAGAATAAAACTGTATTTCCACCTTTTTAGAAATGGTTATTTTTAAGTGACCTGGAATGATGCCAAACTATACAACAGTGAGGGTTTTTTTTTTTCTCCTTCAAGTTTACATTTGTTCCTGAATTAAATGTGGCTCTAAGATGCTTTGGTTTGGAGTGGTTCATTCCGTTAGATCTCAGCTTGGCATTTGTAAAAGAGCTTTCTCCTAGTTGCTGAGAACAATAACTTTTCTGCAGGAGGGGTTTAGAAGTCAAGCATGTTTCTGTACTTAGAGAGGCTTAACTGCACCTTTTTTCTCTTGGCATTACTTAATTTCCTTTGTTTTCCTTCCGTTTCCCCCTTCCAGCCCTGCTGCTGCCTTAGCCACGTGCCCTGAGCTCTTGCATAGCCAATGCTGCCATTTATTTTCGTACACTAAGTTTGCATTTCTTCAAGCATTTTCCATTCTTAAATTCTTTGCTCTAAGAAATTAAGGAAATACTTCATTTTATGCTTCCCCCTCCCAAGTCTCCATCAAGTCTCTCAAACAAATGCTGAAGGAGGGGTTATAAAAACAAGCAGAACCTTTCCATTCAGTTCCCTGCCTGCCTTGCTTTGGACAAGGGACCCAGTGTGCTGGAAGCTGCAAATCCTGGAGCTTTGGGGTTGTTTTTTCCATACATGTGGGAAATAAAGATGGGCTTGGTTTACATTTGTATGTGCAGTAAAGAAAATAGCAGAAACAGAAGCTTGAGGTGTATTCAGCATAAATGAATTTGTAAAACCTTAATTGCTGTTGTTCCAAACTGCTGCTGTGTTCTTACATGCTTGCTGTAATATAGATAGGTTCTGGGAGCTTGCTGATTATTTATTCAGTCATGTAGCTTATGCTCTCTTTAGACACAAAGTTGAATAAAATCATACATCAGGATCTGACAGCAGGAATTCTCATGCTGAGAATCCAAGATTAAGCCCAGAAATTTTATTCTGTTTTAACAATTACCTTCTGTGTCCCCTTTCAGACTTAAGGGGATTTCATTCTTGTTTCTGCTGTTTATATCTCCCAGTTCCAAGATCTTTGCTATCCTTATGCCAAATAAAATTGAGCAGGAGTTGCTTGAATGCTGCTTTGTGCAAACTCCTACATGGACAGAAGGATAACTGTTGGGATCACTACTGAGCATCTTGGGTTTTTTTTTTTCCTCCTTTTAGGTCATTCAGGTTCAGAAGTTCTTAAGCAGCAAATGCTTTCTCCACATTGCATTATAAATCATTAGATCTTTCCTACAGTTTAATTTGTTGTTGTGGGTTGGTTTCTGTTGAAAGTACTCACAGGGGTTTTTCTTAGCTTCTGAATCAGTTATGATGTACTTTTAAGCAAACTTTCAAACTTCTGACATGCTAGGTGTAAATGTGTTGTTTGAGTACAGTCCAGGTAAGAAGGGAAAGCAGAGACCAGCAGGTCTCCTTTCACTGCTGATTTCATTGTTGGGATGAGTCCTGGTGCTCCAGAAGCAGAGAGCAGTTTTCAAATGTTCTCACTATGAGTGAGGTTTTAGGGCTGCTCACTCACCTTAAAAGATGAGGGAAATGATCGTGTTATCAAACACATCTGGATGCTTTTAGGGGCACAAAGGAGGTTGCTGGGCTCATATGTTAATCATGTTAATACCAAAATCCTGTTTTAAGGATTAATTAAGAAGTCACATATTTACTATTTCAATCTTAACATCACAGAAAAAAATCTTTTCCAAGTAAGGTTTTTCTGTGACCTCTTGAAGAGACAGCCCAAGCTCCTTGCAGTATTTGCATTGCTGTAATTGTAACTGAGTGCTCTGCAGCTTCTCTTTTGCTGTTTTCCCTTAATTAATTAAACTCAAGCTAAGAAACAGACTTTCTAGTGAATCTCATCTCGCTTACTTTAGTCTTCCATGTGATTTTTTTATTTGTTAGTTTTTCCCTAACACCTGTTTGGTACCGATGTTCTTAATTTTCTCTTGTAACATCATTAAAATAAAAAAGCCTCTTACAAATAACTCTGTACCATTACAAACCTGTAAGCAAGCCATACCTAGCTGCAGAAGCCATCAGCTTTGACTCTGGTGGTTTGGTTTGCATTTTAATTTGACCCAAAGCCATTTTTACTGGACTGAATCCAGCTGTAATGTAATCCCCAGTTTCTCATCTGTATTCTTGAAGACTAATAGAATAGTAAAACCTTCTTAAAGATAACTTAAATGTGGTGTATAGTGTCCTCAGGGTAACTTGTGCACTAAAGCTGTTTTCTTTCCCACTCAGTAGAGGTATCTCATTAAGTGAGATCTGCACTAGTGTCATTATTAAGTTTTCATGTGTTTCTCAGTTTTGATGCTAATCTTCATGTGTGTGAATTTTTTTTCCTTTGCAGCACCAATGTGGTTATGAATTATTCAGAAATAGAGTCTAAGGTTCGAGAAGCAACCAATGATGATCCATGGGGACCTTCAGGGCAACTCATGGGAGAGATTGCCAAGTAAGTGATAATTTGACTCAGTGATGAAGAAAAGAAAGGTACATTTTATATAAGAATGTGAAATTTGATGCTAAATCAACTCTGTGGTATTGAGACTGATAATGCCCAAAAGTTGCTGTAAATAAAGTCTTAAGTTTTTTTAATGCATCATCACAAAATGTATTGAAAACTGTCAAACAAAAAATGGGTATTTTCTAAATTATGTATCCTCAGAATTCTTTCAGTATAGCCGATTTTTAAGCCTGGGTATTTTCTAAATTCTTGATTTTTTTTTTTTATTTATGTATCCTCAGAATTCTTTCAGTATAGCCGATTTTTTTTTGGAGTATTTATTTTCAAAGCACTTTCTTGTAACTTCTACAAAAACAGCAAAACATTTTGAATTCTTCCTTGAGCTTTTTTTTTTTGTGTTTAAATCAGTCTGAAGTTGTGTGTTTGATCAGTTGCAGTGGCTATTAGGGTATTCATATTCAGCATTATTTTCATTACAAATTAGTGAAGGTTCTTTTACTGCCTCAGATATTTAGAATTACTCTTTTCTTTCCTAGTCCTGGGATGTAAATGACTGATCTGGGAGTTAAAACAGGGACAGCTTTTTCCCTTTAATGTCATCCGATGTGGTTGGGCTTAGATCACTCCTGCCATCTACTGCCAGCCCCGAGTGTGAACAAGCTCTTGTGGCCAACCCGGGCAAACGACATTTCTGTGCTGCTTTTGTTCCATTCCTTAGGGCTACGTTTATGTACGAGCAGTTTCCAGAGCTCATGAACATGCTGTGGACTCGGATGCTGAAAGACAACAAAAAGAACTGGAGGAGAGTTTATAAGGTGTGTAAGGATCAGGGCTTGGTGCTCATGCACTGTCCTGGTGGAGTTCTTGTTTTGATAATCCTACAGCACTTTCTCCTCTAGCAATATAGAATTTCTTCCCTAAATGTTTTATAATTCTGTTGCTGAAGTCAAAGGTGTTTTTCAAATGCTGTATGTGAAAAAACCCACAGAATTTCTGGCTTTAGAAGCATGTTAAGATGTTACTTAATGAACACAACAGAGCAATTCTATTTTGCTGCTATTCAGGTATTAGAGTATCACTCACAGTTTCACTTTACCCAAAGGAATTGCTATGAGCTCCATGAGAAGATGTTAAGTTACTGTGCTATCAGGAAAACATTTTTTGAAGGAATTCAGGAATACCTGAAATAAAATGCAAACTAATCTTAATTTTCTGCCAATTTGTAATGCTTTAAAAGTTATAGTTTACCTTTGAGTGGGCCAAATTTCCTTGCAGATCTTACATGACACTTTTATGCCCTAATTGTGTTTTGGAAAAGATCAGAGTTATTTGCATTTTTCTTGTCTTTGGTACAGAAACTTTTTGCTTGAGATTGTGTTGTGCTGCACTTAAAGTGGTGTTCAATGTTCACTGAATTATGCAAATATAACCTCCTTTTTTAGAATTGATGTATTAGACTAGGTTATATTTTGTTTTTCTTGATGCCAGGATTGTAGCAAGACCCAATTAATTCTGTAGCATGGTTTGTGCTTTTCACAGGTGCTTGGTGTTTTGTAGTCATAGTAATTGTTTTCCCTGAAGTACAATAGAAATTAATATTTAATGCTATCACACATAGCTACTTAATGTTATAAAGACTTCTTGGAACTGCTTATCAGGTTTGGATTGGTTGAAATAAAATGATAGTTTTTAGCTGATAAAGGCACTGCTTCAGAGAAAGTGCCTTTTTTGTTTTTAGATATAAATGCTCAACATAGAGAACTGAAAAGAAAGTATTATTTAAACTTAATTTGTTTTGTCACTTATCTAAAGTCATCCTGAAATGCAGTTTTGTATATCCATTGAATCCTGCAGAATGCTTCTTAAATTCCTGTACGAGTTAGCTTTCAGTGAAAGCCATTGGAAAATTGTGAACAAAAGAGGCAAAAGCAAATGCCTCATTTCACAGGTTAACTTTTTCTCCTTAATTGCTACTGCTTTATCTTAAAACAAGCAGTAGCTGCTAAAGGTAACTACTTGTGATTTAGTAGTAACAAGCTAAAGTTTTTAAAATAGAGTTTTGATAGCCTAAAGAGCAAAAGATTCATGTGAGGAAAAAAAATGTTTCCATGGGATTCATATAATAAGTATGTATTTAAAAAGGGAAGGTTAGTATTTACTAATTTGGGGAGGGGGGTAGGTTTGGGGTTTTTACAAAAAAAGAAAAAGGTAGAGTTTTTGTTCATGCAATCATAAGGTGCTTTGTATTTTTATAGTCTTTGCTGCTCCTAGCTTACCTCATAAGGAATGGATCAGAGCGTGTTGTTACAAGTGCCAGAGAACACATTTATGATTTGCGATCCCTGGAAAATTACCACTTTGTAGGTGAGCAATAGAAAAATCTTATAAGCAAATTAAAACAGTAGTTGGAGTTGTCAGTCACCTGAACCAGCTTAGAAGCTTCCCCAGTCTAATTAAAATGTGACTGTTGCCAGTTGTGTGAAGAGTGCAGAATCCAAGACGTGGGGCCCTAGAGTATTAATTAGTGAAGACAAGAACTTGCAGAAAAGACTGGCTAATAACAACAGAACCAACACAACATGAGTGTTGGGGTTTATATTAAAATATGCACTAGAGACTGGTCCCCTGTGGTGTCCGTAAAGGAATAGCTTTAATCATATGGGAAGAAAAGGTTAGAGCTCCAAAACACACACATCTGTTTGAAGCTGGGGTTTTTTCCTCCCACCAAATAATATTTACAGTGCAAAGGCAGCAAGGCCAGTGTGTGTTTTGAATGTGAAAAAGGCTGGAAAGGAGCACATTTAGCTTATAGTACTTCCCAACTGAAAGCAATTTTTCAAAAAATCACTTCTGCCATGAGACTGAGTTCTTGCAGTGAAACTTGCAAAAACTGTGCTAAAATGACTGAGGAAAAAGGGTGATGTTCTGAGGGGTTAAAATTGTTCAAGTGGAGAATACTAGTTCTGTCTCAGTGTTTATTAATCTCTCCAATATTTAAGTACACCATTCAGCGCAAACTCATTTATCTAAATTTTATGTTAATTAGTCCCTTTTAAAGAGATGCAGTGGACCTCATGCAGTAGTCACGAAGTCTTTGACCGTTGTGTTTATGATTCAAGTTGTTTTATCAATTTGGTGTTTGCTATTGCTGCCTCTTACTTACTATTTTCCTTTTTTCCTCCCATCTTCCATCCATCATCTCTGTCCTGCATTACCTGCACAGATGAGAATGGCAAAGACCAGGGGATAAACATCCGCCAGAAGGTGAAAGAAATGGTTGAGTTTGCTCAAGACGACGATCGGCTTCGGGAGGAGAGGAAGAAAGCCAAGAAGAACAAAGACAAATACATTGGGGTGTCCTCAGACAGTGTCGGAGGGTTCAGATACAGTGAGTACTGGGCTGCCTTGGCAAGGATTGCCAATCCACTTTTGCTTTCCCAAATAATACTCTTTGGAGCCTTGAAATACATCTGTGGGTTTTGTGTGAGTTTCCTGGGGTCTGTAAGAGTTGACTTTACAGGCACCAAGCACGTTACTCCTTGCTCCCAGTCCCTGCAATAGTGTGTAGCAGGGGTCTGAGCTTTCACTGGGGCTTCCATCTGATGTATCCCAGATGCCATCCATGGTCCAGCTGCCAGTCTGTGTTTGCTTTGGCCTGAGTAAATCCTTGGCTGCTTTTAGTAAGGGATGAATACCAAAGTCCCCATGGCACAAGGCTCTGATTTGCTAGAATTGGTGATTTCTTTGAGAGAAGGTTTTGCTGTAGGAGCTCAGCAGTAGCTGTGCAGGGCTTAAATTTCACCTGTTTGTGTCTGATGCTTTCTGGTTTTTTTACTTTTCTTCTCTGTGAGTCTTCCACTTAGATTTGATCCCTCCCATCCTGTTTTTGACAGGTTGCTTCTCCATTCTCCCTTTTCCTCATATGTAGAGTAGTTAAAAATTTCCAAAGCAGGATATTCCTTGTTTTATTACATTCCTTTAGGCTTTTACTACCTGCTTGGAATTGTGATAATTCTCTTTTTAGGAAATACTTATGAGTCACTGTATTTGTACTTTGAGTACGTGTCCCTTTGTTCTTTCACTGAGCTTATCTTTTGACTTCGCTGTGCAGAGTCGTGATCTATCCTTGTAGGCTGGGTAGAATCATTTCTCCATGTGCTCTTTAGGTATCATTCAGGTTTTTTAATTTAAAGGTCTAATTTCTTTGTCTTGTATTTACTTTTTGTGGTAAAGGGTTTTGAATTATTCCTTTATTTGTTAAGTAAAGATTTTTAAAAAGTCTTTCTAGCAGCACAAAGCAAACCCTTTCCCAGGTGAGATTTCTAATCAAAAAGATTCTAGTTATTTGAATACAAAATGCTTGTATTAAGATTTTTCATTAGTTTATTTTGTCCTGAAAGTACTGAGCTTCTAGTTGGTGTCTGTTTTAATTTTAAAATTACTATTGCACAGGAAAACCCCTCTAAAGGAATCTGTGTTAAAATGCTTGAGAGCCTGACATAAACTGAAATAAGGCCATTTTATTCTCCTGCAAAATTTAACAGCAGTACATTTCTGAGCAGTGTCTCCTTTTCCAATGATGATCTCACTTGAGTATTTCATGGATCTGTAGCAGGTTTTCTACTGGAAAATTTTATGGATCTAAACAAATGTCATTGGAGATTTGCACCTATGTCTTTACTAAGAATACACACCCTATGTGATATGAAGTTATCAGACAGGTATAATTCAAATTTTGCACCTTGTAGTGCTGGAATCATCATTTTCTTTTTGTTAAAATGGCTTAATTGAATACACCTTGAACATCACAAGAGCTGCAATATCATTTGTATGTAACTTGACATAGGGATTATTTCACTGTCCTTCCTTTCTGCTACTCAATTTTACTCAGCCTAAGTTAAAAAAAAATTCACTATTGTTTCACATTTTTTAAAATATGCACTAAAAATGGCTTATTTCATGTGTAAGATAGCTCAGAATATAGAATATAATGTTTTCTAGAAACTGAGCTGGTTTGGTTTGCTTTATACACCTATATTTTGAGCAGATCTGATAAAAGATCACAATACAAGATGAAGTGTGCAGTGCTTCTGATAGTCAAGTCTTTGTCAAAATGGTTTTTTAATTTGAATTAAACTCAAGTTGACTCTGTGTGTACAAACAAGACTTCAGTGTTTTAGACTTCCTTAATGAGATTGTACAACAAATGTGCTAATTTCAAGTAAAACTGTCAGCTGTTTGTAATCTAAAATACCAGTATAGAGGTCTGGAATACTAAATTGGAAGAAAAAGTTTTTGATTTCTTGATAATAGTGTTCAGGAAAGATGTTCAGGGTATCCAGTGGCCCCTGAAAAGGTGAGTTTACTGCCTTTTCTTTTTTCATCTCTCTTAATTTTTTTTTTAATTGCTAAGTGTGGAAAATGAAAAGTTATTATGCACATTCTTTCAGTATTCTGGGACTGTGTTTTTGTGTGTTCATGTCTTTGTATAAAACCCCCAGTGATCACACAGCTCAGCCAGGAATGGAATATCCTGCACTAAGGGGCTGTGCCAGAAGTGCCATGTGCCCTTCCAGATCAGCTGCATCAGCAGCCAGGGCTGCTCGTGCCTCTGGTGCTTCTCCAGCAGAGCCCAACAGCATCCTGATGTACTGGGCATTGAGCTTGTGTCATTGCCATAAACAAAAGTCTTTGAGCCTTTATTCCTGCCCTTAATGATGGGCATTCCATGCTGTGCCTTGCTGTAATGGAGTTGATTCAGCTGAGGGAGTTTTGTTCGCTCTGTAAACTTGTGCAGCTCAGGTGTGTAGGGTGGGGGGCTTGAGAGGGATTCCAGAAAGGATTCAAAACGTGGGGGTTTTTTTGGTACCTTTAATAGTTCTTATCTTTGTCTTACCAGGTGAAAGATACGATCCTGAGCCCAAGTCCAAATGGGATGAAGAATGGGATAAAAAGTCAACTTTTCCTTTCAGTGACAAGTTAGGGGAGCTCAGTGACAAGATCGGCAGCACCATCGATGACACCATCAGCAAGTTCAGAAGGAAAGATAGAGAAGACTCTCCAGAAAGGTGCAGGTACTGGAGTTGTTTTACCCTGAATTTATCTGTGAGATTGCTCTTAGGAAGCAGCTTGACATTGCTGGATATAAGCTACAATCCTCTGCCATTCTTTTTTCTGTAGGAGGAAGCATATTTGGGTTCAGTACCTGCTTCCTGGGCTTCTGCAGCTCCCCCTGGCCTTGGGGAACAGTGTGGCTCTGGCAGTAGTTAACTGCTCTTGGCTGCCTTCCATTACTGCCCCAGCTGCTGGCAAAGCAGGGAATTTGGCTGAAATATCCAAAGCTTTTCCTTGTCTCAGCAATTCAGTGCTCATGTGCCAGTGTACTGAAGGCTGCCACTTAATGCTGCACACACTCTGAATGCTGGAGTGCCAGGGAAGAAAACTGAAATTGCTTTGACACAGTGCTGCTTCCCTGAGCTGATCTCAGGAAGAACAGCCTGCAGGTGATTTCTTTTTTAAAAAAAGGCAATTTCAGTTGAAGCTTTTCAGGAAAATTCTTGTATTTTACATCTGGTCATTAAATCCCTTCAGTAAGGGATAAAGTTTACCCTGCTTTGGCTACAGAAAGAACTTAACATCTGTCACACTTCAACAGGTGCATTGAATTTAATTATCTGGAGATCAGGTTTGTACTTAACAGAATCTGAAATTGCTGTAGAGAAAGTGCTCAAGTATATTGAAATAATTCCCTTTTGGGAAACAACTGAAAAATCAAATTTTCACTGAGATTTGATTTAATATTTTTTACAAGAATATCTTTAGATAGTCACACATGTATATGAACAAAAAAATCCACATGCACACATCTGTGTGATGGAAAACTAAAGCAATTTTGCACGGAAACAAAAAATAATAATAATGGCAGCATTTCTGGGTGAAAGCCCATGTGGTCCTCTTGCTGGGGCATTAATAAATCATAAAACTGGTGTTCTTTGCACACATCAGGGTTCCCTCTTAGGACCTAATATCAATGGACTACAAAGAGAAGGGATCAGAAGAAAAGTAAACAATTTCACATGTAACAATGGTACATTTCTGTGTGCATTTCTGTACTTACCTTTCAAAAGCAACTTGTCCCATGATGTCTGCAGGCCTCATCAGCCATGTTTCACATAGGGGATGTACAGTAAACATTTTTTTTTGTCTTACTTCCTTTGTTTTATTTCTGAATAAAAACTGTCTCTTACTTGTGCTGGATGAAGTCTTGTACTTTTCAGTGGTGTAGACAGTCCTTTCTGAAGTCTGATCTTCAGCAAAAGCAGTGTATTTTGATAACTTCTCCACTGTACATCTCTGCCCCAAGTAACGCTGCTCTTTTTCTCTGGCTAATATTACATTTTACATTTTTGCTTTGCTCTTGTAACCCGTGTCTCTTCTATTTGATTTTTCTCCTGGTTTTTTGGTCTATGTCAGGTTTTGTTTGTCTCAAAATTTATAAAAGTGATAAACTTGGGACTGGGAATAAAAGGAGGAATTTTTGGGACGTACATGAGCAAAGACAGTTTGGTGCTTGCAGGTTATTCTCCTATAAGAAGGAATTCAGGCTGCAGCATTTCAGCATTTCATTTCTCTGACATTGCTTCAAATCCCAGCCTGGAATTTCTTTTTCTCTTCTCTTGGCATGGGGATCGAATACCATGGAAGGGAGTTTATCCCAGGGTTTGAGTGAAGAGATTCATTTCTACAGAAGCCATCAGAGGACCTAAGAAGACTGAGCAGATGGTTATGGAATGTCTGTATTTATCCTTAAGGATACTGTAAATACATGCCTTAGTGCATGCTCTATTAGCAAAAAACTATATTTAAATATTAAAGCTGAAGGTGGCATAAAATTTTAATTATCATATAACTTAGGCTCAAAATAACATTCTTTTGTAAATGCCTCGTGAAATCTCTGCATTTGTGTTTTCACACTTCAGCAATTTTTTTGTAGAAAAAAGTGCCAAAAATGTACTGCCTTATTTGTAGCCTGCTGCTATATAATAACAATTAAGTTGCCATTTCACTTGGAAAAGTGACTAAATGGTGATACTCACTCAGCTGGCAAACGTGCTGTTATGTTCTATTGTTTCAGTCTTAATAACTTTATAAACCATTATTGCTTGAGTACTGTAAAGCCAATAAAAGCCTTGAAGCACAAAGAATAAATGTGCCTTACACATCTTACCTGTGGCCAATAAAACTTGGTCTTTACACACCAGAAGAACTTGGCCAAACTTGTGGATTTCTGACTTTACTTGCAAAGCCAGTGGTTTGCACAGATGGAAAAAAATGCTTGAAGGAAATAAGAACTTTACCAGAGAGCTAAATGATGCAAGATGATGAGTGTACAGTAGATTTCAGTGGAACTGCTTTACACAGTGAGATTTAGAGAAGCCAACTGCCTTTTTTTTTTTTTTTAATTTAGATGAAAATTTCTAACAGTGTTATGGGGGAAATGGATTCTTTTTTCCAGTAATATATCCCTGTGCAAGTAGTGAAAACCTCAGGCAATACCCCATGGGGTGGGAAAGCCTCTGGTTTTCTTTCTTAGTGCTTGTTAGTTCTTAGGTGAATAAACCAGCTGCTGTCCTGAGTCCAGCACTGCACACTGAAATTCTTGTTTCTGAATTACCTGCACACTCACAGAGGTGCTTCTGAAACACTGCATTTTTTTTCCTAAGAATTCTTAAAACTGTGTTAATCTTTGTTTCTCCAGTACTGAGAAAGGTTGATGCAGGTAACAGAACAAAAAGGAAGCAAAGCTTCCAGTACTCCTCTGACAGGAGGCAACAGCCATGTTCAAGGACAACTTGTATCTAAAGAATGACTTTTATATTGGGGTGTAATTTAGGTGAACTTAAAGTCTCAGTAAGCTGGTTTTGTTTTCTTAAAAGTTGTTTAAAAAAAGCACCTCACTACAAGAAACTTCAGGAAAAGAACATCTGTCCATACTTTGAGAAATCAAAGTTGTAATTATATATTTTCTTTGCAGAAGTTTTTTAATTATTTGGTACATTGCTGTAATTTTATTTTTAAGTTCTCTGTGCAATTCTCAGATTCTCACTGCAATTGTACTGAGCACAGTAAACACACTTAGAGCGAGCATTAATCTGTAAATTTTTTTTTTCTTTTTTCTTTTTTTTGTTAATGTGACCATTAAAGAAAAATAAAAAGTGAATCTCCTGAGAGAGTTTGGAAGAAGTACAGGTTGTCATAGAAAATTGAATCTTGTAATATTTATTCTCCTTTCTGGCATATATGTTTAATGGCTTTCCTCAAAGCCTTTAGTCATTTATTTTGCTGTATATCACCAAAGACTGATTTTTTCATTCTTGCATTAGTGAGATTGATCTGTAGCAGTTCTGTATCAATCACACTTTGCTTGTCACTTGGGCTGTATATCACCAAAGACTGACTTTTTTCATTCTTCCATTAGTGAGACTGATCTATAGCAGTTCTGTATCAATCACACTTTGCTTGTCACTTGTTTCCTCAGCCCACAGAACATTGTTGGACTCTGTAGTGTGGACAAGAAATGCATTGCTGGTTTTAAATACAATACATGAACAGACTGAACCTTAGTTTTGTTGTCTGGTCTTAGATGTTTCCAGCAGCATCCTCCACTGGATGCCCTGTGTACACCATGGTAATGTGCAGATCCCTCTGCTCTGGGGGCTCCTGTTAAAATCCTGATGTCACAAGTGGAGGTGTGGCTGTGGTGTCCTCTGGGGTCCCCTCTGTACACACAGGTGGGGCAGCAGGGCTGGGCTCACACTCCAGGGTTGAAGTGCTTTGGAAAAATAAATTTAAATGATGCCATTTGAGCTCCCTTTTCTGTGACAGGCTGGCTCAAGCTAATGCCAGGGGCTGCTGGTTGGTCAGCAGCTGTGAAATTTGTCTTTTTAACAGTAAAAGAATTGCAGAAGGGAGTGAGCATTTGTGTTGAGTGATGTTACTGAACTGAGCCATCCCCAGTGGTGAGCAGGTAACATGCACAGAGGAAATGGTACATGCAGTGTGTTCCCAAAAAGCCACCATTGTTAGCAGAGAACAAAGGCTCCCCCCCGAGTATATTGCAGTTACTGTCACATTCCCTCTGACAAAGGGACAGCCTTTCTTAAATTTTTCAGTTTTAGTATTCTAATGCATTATTAAAACATAAAACCCTTCCACTTTCAACTCTGTTGCTAAGGGAATTATGATTTCAAAATACATTCCAATGTATTTAAGCTTTCTCTACAGCAGTTCTCACTGTTATGTACAAATCCTGATGGTAACAGGCAACATGACTGATGGTGGGGGCCAATTACCTTCTTTGTGAAAGACTTAAAAGTAGAAAATGTAACAAATGAATCAAATAGTGTGCAACAACAACTAAAAAGTTTTTGTCTAAAAGGATGATATTTTTATTCTTTTACATTTTGAGAACAACTGTGTGTGCTCTAATAAAGGTAACATTGCATTGCATAATTCTGTAAGCAGTCTCTTCCCACAAACATCTTAAAGAATATGAAAGCCTGTTTCCCTGGAAAGGGAAATGAGCTGAAATACAAATGGAGTTGTGCAAACCCGAAAGACAGTAGAGAATGTGGTTCATTGCTTTCTGTCTCTTGGTGTAAGTACTGAGCACACCTGCCAACCTAACTTTCTGTTGCTGAAGTGTTACATAATGTGTGGGGGAGTTCCTGTCAGAAGGTGACTCAATGTACTGGGTTTAAACACTGATTTCCTATTATCCTCTGTCGTGGACTTGCAGTTCATGCTTAACAAAATAACCTGCTTTTCTCCACTGCTCCTGTACAACAGGTGCAATGCTGTGTGGTGTGATGTGTTATGTAAGGGTGGAACAGTTCCTCTCTCAAATGTAGGAAAAAGCAGCATTTTTATCATGAACTGTTGCTACAAGAAACTGCAGTAACCAAAACTCCTGTAGCTTAAGCCAGATGTCCGCTCAAGGAACTGAGAAGTCCATCACAAATGCTGTGCTATCACTTTTGTTTTTCTAGTGACAGTGATGAGGAAAAATCTAGAAGAGGCAAATCTCCCAAAGCTGAATTTAAAGATGAAGAGGAGACTGTGACAACAAAACACATTCATATTGCACAAGCTACAGAAATTACCACCATCAGACAGAAACGCTCAGCAAATCCTTCAAAAACCATTGACTTGGGAGCAGCAGCTCATTACACAGGAGATAAAGCAAGTCCAGAGCAGAACTCTGCTGCTCATCCTGCACAGCCTACAACAAAGGTGAGGCAGCAGGACAGCACATCATTTTGGAAGCTGTTTCCTTCTATCTAAGACAATTTCTGATTTAGGGTAGGTTTTGTGATGCAGCCTTCAAGGGAGCTGTTTTATCAAAAATGTTTCGTTTATCTCAGTCTGTGGAACAGTATAATTGTAATTAGTTATGATTGTTTTAAAGTGTAGAATTTTTTAAATATAGTCATTAGCATGTTTTGCTCCCTTCAGGACAGCAAAATAATTTTGGCATGAAGTGCTAAAAATTCTATGAAACTGCACACTTACTGAAAACTTACCAAGTTCTTCAGTTATAAAAAACTATGAACCTTTAGTATTTGATTTCACATTTAGCCACATAATTGTTGACTTTAAAGCCAAATCTTCAAAGCAAAAGCAAACAAAATCCTTCAAAACCCCAGAAAACTTCATGTCATTTGATTGATTAACGACATCATGAGTTGACATCTGGTGTCCTTTCTTCTTCAGGCTGCTGTCCCCTCTGGCAGCAAGTCCTCTAACGACCTGGTGGACCTGTTGTTTGATGGAGCCAGCCAGCCAGCTTCCACAGGTAGGTTTGGGGTCTCTTCCAGTTCTGAGGAGAAATTTGTTGCTGGAATAAAGTAGATAAATTGAGAAATGAATACTTGAAAAAAAATGTAAAACTGCCTAGAAAGAACGCTCTGTAGCAAGGTACTGTGTGTGCTATTGCATGAGACTAATAAATGTTAGAAACACCAAGATTAACTGCTAGATCAGTCTGTCAGAAACTGTGTATGTAACGCAGTTATTTATAATTAACTCTAAAAGCAAGTGCAATCCATTCATATTCAAGCATTTCTCAAAGTGCAGTTCAGAGGCTGGGCAGGTGGAGATGGATAATCTTCATGGAAGCTTTCATCTGAGGTATATGGCAAATTTGTTTCTTTGTCTTATTTTCTCTTGGCACTTGGTTGATCCAAACTCTAGAATCAAAAAGAAATTGCTATCTATAAATTAAATTACTCATTTAAAACACATCCTTCACTCTCTAAATGTGTAGCACATCTATTAATCTTCACATGGACTTACCTTATGCTCCCAAAATGCAGATCCTTTTTAGGAGTGTGTTAAATTTCAGAGCATTCCTATGGGATCAGTAAGAGTACAGAGGATTTTTTACACCAGAGTTACCACATTTCCATGAAAGTTAAGATCCTGGATCAGAACCACTATCCCAAGTCAATACTGAATTTTTTTCTGCCTACTTCTTAGGGCAGAAAGGTTTGGAACCTTTTTATATACAGTGTGTATGTTTTTATTTTTATAAAAAGATCTCATTGAGAATAGATGTTTCCACCTCAAAATGAACCTGCCCATATTTCAAACAGAACTATGGCAGCTTCTGTATTACAGTGTATTTAAATCTTTCATCAGATGGCTCATTGCTGTAGTCAGCCTTTTTTCTCTTTTTTTAATCTTTTTTTCTCCTTTTTCCTAAAGCAGCATTTAGAAATGGTGCTGGGAAGAGGCACATTACCAGCTGTCCTACTAAATAACCTCTGCTGACCTGAGCAGGCAGATGGAAAGGGTTCATTTGTAGTGACAGATCTCGTGTGGGAATCTTTGAGGCTTGCTCATGTTGAGAGGATTAGCACTGTCCTTCACATGCAGGTCACTTGTTATGACCACTGCTCCTTGCAGCACAGGCTGTGGGAGCATCCCCAGTGTCAGGCAAGGCAGAGGGAAAGGGTCACATGCAGCCTTTGATGTGTCCTGTGAAGGAGCTGGCAGGGAAGTGATGTCAATTCAGGCAACTTAGGGTTTGCTTATCTGTGTATTTTCAGGTGCAGAGATGTGAAAGGGTTGATCAGGCTCAGTGTTACTCTTTCCTGGAGCAACACAGTTTGTATGGGGGTGCTTGTTTGCCATAAAAGAGATGTAAAATCCATGGTTAGACCTGCTGGGAGGATTTTTTGGTGTTACTGAGCTGAGGTTCTTTAACCTTTCTTTAGAGAATTGCTGCATCCAGCTTAATCTCTGTCATCTCTCTGAAACTCTGTTTCACTTGAAAACAGGGAAGAGATGGGGAGGAGAAGTTAAACTTGACTGAAGATGTTAAAGGGTTATTTTAGGTTTGAACCTAGTTCTGTTTTTAAAATTAAATTAATCCCTAGGCACTGTCAGGCAGCCCAAGGATAATGGGTGTAGCAGGGAGCATTGATTTTTATTTTTTCCTTCAAGCAAGTGGTCAGGAGTGTGTCATCTGTGTTTCTCATTCAGCATATACACTCTCAAACCATTAACCTGTTCTGAACTCTGTAGGCACATATGTGGGGGAAAAATCACTTGAAAATGTGACAGGGTAAACAGGATCAGCTCAGGTTTTTAGTTTGTTATTTCACTGTCCCTTTTTCATTCTCGGGTGTCAGAATAAAACGTCTACAAACACACAGAAGATGTTTATTAGATCACTTCAGAATTTGTGTTGAAGAAGTTCCTTAACTTCATGTGAAGTTGTTTCCCTCTTGAAAAGGTATTGAAAGAGTTTCTGTAGTGCTGTGTCTGAAAATTCAGAGACCATCCTTTCATTCTCTGCTCATGTTTTATATCCTGCACTACGCGCTCAGCAAGAAGACATTTCCCCTTGGAAGAACAGTCGCCTTCCTGGCAATGTCTACAGTAAAATAACATTAAAAAGAAATACAAGTACACATGTATTAGGAAGTGAATGGTTCCTTTTATTACTGCTGGCCATTTATTAAAAAGGAGATGGTTCTGGTTTAATTAACCCAGTTGAGAGTAGCAGATGGGGCAGAATGTCTTGCAGCGATAAGACAATTCCGAAATGGCACCAGATGTTGGAAGCTGTCCCTGGTGGTGTTTGAGTGCAGCACAGATGTTCCAGTCCCACCTGGCTGCCTCCTAAGCACTGCAGGCTAAGCAGCTGTGATGTAACCTATATAATGTACGCAGAACACTAAAAGCAGTAATTGAACTGCTGCAGCATCTTCCGAGGGTGGGACTGCTTGGAGGTGAAATCTTTAAGGACAAACAAATAAGGTCAACTTCTTGCCTTCCTCTGGTCAGTGGAATCCCTGCTTAAAAGCAGTAACAACCATAACTAGGTGATTTTTATAACTTTTCTGAGTTTATTTTTAAAATCAGCTTTACAATATGGTTCTTAAATCTTCTGCTTTTATACCTTGGCCATATCTTTTTTAGTGAAAAATTGTTGCTGTGCTGTATTCAGAAGTCAATAATTTATATGCTGTATACAAATGTCTAGTTGGAAAACTTAATGTTCTTGCTGTAGAAAGGAAGCAAACTTATAAAAAAATGAACACACATGGAAGCTCTGTCCCTGAAATCCTAATTCAAGATCATTGGAGAATCATTCATGCTTTAAGTAACACAAAAACTAAATAAAGGTGACATGTAATTTTTCATAAGGAAACATAATAAATTAACTTTTATACAATAGGAATGGTTGGTTTATATTATGCTTCCAAATTTTTAATTTTACAAAGTGCCAAGCTGGTAGCATCACTCCCCAGTTAAAAACTTGTTAATCTTTTTAATATCTCTGAATTTATTTTTAGAGGTGTAAAACTTGCGTGTTTTAGTTCTTCCCATGGAAAACAAAACTACTATTACTGGAAATAATCCAGTTTATTGTTGCTCAGCCTTGTATAAACATAGTGTGGGGATGAACAGGAAAGCAGAGCTGACTTAGGGAGCAGAATCAATAAATGCATCATGTCAAGTGCAGAGCACCTTTTCTTCATAAATCCCACATGCAGTCGTTGCAATGGATCTTTGCACAGTCCTGTAACAGCTTTTGGCTTCCCTCTGTTCCTAGGTGGATCAAGTGACCCATTTGGAGGATTTGCTGATTTTAGTTCACCTGCTGCTTCAGCGAGTTTCCCATCATCACAAGGTAGGATTGATTCAGGGATTGCAGTGCTGCTGAAGGGTGGAAGGAGGGCAAGAGATGCCATGTGGCATTATTGAAAGTCCCTTCCCTTTCCAGGGTAAAGTGTGTGTGTAACTGGACCACAAGTGCTCTGGGAGGAAGGAAGATGCAGCCTGGCTCAGTGCATGTGCAGACATTTTACCTGCAGACAGGACAAGCTTATCAGGAGACATGGCCACCATCTGAAAAGGTTTCCCTTAAAATTGGACTGGAAATCAGTAAAATATGCTTGGAAACCTCCTAAAGTGATCCATTTTCCTTTGGTGGAATCTTTGTGGGATCTACAAAGGGATGCAGAAAACCCTGGAGTGGGGAGAGCTGGCTGGCTGTCCTTTGTGAAGTTAATTTGAGCAGGAGTGATGTTTGTGATGAGAGGTTCTCAGCCAGGGTGTAGGATCAGGTACAAAATGAGAAAAGAACAGCAAAGAGGCTGAGCAGCCAATCTACCTGGGAGCCAGCTTTAGTCAGCATGTTTCCATCTCCTCCTTTATTTTGCTGTGTTGGAAGGCTCTGCTGGGCCTGGGTTAGTTAATAAACCTTCAGTGTACTTGGTAGGAAAGAACTGCTCTGGTTTTTTACAAGCTTTCACAGTCAAACCCAAGTTGTTTTGCAAACACAGAGCTGCCTACTATGCAAATAACTCCTGTGTTAATACAGTCTAAATTGATATAATCCTTTATCTGCATTAACATGATTAATCTATTCCAATCACCATTATGCAAGGGACAAGGAGTCCTGTGAAATTATTAATCATTCCTGAACAGTGTAAGCCCCTCTAGAAATCTTTTCCTTCTTGATTAATCATCTTTGAAGTCCTACTGAAGGGGCAAAACCTCCTCCCTTTTACCCCCTCTTCCATTATTGGTGCTCAATGCACAGGTCTGAACACAGAAGGAGCACACTCAGCATTTACTTATCTATCAGGAATATTTAAAGTAGGTTTTAATTTTTAATATGTAATACTAATTGAAACATTCTAATATAGTGCCTCTTTGTGAGGAAGATCAAAGCAGATGTTCTAGTAAGGCCCTGAGCTAATGAATATTAGCCCACTTCATGCACTGGAGTTGTTGGCAATACTTGGATTTTGTGAACAAATTTACTCTTCTGCTTTTCTTTAAATTGTAATGTGTTGGTAAAGAATTATGACTAAAGGTTGAAGGTGTATGTTGATAAATATTTACACAAAGTGTTAAAGTCTGCTGCAGTTACCCATGAGTGGGTAGAATACATTATGGAAGCAGCCATTGCATAGGGCAGGAAATAGAAACTGGCACTGGTTTCATCTGCCCCAGCTCTACATGTTTGAGTCTTTGTTCAGTCAGCTAAGGAATCCAAGAGATGATTTAAATGTTCACCAGCATTCAAAGCTCGTTTCCTATGGCAGCAGTGTTGTTTGTGATGTAGCTGAGGTACCAAAAGTGAATCAGTGGGAGAAGCAAAAAGCTGAGCTGGCCAGTGGCCCAAGCTCAGAGTGTGATTCACTGTGTAGCCTGTGAGCTGTTTAAATGGTGTTGCTTTGTATTCAGCATCTTCTGCAAATGCTGTTTTAAGCTTTTCTTCCCCATCAGTGTTGTGAATCAACAGTTTCCCTGTTAATAGGAGAACATGTGTTTTGGGGGAGGGAACATCTCCTCCTGTTTGACTCCAGGGTCTGACACGCTCTCAGTTCACTGGTTTGTGTCACAACATCTGTGATGCTGAAGAGGTGCCCTTGCAGGTGTCTGCAAACAGCTCGTGCTGTTGGCTCTGCCTTCACAGAGAAATACAGAGAGAGCTCTGACTTCTGTGTTCTGATTTAAACACTTGTCTCCAAAAACCCCAACTGTTGAAATGGAATAGTGTTTAAGTGATGAACTACAAGAGTTCAGTAAAGCTGCTGCTGAGAGAAATGATTGATTCAAGACTGAATTTCTGCTTCAAATCAAGGCATTTAGTTCAGGAATCAAATTTTAAAAAACGAATGTGTTTTATTTGAGCACTTCATGGAAGTGCTTATTCCTTATCACCTCAAATAAGCTTTTCCTGACAACCTGCTCTCAAAGTTCTGTGTTTTATTCCCCTCAGTGTGGTTTTATACAAAAAGTTACAGTTGTATACAACCACATTTGGATGTAGTTGTCTTTATTATGATGGAATTTGCTTTATCCAGTAGCTTGTTCCTGACAACTGCTCTCTCTGCAAATACCAGAATGCCAAGATAAGAGGTTGATAAATATTATCCAAGTTCTCAGTGTTGTTCTGACTGTAGTCTCCAGTCTACCCCAAGTTATCTTCCAGTTGTACTTCAACTGAAACAAACCTGTCCCTGCTTGCCTGGCATCCACAGGTGACATCTTATCAAACATCCTCTACTTTCTGTGTACGGGTGTTTCATGTTTCCTTTCGTACCTTGTTAAAATTGTTGGAATATTCATGAGAGGGAGTGATGTCCAGATGGAGGTTCTACCTGCAGATGTTAATCTGGACGGACACAGATCAGCTCTCATTTGTTTCAGTTCATGGAATATGGCATTTGCTCAGTGCCTTTCTCTAAGTCTTGTCTTTCTTCTCTGTCTTCCTTCCTCCCACACTGTTGTCTTTTCTTCAGGTACAGCAACAAGCGGAAATGGAGACTTTGGTGACTGGAGTGCCTTCAACCAAGCTTCTCCTTGTGCCAGTGCTTCTTCTGGAGAGCTCTTCAGCAGCACAGCACAGCAGCCAGCTCTAGAGCTCTTCAGTGGCTCACAGCCAGCTCCGGGCCAGCCTTCAGCTGCTTCCAATTCTATGGATCTGTTTGATTTGATGGGACCCTCTCAGACAACCATGACCTCCTCACAAAGCATGAATTTCTCCATGATGAGTTCCAGTTCCATGGGTGTCAGTTTACCCATGTCCAGGTCACAGGTATGCTGCTATTGCTAGTTTGCTAATGACCTTCTCCTTAATCACAGCTTTGAAAATGAATCCATTCCTCTCCTGGAATGTATTAGACCTGGTCACTCTGATGGGATCAGCATTTTGTCAAAAATGTTTCAATTGCTTCCTACACAGAAAAGTCTCTTCTCTTCTTGAAGATGGGCTTCATCCCTGCAGGAAGTGTAGCTGCTTTTTTGGAGCAGTTCAGTTTGGTAGTGTAAGGCCGTTCTCCACAGAATGTTACAGGTTTCCAGCCTCCAGTAGGTGGAGGTGAGGACTGGTCTGTTCTCCAAAAGACAGAAGTGCCTGCTGCTGTGGAGAGCGGTTTGGCAACTGTAATGGATCAACTTGGTATTAGGAGGAAAAACGTCTGAGTTCAAAACTTGGCTGCTGCTGGTCACTGTCACTCCACATTGATGTGGGACTTGACCTCTGCTTACAAATACTCCTCTAATCTAACTGTGGAACAGCACGTGGCAGCCCTGCTTTGGAAGAGCTAAAGTTCATGGTTTTGTGGGTTCTGTTATATTCTGTGGAGAACTAAATACTTGTTGTTCAGTCCTATTTCCTACCAATAAATTGTTTCAAGTGAATCCCAACAAACTTTTCTTTTTTAGCCTCTGCAAAGCGTGAACCCAATGATGCCGAAGCCTAACTCACTTTATAATGCAAGGACAGAGATGGTCCAGAAAAATGCAAGCAAAACTCTACCCTCCACTTGGTCAGATCCCAGTGTAAATATCAGTTTGGACAATTTAGTACCTGGGATGCAGCCTTCCAAACCCCAACAGCCATCGCTTAATACCATGATGCAGCAACAGAGTAAGTGATCATTGCACTGTTATGCGCACTGAGCACTGTCTGTGTTCCATAGGCTGTCCCTGAGATCCAAATCTTCTGTCCATTACTGTTTTCCTTCCTTCAGTCACACCTGTTTCATAAACCACTGTGACATTGTGACACAAGTGTTCTCTAAATGGAGATTGGTGTGTCAGGAGGCTGTGTCTGTGTGGGTTCTGCTTGACTGTTTCTTGACTTTGGGCTTCCTAATCTTTAGAACTTCTCTTGAATATTTATTGGTATAAAATGATATTCATAGCTTCTATAGAAGTTCTCTGAGTCTTCATGCAGAAAACAGGGAAATGAGTGCAACAGAATCATAGAATCATTAAGGTTAGAAGAGACCTCAGGGGTCGCTGTGACCCATCCCCACTTTGTCACCCAACCCTGAGCCCTGAGTGCCACGTCCAGTCCTTCCTTGGACACCTCCAGGGATAGGGACTCCACACATCCCTGGGCAGCCCCTTCCAGTGCCTGACCACTGTTCCTGTAAAGAAATTCCTCCTGATGTCCAAATCGGGAAACAGCTGCAGGCCTGGCCATGGTGTCCATGTTCACAGCAGTGACCACACGAGCTCCTTCAGTATGAGCAGGTTGCACTCAGTGATTTTTGTGCTCTTTCTCTTCGCTGCAGATATGCAACAACCGATGAATGTCATAACCCAGAACTTTGCAGCTGTGAACCTCAGCCCCCAGCCCAACATGATGCCAGTGCGACCGCAGAGCAGCGCGCTGCTGGGGGGGCCCATGGGGCTGGCAGTGCCCGGGGTGATGTCGGGGACGATGGGCATGGCCTCCATGAGCCCCGCGCCCATGATGAACCAGGGAATGATGGGCATCAACGTGGGAGTGCCGGCCACAGGAATGGGCTCAATAGGAATGGGGGTACCCAACATGGCTATGACCTCTCTGACTCCTGGGACTGTACAACCCAAGCAAGATGCCTTTGCAAATTTTGCCAATTTTAGCAAATAAAGATTGTAAAATAAATAAATAAAATGAGATTAAAATAAAATAAATGGGCAGACTGAATGAAGGATTTTTAGCTGCACAAATATAGCTGGGGAAGGGATGGGAAACACTGATCAATTTTTTTTTTTTCTTTATCAGTTAAAGTGTCTACATAAAGAACCAAAAGCTATTTTCTAAGTGTTGAAATAACTAGTGTTCAAATTCTGGAGAGGTCAGAGATTCTTCTAAGGAATGTGTTGGATGATTTTGCAAAATAATTTGTATTAAGACCATCAAAAAAACCTTTCCTACGTAGAAGAACCAATTTTAACTTTGAGACTTGATGGAAGACTGGATCGGGGACTGGGTAAAAATGTTTGAATCTAATTTTATACTTTTCTTTTTCTTGAAGAGCTTTGACTTTCTTTTCCCCCTCTCCCTGATCGCTTTGTCATAATTGGATCATTCCTTTTACTACCACTGAGTCCACAATTGTGAAGTCACTCAAGTACTATGATCAGTTTTTTATAAGAATATATATTTTTGTCCAAAAATGGCTTACATATGTGACTATGGCTAATTCAAAGGGACCTGGAATGTATATATACTTTTGCTAATGTTCCAGCCACACTGCTGTATTACCCCAATTTTTATTGTAAAGATCCTCTCTCAGCAATTTGGTGATCAACAGATTTTTGGGGTCTTAACGTGCTTCTAATGTTACAACTGATATCCCGTGCAAGTCTGGGAGAAGCTTTATCCAAGACTGCTGGAAGGTTTCCTTTCAGAAACTCCAGAAAATGCACTTTCTTGGAGTTCTTTTCCAGTGGCACTTGGCATCCTTTGTAGCACCCATGTCCCTAAGGAGCCACTGGTTTAGGGCATCAGCAGCAGGTGAATCACACTTCAGTGATGTAAATCTAGAACCTGACTTAATCCAATGGCATTGGATCCTGACTTTTGTACAACACTTGGTGATTCTTTTGTGTAAATATGGCATTAGCAGCTGTGGAATCCAATAGAGGAGTAAAAAAATATATATATTAATAAAGGAGACCTGTAGCAGTCAAAGATTTTACTGATTTACTGAAAGCAAAAGAATGAATTAAGGTTTTGGGGAGTTTTGTTTTTCCTTCTGTAATTCTGCATTTAAGTTCACATGAATCAAGATTTTAGAATCTGGAACACAAAGACATTGTTATATTCACAAGCTGGGAATATTGTTAAGAATAAGCACTATACTATAGGTATGAAATTTATTGCCTCCCTTTTCTTATGTTGAATTTCTTTTTTATTATTAAATTGATAAAACTTTGTTTCCATTGTATTCATAATGTTCTGTTATACATAACATTAAAATGTTCATTAAAATCAATGTTGGGCTGCTTTTCCTTTCATTCCATTTGACGTTTATGAGAGCATTTGGGGAAAAAAAATAATTATAATTTGGGCAAAGTAATTTTTATAAATAATTTAAAATTGTTTAATGACTTCTTATCTGAAGCCTTTCCTATCTGGCTCTACCGTTAGGAATTAAAAATGAAGCAGGCAAGATATCCTGACCCGCTCCAGCCTTGCTAATGCTCCATCTACAACATTTCTAATTAGGCAGAAATTCATGTACTTCAGCTAAGTGGTAATGAAAAGTGATTCATTTGCTGAATAAGAGATGAGAGTGAGTGTAATTAGCTGACTGCGGTTTTTAATCTTTCAACAATTCAATGTGTTTAAATTAGTTTCAAAGAATAGGAGCTTTCAAGTGTTGTTACATCAAAGTAATCAAGGCAGCCTTCAACGGCTGAGTAGGAGAGATGGCTCTGGTTCCTGTTCTGGAACCTTTACACTTATTTGGAATAATCATCTTCAAACCCTCTCGTTGGAACAGATGGGAAGGCTCAGACTGGTTCAATGTCTGCAGAATTGTGGTGGGAAGGAAACTCCTTCCAGGGCTGGGAGATGGGACTGGGGAGAGCTAAGCCTGGAGTCAGTGTTATCCTGTCCTGCTGGAGGGTGCAGTGCTTCTCAATCCTCCTTGGAAGGTTCGGGGATGAATAGGATGAGTCTGTTCCTCATGCTGTCCTGCTGAGGTGGGCTTGGCCAGTGAAATAGTCAGCTCTGAGCTGAAGGACCATGACCCTGTTCAGGTTGGTCACATCTCTGCAGAGGAACCCTTGGTTTTGTTTCTAATTAACACTGGTGATAACGAAGCAGATTTGTCAGGGGCTGGAGTAACTCCAGTGGAAAGCGTGGTCCCTTTGGGTGGGCCTTTGTGGTTGTGCCAATTACACCTCAGTCAAGGGTGCCCTGGCCCAGGGGTGACCTGATCTCTGTTCCTCCCATGGGTCAATATCCTCCTTACGAAGCAGGGAGTGTGTGGAGTGTGAGAAGCAGCTTTGTCAGCCAGCCAGGTCCTCTGCAGGTGGGTGAGAACCAAGTCCTTCAAACCAAAACATCAGAAAAGAAACCCTGGAAAGATTCCTTGAGAACGTGGGCCAGGTGCATCCCTGTGCATCTCTTCTGCAGTGATGAGAGCCTGCAAGTTTTCTCCCCAGCTCAAGCATGTGCATCACAGGTAGCAGTGCTTAGCAGAATGTGGTTTACATCTTTATTTAAAGATTGAATATAAAATGGATATTTGCTTAAAACAATATTGAACTTGCTTAAGATAAATACCATAAAATGTTTCCATCTCCGATAGTTGAGGTATGAACAAAATAATATCACTAGGCTAGAAATTACCTTTCTGGGTGAAAATACAAATGAGCTACTGTGTGAATGGGGACAGATCTACCAGTTATCAACTGCTGCATTACAGAATTCAAAATCGTGCTGATGTGTTAGCACAGCTCCTCTCTTCATTTTTGAAGCCAGGTCCAGCTGTACCTGTGATTTTTCCAGAAGAGTTTGACTGGCTGGGTGTTGTATATCTGTATACAGAAACATAGAATTCAATATAGAGAATTTCATTGTTCTGTAAATTACCTGTGTGTTTGGTCCTGAGAGTTAAAATTTTATCACCTCTGGATTCTGTAGCTTCTAAACTTTAAAAGAGTTCAATTAAAATGAGTGCAATCCTTAGTAAAGTTTGTCTCTGCTTCAGAAGGGAAGAAAAGGGCAGCAGAACCCAACCCTGTGTTTGGGTTTTTTATAGAATCATTAAAAAAAATGCATCTTGATGTGTACAAAGGAGTAATAAATTCCAGCACAGGTGCAAGTTCAATGATAACTAGAGCATCCACCATGTTCTACAAAAGAAATTATATTCAAAACAGCCAAACAAGGGTATTTATAGCAGCATCTGTTTCAGCTCTATCTGTCAGCTAAGAACAGTCTGACACAGCTGAGGGGAGGTGGGGGAGGGATTTATCAATGAAGTGTTTACATAATGCAGGCAGGCATTGTATACTCAAGGTGATACCAGCTATAACAGGATAACAAATATCTAAAGACACTTTTATTCTCAGAGGCCTTTGCTCCAGGAGTCACTCTACAAAATTGCCTCCATGTTCCTCTGTGCTCGACTGTAAACACACTCAGAGCAGATGACATTTTATACTGCCATCGCTGGCTTCTGATTAAGGCTTTCAATGCTGAGGGCACTTCTGGTTTTAATTTATTTCCTTCCTCAGAAGTTTTATTCCAAGGTGTCACTGACTAAAATTTAGAATTGTTTCGGGTTTTCAGTTGTTACAGGGTTTAAATTGCTTCTTCTTCTCCAGGTGATGGAAGTGCAGCTCATTCCTGGAACGGAGTGGGGCTGTTGCTGTGTGCAGTTAGCCAGAACCACAAACCCCAGCAACCTTTTTCACCCAGATCCCATGGACTTGGAGCTGACTTTAATGTTTTAAACATTTCCATGGGCAAAGGGCTTCCTGAGGGGTGGTGGTGATAGCCCTGCTTCTGGGAGCTGCTTTTAGAGCTCTGAGCAAAGGAGTTGCAAAGACAACTCGGTGAGCTGGATTAATGTTGTGAGACTCAGAAGGATGGTCCCTGGAATTTGTAGGTCAATCTCTACAGCTTGTTCAATGATCTGGTCACAGTTTTATCTAGCTGGGGTGCTGTGGAATTTTTCTTCTCCATGTAAAATGATCTTTAAAAACTGAGATGTGTCTCATTTTCATTTCTTATGTGTTTCTGCATCCACTATTCACTTAAGGAATAATAAGAGGTAAGAGAAAAATCTGCAGAATGGGGAAAATTAAGAAAGGTGCCTTTGCAAAACTCAGTGTATCCCTGGATTCTGCAGCTGGGGGTTCTTTACATGGAGTAATCCAGCCTCTCTATTTCTACATAAATCCTGCTTGTGTACCACACAGCTGAGCAAAGGCTCAGTTCATCTTCATTTTTAAAAATGTCTTTACTCCTCACAAATTTCCAGGTTTTTTTTTTTTTTTTAAATCGTGCCATAAGGTACTGGCTCAGTAATTAACTGGTTCTTTAATCGAGCTACAATTACTTTGTTTCATGAGAAGGGGAAAAAAAAGAATGTGTACCAAGACAGAGCTACTTTCGACATCTGGGAACCTCCTAACAGCTGGCTATCTAATGAATATGCATCTGCTTAAGAGGCTGTAGGCCATTAATAAACCAATAGATATAAAACAGAAACAATCTTTGTCAGCTTCAAATGAGATTGGATGCAATGTGCTGTGAAGTGTCACTGTCACATTGAATGGAGCCGGGGAGGTTAACGGCGGCGGAGAAGGCTGAAAGCGGCTCCAGCGCCGGGGCAGGGCCGGGGCTGGGCCCGCCGAGCTCTGCTGCCGCCTGTGCCTGCACATTTCTCCCGGTACCGGGTGGGTGTGAGGCACTGGAGCCCTTTTGTTTGCCATGCAGCAGTTGTGTCCTTTTGGGTCTGACACAGGAGGATGCGGGGTTTCCCACACGATTGGAGCGACGCAGGAATCGCTCACGTGAATAAACGGCTGGGGAGAAGCTACAGGAATGTGATAAAAATGCACCCATTTGACTGAGACCTGGGGCGTTGTAAAGAGGTTCAGAACAGCCCCTGAGCCGTGTTGTACAACAGGAGCGTTGTAGGGTGAAATAAATCCCCTCAAAATAGTGACAGTGACTTCATGTGACTGTACGGGTATCTCTGACCCCTCTAGAGCTGTATCTGTGTTCGTTCCAAGGTGGGAAGCTCATATGTTGTCCCAAGCTGTACCAGCATTTGGTACCTTACCGTTGTTCTGCGCCTTTGTTTCCTGGGGCAGCTCCCATAAAATGTGAACTGGATTTATTTTAGCTCTCTATCCTTTCTGCACAGCCTGTGTTAGTGCAGTGTGTGTCCTTCCTTTCCAGGGATGGTCATTCCAGGCAGTGACCTCTCACAGCAGTTCAGGAATGGTACCTAGGTGGCATTTTCCTAAGAGAAAGGCCATTATTTCAGCTCAAGCCCCACTACTGGAACAGGGCACTGTCAGCTGCGGTACAGCTATGCTGCAGGCACCCCTGGGATGGGGGCAGCATTTCTTTTTGGTTTTGGGGACCTGGAGTAACAGTCTGGTACCTCCCCTGGACTCTGCTTTAGAGCCAGACTCACACCATGTATGTTTCAGTTCCCAGGAAACTATAAATTGAGATTTGGAGTAGTTTTCTGTGCAGCTCAATCATAAAGAGCAGTCTTCAGTTTAGCAGAAATTGTAACAAAAAGTTTTTTGCCCCCAGATTTACGGGTTTTTGTTGCAAGAAAATAGAAGCAAGAGAAGTTAAAATGGGAAGATGAGTGCTCTGTAATTACTGCAGATCTTACTAGCAGCTTCTCAAGAGAGAAAATTTGCACTCTGTATCATCACATCAATATAATTTAAACGAAAATCTGTTAATAAGATTGACTTAATTCCTAGAACAGTGTTTGTCTTACCCTTAGTTTTAAGACAGTGGATTACTCAAAGTCTCTTTCAGAGCCGCAGCCACCCTGGTGACAAGTTTAACTTCTGAGCCTTGAAGTTTTCAAGGTGTAAAGGGGAGGTGTAAAGCCGCGCTGGAATTTTCTCTCTCGCTTCGCTGCTGCGCTGCCGCAGCCGCCGGGCAGCAGCGAGGGCTGTGCACGGTGAGGGGAGCAGGCTGGCCAGCGAGAGGCACCCACTGCCCTCCCGGAGCTCTCCCTCCAGCCCAGCATCGGCCGCGCTCTCACATTGCCACGGGTTTATCTTTCGTGAGGCAGACAAAAGAGCACGAGGCAAAGGAGGGCTGTCCTTTTAAGTGCTTTCACTTTTCAAGGTCATTTGTGGAGCTTTTATCAATCAGAAAGCTAAATCCATACAAAAAGCATCTATAATGAACCAAGCATATCTCAAACTTTATCCCTTCAGCTGAATACGAATTATCCAGGAAGGTGCTTCAGTGGCCATGTTCACCAAGTTCAGCATCTCTGTGAACATTTATAAAGTAAGCAGAGAAGCTACTACCATTGTGATTTGGCATCTATCAGTTTCTTCTCCTTTTTTTTCTGTAATTGATTTATTAATTACAGCACCTTAATGATCTATTTAAAATAAATAAACCATTTACACCATTTCAAAGGTATTTTGTGATGTTCAGCTGATATTAAAATAGCACCAGCCTTATGTGCTTTTTCAGCAAGTGACCTAATTAGTTAATAAAGTAATTGAATATTAAAAAGGATGTTGCAAGTGATTAAAATTTAAGAGCCTTCAGAACATTATTAAAGCTATAAATCATACATCACTGTTTTAATTTGCATAGCTACAGAATTACTAATGGTCCCACATGCATAAGCTACTTGGCAATTAGTCTTTTAACAAACTGTTGGTGATACTATAAGGTTACCAAAATCTTTTCCCATTTTTGATTTGCAAACAAAATCCAGGATTGGAGAGCACTAAGGGTTAAATTCCTAAAAGCCAGGAGATTTGGTTCTTTCACTTTTCTCTCCACCTGCCTTTGCCCCTTGCCCACCTTCCAGACAGGAGAACACATCCTCCCAAGTCCCCCCAAGGTGCGTAAGGGAGATGAGGAAGTGTCTGCTCCCACCTTGAGCTTCCTGAACTGGCCTCCAAGTGGTTTTCCAGCTCAGTCCAGTGTGCATAAATTTCCCTACCTGGTGCTGGGCAGTTTTCCATCTTTCTCTTATACACACACAACTGTCATAGAGCCACTTCCCTTCCCAGGAAAATGGCACTCCCTTTGGGCAGACAAAGGGAGTTGGTTACTGCCAGCAGTCATACCTGAGCTTTGTCCCATGGACATTGCCTTTGGGATGTGGGAGAACCACACCAAGTGCTCATCACCTTCCATTCTCTGTGCTGGAGCTTGCAGTTCATAGGAAATCTCAAATATATGCAAACAAAAAAGAGTTGGAAAAACGATGGGAGCTTCCTGCCCTGCACCATGGCGCGGCCATGGCGATGAGGGTCACCTGCCCACGGCCCCTGGCCGAGGCCTCGGGCTGGCTGCAGGCAGGACGAGAGACAGGATGACAGTTTTCAACTTAATTAGACACAAACTGCACTGGCCCGATGAGCTGCCCCGGTCTCCCCTCTCCCCAGCATTCAGCATCTCCGCAGCCGCGGCTCCCGGCCTCGGGAATGACGGCCAGCCGAGCACGGTCCAGCGCACAGGCAGAGCGCAGGTCTCTGCCTTCAGCACCCGCAGCCTGACAGAGGCAAACGCTGCTGGGGCAAAGGGGACGACCTGGTGTGCGACGGAGCACAGCCCGGCAGCGGCAGCCCCGCGCCGGAGCGGCGAGAGCTGCGGGGAGGGGAGCGGCCGGAGCCCCGGCGCAGCCGCGGTGCCCGGTCCGCAGCCTCTCCCCGGAGCAGCCCTGCGCGTCGGATCGCTCTGTCACCTCCTGCCCCGGCTCCCCGGAACGGAGTCTCTGCTCCTGTCCCAGGGCCAGACTCGCAGCAAATGCGGGTGCTTCAGCAGTTGCTGATTTCCCCACCATTTTCTGTGAGGCAGGGTCTTAATAGAATCACAGAATTCAGAATGGTTTGGGTTGGAAGGGACCATAAATATAATCTAATTCCAGCCCTGCTGCCACCCAACCAGCTTTCCACTAGACCAGATTCTTCCGAGTCCCAACCAGCCTGGCCTTGAAACCTTCCAGGGATGGGGCAGCCACAATTTCTCTGGGCAACCTGTGCCAAGGCTTCAACACCCTCACAGCCAAGAATTTCTCTCTAATATCTAGCCTCAACTTCCTCTCTTTCAGCGTGGAGCAATTCCCCCCTTGTCCTGTCTCTTTTTGGGAGCTGGGATTTCAGCATCCCCGCCCATGACAGGGACTGGTGCCTGCGTGGCTCTTGGTCCCCACTCCTGCCCTCACACCCTGCCCAGCTGGGTCACTGCAGGTGGCTGCCTGAGTAAGCTGTACCTTCATCTTGTAAGCCTCAAGTCTCTTTTTTTTTTTTTTATAAATGGAGCAAAAAAAGGCTTTACAGAACAGCATTCACATGTGAAACAAAGACTCTGTTTCACCCAGTCAGCAGAAGCCTTGGTGTAATTTTGGCTATTAAAGTGCTACATTACCAGAAGGATTTCCTTTTTGGGCAGCAAAAACTTTTCAGGAGTTTCTTTTGAAGCCTTTATTGAGGTCAGGGGCTGCAGCCTTTTGTACTCTCTCCATGTCAGCCTACAGCAGCTTTGGGAAGCCCTCGCACTGGATATTGTGAGCACCACCAGCTCTTTGCTCATTAGTTTACTCTTGCTAATAGATGTGAGGCCAGGGGGGAGGATGCTCTCAGCAGTGATGCACACTGCTGCACTAACACTTGCCATGACTGCAATAGAGGGAGACAGAACCACCCTCTTTTAAGGGTCTTTTTAATTAAAACACCAAGCTGAGCAATGGGTGACTTCAGAGCATTTTGACCCGACAAGGAATGACAAGCATGTGGCTGCTTTTAAAATAAACTAATTAATAGCCACTATCTTATCAGTATAAAACTGTCAGCACATGAGGAGGGTGGGCAAACCCAGATGCAAATAATTTGTAAATGAGGCTACGCACAAATGTTACTGCAGCATCAGCAACACACCAAGGAACACACTTTGAAACATCCAGCTGCAAAGGCAAGCAGGAGGGGTCTGGAGCTGATTCCAATTCACACCTCTGGGCTGATTTTAGGGAAAGTTACATCAACAATCTGTTTCAGTGCACCTTGACTCCACCACCAGTATCACTTCAACGCTGCAGCATCACCTGCCAGCCCTCACAACACAGGAAGGGGACCAGAGCTCACCTGGGGTGACAAATCCCCATACTCTGCCCAGTCGAGATACTAACTTTTTAAACACCTGGCTTTCAAAACACTACAAAACCAGGCAATTTCAGAACCAAACAAGCTGGTGCCCCTCACCCAAACACCCTTTCCTGACACACAGTCAGTCACTGTCCCACATACACTAACTGCTCTTTATTCCATATGGGATCCCTTCCCTGTGAGACACTCTTCCAAAAGAATACAACTAAAAGCCATTTCCCTGCTCTTACATTTACACTCTGCATGCAAAGAGGTCCTGCCAAGAGTATCCCCCACCCCTTTGTTCAGCTTCCCACTGCTCTCATTTCCAAGCCTCCAAGGCAACTATAAGAAAGTTTTTCTCCAGTTGTTTTTTCCACCAACTTTGGGATGTTGCCTAACTTTTCCCCAAAAGAATCAGCAAGGAGCCCTTGTTCCCAGCAGAGGAGTACAAGATCAGGAACGTTCTGCTTTCTGGTCCAGCTTGTTCCAGCTCACAGAACGGACCCTGGCTGACTCCAGCCCTGCAGCCCCAGCATCACTTTGAGCTCTTTCCTCTGAGCGTGGTGAGTATCCTGTTTGCCATCCTTCCTGCTGCTCTCTGCCATTAGCATGATAGCATCAGGTTTTCCACTTAAGCTCCCACATCCTTTTCCTGATCAACACGTTGTACAATTGTTCCATTGACCACGCTCTGATGGAAAAAACGTACTGAGCTTGAGCCTCGTCCCCCGGAGGGCAGGACAGCAAGGGGCTGGTTTCCTTCTTCCAGCCTGCTCTGGTGCATTTACACATAACTCTGCCACAGCACCCACCTTCTCAAACAACAGTATTTTATAGGATTTACTTCACTGAATGATAAAGGTGTATAAATGATTTGTGATTTCTGCCTGTAAATATGTGACAAGGTAAGGATACCCACAGAGTCCTGTTTTACAGCCTGGGCAGCAGTGCCAGCAGTCGATGTGTTCCAGCAGACCCAGCACCAGCTCCTGCACTCCTCACACAGCCAGTGTTTCTTCCAGCCACGGCCTCATCCCTGCTGGACAGCTACAGGACTCCTCTGCTCCTACACACAAAGCACGCACAGGAGTCCTTGGCAGAACCGTGCTGTCACTCCTGCCTGGCCTGGCCGTGGTTTTGATTTCCTGCACCAAGTGCTGCCTCCCTGCAAGGGCTTCAGATTTGTGTCTGCACATTCCCTGTGATGTTTTGCCCATCATGGAGTTCCTTTTGTAGGCTCTGGTGTAAACCAGAAGTTACTTGGTGAGATGCACCTAAGCCAACACACAGGGACTAAGTTTTGGCCAATGCATGCCATCACCCCCAGCTGTCAGCCCTGACCTGGAGGTGAGGGCTGCCCAGGGAATAGGCTCTGGTGCAAACCAGAAGTTAACTTGGTTAGATGCACCTAAGCCAATGCACAGGGACTAAGTTTTGGCTGATATATGCCATCACCCCCAGCTGTCAGCCCTGACCTGGAGGTGAGGGCTGCCCAGGGAAGTGTCACTATCCAAGGAGGAATGATGGATATGGCACTCCATTCTCTGGTCAGCTGACAAGGTGGGGATCAGTCATAGGTAGGGCTCGATTATTCGAAGGTATTTTCCAACCTCAGTGATTGTGTGACTGTTGTGAGGACTCTGTCCCAGTGACTCCAGCCATGCTACCACTCCAGGACGGCTGTTTTTAGGGGGAAACTTTGGTCTGTTGCAAAGGGAGAGAAGATGCCGTGCAAACACTGCTCACAAGGCTGGGAGACGCAGCGCCGGGGCCTGACCTGGGCCGTGTGAAGCATGGGGAGCACAGGCACAGACAGACAGACACAGACACACTCAGGCACACCCGGACACCCTCAGGCACACTCGGTTCCTCCAGGAGCGGCTCTCGGGGCGGTGTTTGCGGCCCCGCTGCCCCGAGCTCTCCCGCTCCGTCCCCTCCGTCCCCTCACGGCCGCCGCGGGGTTTCCCTGCCCGCTGCTGCCCCCTGGCGGGGCGCGGGCCCGGCGGCGCCGCGGCCGTTCCAGGCCGGGAGCGGGATCGGGATCGGGAGAGTGACCGGGAAGGGCCCGGCCCGTCCCCGCAGCCTCCACACCGCACGGCTGGGGGTACCTCCGGTGAGCCCGAATCTCCCGTTTTTCCCCATCAGCGGATTCCTGCTCGGTAGAGCCCTCCTGGCAATTCAATGGCTGCGCTGCCCGGACCTAGGGAGAGGCTCGGGCTGAGATTCCCAGTGGAATAAAGAGAAACCCGAAGGGCTGTAGTGCACACGGGAGTGTTTGGACAACATTTCTGGACCATTTAGTGCCCACGGAAGGGAGAAATCCAGAGCCCCGAAAACCTCCCCTATCTTTCCCAGAGAGGGGGCTCCTCCACAGAGTGGGAGCATCCCTCCAGCCTCCGCCTCCCACCTGGGATGGGGATCCCGGGAGCAGGTCCCTGCACAGAAAGGGAGCGCCTGTTGATCCCACAGTTCCCAGGCTGCAATGGGAATTACTCCTTCTAGCCAAGGGCAGGGACACCTTCCACATCCCAGGTTGGTCAAGACCTATCCAACCTGGCCTTGGTCACTCCCAGGGATGGGGCAGCCACAGCTTCTCTGGACAACCTGTGACAGGTTTCTCAGAAGAAAGAATTTCTCTCTAAAAAGACATTTCTGATCCAAATGCATCAGCATCACTTACCATGGAATTAGAAAGGTTCCTGGAAGTCACTGGCTATGGACGCTCTGGAGCAGCTTGGATGCTGGCTCTTGACTTCCCCAGCTCCTGGAAAACCATCTCCTGCTGGCATTGTGGAAGACCACACACTAAGGCAACAGACCTTTGAGTGATCAGGCCACTGGTGGTTACATTTATCAACCTTCTGCATCTCTAAAAAACAAGTATCATGGTATTGTTACTCTGTGGATCAATACCCTTTTGAACACACAAATGACAGGTTTGTCCCCAGTTATGTGACTAGAGAGCAGTGCTTTATTCACACCTGGGGGTCTCCACCTCCAGCATCTGTCCTAACCATGGCAGTCCTTCACCGACAAAATACACATCACTGTATTGGTAGAGCACAAAAAAATCATGCTTTGAGGCAAACTGTTACATGGATATATTTATTGCATTGCAGTCTTAGCAATTTTAAATATAAACATTTATACCTGGAAAGCAGAATATTGCAAATTCAGTATTATCCAATATGTTCATAGCAGCATCAGCTTCCTAAGAAACAAAATGTTTAGGAAGACAGAGAAGGAATTACAAACAAGTTACACCCTCATTTATCACCATCTGACCCAAACATGGAACTGCAGCTGTGAAACAGATATTGAAGTCACCAAATGTGACCTTGAAGACGTCAGTGATTTCAAGACTGAAGAGTGTTTTTGTACCTGATTCCCCACATGGTTTTCGTGTGCCAAGGTGAGGTTAACTAACAGTCACGAGCCTGGAGAGGGCAGAGGGTTGATGTATCTGCATTACCTGACAGAGAGAGTTTTGATAACAACACTTGGCACTTGTGTAGCATTTACCACTTCCCCAGCTCCTCACAAGACAGGCAAGGAGTGCTCTTGGATGTGCTACAGCTGTGGAGCATCAGGGAGAGGGATGAAAATGACCTGCCAAGGCCATTCAGTGAACAAGAGGCAGTGAAGAGAGTGGAATTTGTCAGTCCCTGACTTCCAATTCCATGTCGGTCTGGTGGCTCATGCTGCTCCTCTGTGGCTCCCTAAGGAAGTTTTACAGGTGACTCACTGCTTAACAAGCCCCAGCCCGTGCAACTACAGCGGGTGTGTGCACCATTGAAAAGAGGTCAACCCACCTGTTACCCTTGTAATGCCATTTTAGTTTTAGAGAAACCAAACATTTTTCTGATCTCATCCTCTCAGAATAATATGTCAGCTGAAGACACCTTGGCACAGCTGCACTTTGCTCTGAAGCAGTGGAAATCAGAAGCAATCGCTATAGGAGCAGCTTTCATTTCTTTCCTGAGGGAGAGCACTGATCTTTTGAGAGGAAAAAAGGATGGATATGTTTTCACACAAACTGATCAAACTACTTTTCATTCTAAACGAATACAAGACTGACTGAGAGTCTCAAGTGTACTAATTTTTTTTCAACAAAGTCATCCAGGTGCACACCAGAAAGCTAGAAGCTAATAAGATAGTTATCCAGGAACATCAGGAGGCATTTCCTTCCCTGACAGGCCTTCACTTCCACCAGCTAAGAGCAAGAGCACTTACAGTGACATCTGAAAGGACTTGTAAACATCATGAGACAAGCATCTCTGCTATTTCCCCATTAAAATAGTCCTTTCTCCTGCACCCCAGGAGGCCAAGGAAAACCAAGCCTTCTCCATCCCCACCTCAAAAGGGCAAATTTGCTTAGTTCCTTCTTCTCCCACTGGGTTTCCTCTGCAAAATGTTAAGAGGCAGGATCAAGCATGTCAGTCATTAGGGCTGGAGCCTGGCAGAGATTCCAGGGGCAGTTCAGGTGCTGAAAGACTCACAGCAGAAGGGAGGCTGCAGTCAAGAGCTGGCTCAGCATCCTCCCCTTCATCTGCAGAGCTCAACTGCCCAGTGCTGGCAGGATTGTGCCCAAGGCACAGGTTAGAAAGCCACTTCCCATGTCAAGGAGTTACCACCACCTGAGTAATTCCTTTCCCCTCCTTTGTCTTTGCCTAATATTCCATTTAACACTACTCTCTGTCAGTGTGAAGCCATTCCCCCTTGTCCTGGCACTCCAGGCCCTTGTCAATGGTCTCTCTCCATCTTTCTTTTAAGCTCCCTTCAGGTACTCGAAGGCTGCAATTAGGTCACCCCAAAGCTGCTCTTCTCCAGGCTGAACAATCCCAACTCTCTCAAGTCTTTCCTGGTTTGCAATACTTTAATTACAATCAGAATTTCAAAAATTCTGTAAAAATTTACTTTTCAGCAGCAGCCTTTCCTAATGTTCTAACTTACTTTTCCAATATTATTTCTAGTCAGCAGCAGCCTTTCCTAATGTTCTAACAGACTGTCTTAGCATTGCTATTAGCACAAACTTGAATTTTTTTAGCCAACGTCAAGAAGCGAAAGCATGAACTGAAGTAGTTCTGGGCTGCAGATGCTGCAGACCTCAGCATTCATATTTTACACTTGGCAGTGCAGGCAGGAGAGAAAACATCCTCATATTAATTGGCAGTATTTGCAGTTATGCTCTGAGGCAGACACTGGAATATACCAGAGCAGCTTCTCAGGCAAGAGCTGTCCTGGCTGAGGGAATCACTGCATCTCCTCTGAAAAGCTGCAGACTCTGCCTTCCAGCTTCATCCAGTGGCAGAGCTTGTGGTGTAAGTTGGTGTTTATAACTCTGATCTGTTTAATCAAAGACAGGAAGTTCACCATAAACATCTTCATAAACTCAGTGTTTTCAGTCTGCTGTCCCTGCTCCATTTTCCTTCAAGACTCTGGATCAAATCATTTACATCTGTCTCACTTAGGTCAGTGCCAGTAAGAAACAGAAAGGCTGAGTGTGGGCAGAATGTCGGACAGAATGTCAAATTCAATAAAAATTACACACCTTTTTACTCTGCCTCTTTTTATCCTGCACACCTCTTCACCCAGTGATTCACAGCTGCAAGTGGGTGACTGCAACAACAAACTAGGAAAACCTAGCACTTTGTGAAGGAAAATAAGTAAAAAAAATTTCTTTAAAAGTTTCAAAAAAATCAGTTTACTCCGAAAGGTAATATTAACCAAGATAAATAATTCTTCTGACCAAATAATTCCAAAAATCTAAAGAGAACAGTATGAAAATGAAGAACAGCCAAAGGCTCTTTGAATTCAAAACTGGATGGGGTAACATTCCTTAGGGAAGGGTAAAAAACCAGGGGGCACTCAGGCCTGTTCCTGCTGAGACACTGCCCTGCTGAGGGAATGCTGCAGAAGAAACAATGAATCCAAACACTGAAGGAGAAGAAGCAGATGGAAAACAGCACTCACTGATTAATTCAGTAATCACCTGCAGAGGACATGCTAACTACTTCACTCTAGGTCAGAAAAAACCCTTCCAGGCAATTAACAAGCTGGATGAGTCAATGGAGAGAAGGAACCAAACCCACATAAGATTTTTTCCCCTTTGGCCTTACCTTTTCTACAACCACAGCCCAATGAGTGTTTGATAAAAACAAAGCACCTCTGCAAAAACATTTCCTAAGAAACAGTCCCAGAAATTAGAAATTATTTTAAAACTTCCTCAAATTATCCCAACTCTTCTTTGAAGTTATTGCAGAAAACTGCTCCCTGCAGTAACTGGGTGCCTCACCCAAACACACTTTAAGAACCACTGCTGAGCACCAGGCTGAGCAAAGTCCTAGAAACACAGGACAGGTGGCACCTGTGGATCCTTTCTAGGGAGGTTTTCATATTTGCCCAAAGCTTTTTCACTCTCATGTTGCTCTCTGTTTCTCACTCTTCATTCCTTAGCACAAAAGACTTTGGTGTGTTTGTGCTCACAGCATCACTGCAGCAAGAGATGAAGGGCTGAGAGCAAAAAACTTTTTGAACAAAAAAATTTTATGTTGAGTTTGGAAAAGGAAAACCACAGAAAAAAGCAACCAGAAACAATTAAAAAAAACCACTGAAACCCAAAGCTCATTTGGTTCCAAAGGTTGTTTTCTTCTTTTTTAAAACAGATTTAGGAGAATATTTCAGTGAGGTAGAAGAACCCATTTCAGAACATGACATTCAATTTTATTTAAAGAGCAATGTTATCTGAAGTATTGAACAAGCAAGTGACAACACACCTACAAGATCACTTGCTTCATCACAATCACGATGCTTGAAAGAGACAAAATCCATAAGACAGCATTTTAATAATGCATTTTAAAAATACACAATGCCAGAAAAAGTGGGAAAAGGAAGACATTTTGGAAGATCTGAAGTTGTAGAAGAGGAAGCAGCAGTATTTAGGAAGCAGCTTGGAAATAATGAGAAAAGTGGACAGGAAGGTAGGATACAAATGAAGAACCAAAAAAGAATTCTTTGAATCTAAATTGGAAGAGAGCAGTTTAACCAACTTCACAGATGAGAGGAGGAACATTTTAACAATGAGGTAGTGCAAAAAAAGTAGATAGTCGATAATCCTTAACCAGGTTTGCTCACCAAGGTGATGATTCTGGAAGAACAGGTTAGGGATGATATAAAAATCAAGGCACAAACTTAAGTCTAAGCACCAGCATTTTTCATAAAATGTAAACAAAAAAACTCGTAGATGTGAAGCAACAAACATCTGTAAGGTTTCAGGGAAAAATCCATTATGAAAGGAAACATTGACACTTCCAGCAGCAACTGAGAACTTGGGAAAGTGTCAATCAACAGGAAAGGCAGCACAGCCACAAAGACATTCATGGTAGTTGTATCTTAGTTAATGCACATGGCTTAAACTAGGCAGACAAACAGATTTAAAAATATGAGGTGAAGAAAAGCAAGAATTCAATGAACTGTCACTGTATGTCAGCCTGAGGGTGATCTGACACCCTTTGGTCAAATATGAAAGAAAGAGGAGAGGTCAGAACCAGTGGCCTTTGGTACTAATAGAAAAGGAAGAGAGGAGTCATCCCAAGCAGCTGAAATAAGAACAAAGCTGCCAGAAAACAGAGAGGAAAATCCCCACAACCATAAGGAAGAAAATACTCATTTGTAATAAAAGCTGCTGGGAAATCAGGAGCAGATATAAGCACCTTTTTTCTAGCTTCACATGTTTCTAGTAATTTGTGAGGTTTCTGGTTAGTACATAGAAAGCCAACCAGGAAAGGGTGCAGAAAGCCAGGACAACAAGAACAGTCTTTGTAAACCAGAATTTAGAATGTCCTGAGGAGACAAAGTACTGACAGGAGAAAGAAAAAAAAAAAAAAAGAAGAAAAAAAGGGAAAAATTGCAGAGCATATGAACACAAACATGAACTTTAAGTAAAGCAGGGAGGGCAAACAAGAACCTCCATGAGAAGAATCTTTTCAGTGCCTAGTCTCAGTTCACAGAGGGATGGGATTACAGTAGTAAAGCAATGATTCAGAAGAAGCTGCAGAGAGTATTTAATTTTTTTCTTCTCTTTTTCTCCCTTGATGAAACTATTTTGCCTCAACTGTACTTTTTATTCTGTCCCAGGCTGAACTTGGCTTTGAGCTCAGTGGCTGAGCTCATCAAGCCCCATGTCATATGAAATGTTGACACAAGTTTCAAGCTCCCCCAGAGGCAAACAGCTGCTTTGTGTGTCCAGAATGCCTGCTAAATGATTTCTGTGATTCACCCAAACACCAGACATATCCCTAACGACCAAGCAAGCAGAATGCTGCATCTGCAGCAACAGAAATCCATGTCACCCACAGTACAACCACTCAATTTGAGAACTCAGGGCATCTATATGCAATGTAAATCCTGCTATAAAGCAATTTCCCAACTTCAGCTTAAACACACAGAGCTGCTGCAAAGCACAAGGCAGTTGATATGAATACAGAATAGCAGCATGAAATCTCCTTTGACAACAAAGAGAACAGGCTACATAATGAAACAGCTTCATTTACCCTCAAACTTCTGCAGGTAGGTTTTTTGGAAAGCAGTTCATACCTGCAGAACCCTGGCCTGACCTGCAGTAATTCAACAGCCCTGCTAAAATGAAACACTGATGAGTTGAGTTTGACTTCTATACTTCAAAACCTTTGCAGGCACATCTCTAAAGCTCAACTGGAATTAGATGATGCATCCCTCACGTGGACAGGAAAGACCCATGAAGATTCCTGCTCCATGAGAACTGCTGGAGACACAGCAACTCTGGTTTCAATAGAGGGAGCCTGAAAGGTGTTTAAATACAGGACAGGTGTGCTAAACACAAACACACCTGAGAAAAACCCAATCTTTGCCAGCTTCACTCTTACACTTAGTAGCAAGTGGGTGAAATATAAAAGGATAATTTTCCATCTTCACCCACAGATAAACTCCAAACAGGGAGGTCTCTGAGTCAGCCACATCATCTGCTTGCTGGTAACAGGGCCAAAGCACAGCATTACAAAGAGAGACTAAGCTTTGATAGAAACAAGTTACAGTCTTGCCATCACACACATTCAAAGATTACTTTACAATTAAGAGGTTTTCTATCACACAGAGCATTACAGAGCTAACTATGGCAAAGAGGCCAGTAGCCATCAGCAGGATGTGACTCCAATGTTTTATAAACTGTTTCAAAATTACCATCAGAATTATGTCTGGAAAAGAGGACATCCATGTAACAGCAGCAGATAAACTGTTGGTCTCATTAGCAATTTCCTCTTGATACTACTCAGAATGTGCAAAAGAGCATTTCTGATTTATTGAAGGTCCAGATCTTATCCATAAATGTGTGCCACAAGTAGTTCCTGTAACAGAGTACACCAAAATTCTCTTACAACCCTCTCAATTTAGCTTCTTTTTAAGAAACAGTGGGATCTGTTTCTTAAAACATATCACAGAAACAACTGTGTTGCTGACCTTCTCCTGAGATCCCCAACAGGGATCTAAGGAGGCTGCTTTGGCATCAAGCCCAGGATGCTCAAGTTACAATTCTTTCCCCTGCCTTGAGGTGGCAATGGGAAACCAGCCACGGTACCATCCTACTCAATGACAACTCTAAATAGCAATGGGAGCTGCAGCAGCAAGTCATGCTATCAAATAAATACTCTGACAAAGGCTCAGCCAAGTCAATGTGCTAAATGGACAAGCAAGACATTCTCTCCTCGAATAAAGATCTGGTTTATGTGGCGTGTGAACACCTGCTGATAATCCACCTTGGGCCGCCTCCTCCTCCGGGGCTGGCTCCTCGCTCGGGCCCCACGGGCGCTGGCCCCCTCTGTGTGGGCAGTCCTGCTGCCCACATCAGCTTCACTTCTGTCACCTGGGGTCTTCTTCTCTCCAGCTCTGCCCAAGTGTTTCTGCCTCTCACGCTCCTCTTCTGCTCCTCTCCCTCTTCCAGACCCAGCCTTCAAACTCAGCATATGAGAGTCATTTGTCAGGGCCAGCTCCTGTGAGACAGTCTTTGAGTCAGCTCCCTTCTTCCCCGAGGACTCCTGCAGCTTGAGTCTGTCAAACAGCTGCAAAAGGACAGTTGTATGTATGACCACACTCGTAAAACAAGAGAGGCCGCTTGTTCCACACTTCTACATTGCATTTTCATGTACAGTCACAAATCAGCTCACAAGACACAGTGACAAATCTCCACCAGGAATAAAGACCATGTTTGCTTACCAAAGTCAAACAGTGACAGAAGGTGAATGAGTATCTTGCGTGGTCATGACTGTCTTAATGTGAGCACCAAGGAATTTAATTTTGGGAGCAACACTGCTGTGTTTTTAACTTTGTTCCTTTAACTTTGGTCAGGAGAAACAGAGATACCAAGTTGCCCCTACAGCTCACTTTTCCCCATGTTCTTTTAATGTTGTCAGACAGTTTTAGAGAGATTTCCATCCCTGCATCATGAATCCCTAAGATAAGGGGCCTCCATTAGCAAAGTCTGTACACTGAAAAACAGGGATTTTTTGTGTTCCCCAAAATAAACTAAAAGATGACATGTGGGTATTCTGGGAGGTGAGCAGATCACAAACAACAGAAAAATAATAAAAGCTACATCAGCAGACCCAAAGCACTGTATGAACTCATTAATCTAAGAACACATGGTGCTGAAACAGGAAAAGAAATTGCTTTTACTCTGGCAGCAGACAAGCTTTTATGAAATAATGACAAATGAGATTTTTGGTTAGCCTCTCTCTTCCCAGCAACAGGCTGGAAAGCCAATGCCTATGAGAGTGAGCTAAAGGAACAATGACAACTTGATTATTTTAAACTAATCTTTAAAAGAAGGAAGGGTGGGATCTACCAGAAAACAGATTTAAATGGCAGGAATTTAAAAGCAAACCCCTCACAATGAAACATTTTAAATGCTTTTGTGATGCTTCTCTGATGTTCAAAAGGCCTGGAGCTGTTGCCATTCAATGGGCACTGCCCTGCCACATTTTTTTCCCTTCATTGTTCAGAAGTTCATCTATCATCTCTTCAGTTGTCAACGTGGTAAACAACTCTATTTGCAGCTGGATCCTAGAGAGTGGAGAGCTTTGGAGATCTTGGGCTTCACAGTACCCAGGCTGGAAGCTCAAGTGACCAAGTGTGTTGTTCCTCTGGCTGCAGACATAGACTGTGCCATGAGGAACTTCAGTACCAAAGGGATGCTCTGCCACATTTTCTGGCAAGACAAACACGGACCTGATCAGTCCATGGTGCAAAAAACACACAGAACAAATCCCACATCAAAACCCACACAGTGAGCTTCTAGAAGTTCAGCATGCTACATTAAGCAGTGGCAACAATTCTGATCTGATTCTAAAGTGGAGCTTTAGTAACAGTGAACAACTAAAGTACTTTCAGAAAGATCAGAAAACATTTTGGGTATTTTTTTTCTCAGTTCAAGTTATTTTAGAGTCACCTGTAATAAAAGGAGGTAAAATATTTCAAATTTAATCACAGGTTCCAAATCAATGCTCCCCTTTTCTTTGAAAAAGGAGATCCTAATAAGAAAGAAAACAGCAGATGTCACCTACTCGGGTCAGTGACAGCTGAGGTTCTGCATAGAAGGCTTTGCCCATTACTGGTTTCCTGTAAGTCTCATCCACATCTGTCAGGGCCTAAAAAAGATGAAAGAAATGGAAAGATTGAAATTAAAATAAAACATGAAGCAGCTTTGGACCAGCTTTGTGTCAAAGCATTATGAAATTATGTTCTGAGAGAAAATCTGTCCCAGGAACAAGCTGTGCTTTGGAGCTGGTTTGTTAATCATCTAAATTGTACTGAGGTATAAAAGCAGCAGTGAAGTTCATTCTGCATTACTTGCAAAATCTGTGATCCTTGATTGCAAAATCCTTCCCTCCTCCCCACTTCCAAACTTCTCACACCTCCAGGCTCGGGAATATTTAATAGCTGCTTTTCCATCTACTGTCTTTAAGATCTTCACAAGGTAGAAAACAGGGAAAAGCTTTTGTCACTGGCAGCTCAGGGATGTTAGTGAGAGAAAACAGGGAAGCACTCACCACTACAGAAAGATTGGGTTTTGCAGAGAAAGAAAGCTCTGGAAGCTTCTGATATTCCTCATATTCCACCTTTCTCTGTTCTGATACAACACTATGAAGATGTTGGGAACTCTTCAAAGCTTCTCTCTCACCTAAAATCTCTCTAAGATGGTTGAGAACCTCCCAGATGTACCAGTCCAACACCAAGTTCCACTTAAGTCTGAAACCCAGCACTTGGTACTGGAGCAAATTAGTTTGTGAACCACAAAACCACATTAACATTCCCTGCAGGTCGTTTGCTTAAACCTGTTGCAAATTTCAAGTTTTCAATACAACAGTTACAAATGAAGGGCTGGAGCAATAATTACCATATTCCAGAATTTGTCAAATGCAACCAAAAAGCCTGTGCAGACTCCACGAAGCCCTTTGAAAGTGCGGATGTGGACATTAATTCTGACACCATCTCGGACACAGCGATGGAGCTCCCCCAGTGGGCTGCCTTCATGGACTAGAACAGAAAGAGAACATCACCAGTCTCCATCAAAATACACAGAACCACAGAACAAAATCATAGAATGGCCTGAGTTGGAAGGAATGATTAAAGATCATCTTCTTTCAACTCCCTCCCACAGGCAGGGACAGCTTCCACTAGACTAAGGTTGCTCAGAGCCCCATCCACCCTGGCCTTGAACACTTCCAGGGCTGGCACAGCCACAGCTCCTCTGGACAATCTGTGCCACAGCCAAGAATTTCTCCCTAATATCTAATCTATACCTACTTTTTTTTTTTTTTTCAGTTTGCAGCCACTCCCGCTTCTCCTGTCACTACATATTTTTGTAAAAACTCTCTCTTCAGTATCTACCTATCTAAAAACCACATAGAAATCCACTCTATGTACAAGTATGGCTTGGCACAACACTTGTGCTCACAACAATAGCAATGAAGCCCCAAGCACTGTAGCACACTGTGGTTGCCATTACCAGACCACCAAAACTCTTCTTACAATGGGTAGAGCCAAGACCAGAAAATATGAAGGTTTTGCTTTACATAGCCCACAGCCAAATCAGCCTTAGCTGGAGATCTTTTTGCTACAGTTCAAAAACATGCCAAGTAATCCAAACTGTAAATAAAAGTAGTTGAGAGGGAACAGAAAGCTCACAGGGGCAGAGTTAGTTCCACAGAAAAGAAAAATGCCTGGTTAAGGCTACCTCAGATTAGTTATGAGCTGTGAATAAAGAATTGTAGCAGATTTGTTCCTTTTCTTTACAAGGGGATTTCTGAAACAATGAATGACAAAGATCCTTCAACTTACTAAACTGGACCAGTTTAAACTGATGAAAATGCATTGTTTCAGTCAAGATTTCAGCAGCCAGCTGAACATCCTTCAAAGTCCTACAAGTCTCTGGCAAGGAAATAAAATTACTCTAAGGAGCAGCCAGCAATTAAACCATGCTAAAGCCCAGGACAATAATGCTTTAACCAGAGCAAAAGTGAAGGAATTCAGTAAAACATACAGCTTGCCTGGCTCACACAAGTCTTGTCTTCACACCAGAAATCTTTGCAAGTGTAATTTATCTAGAGGAATAGATATTATTTACAACTTCCACCCATGCCTTGATATCCATTTGCAAACACAGCCCCAGGATTGCTGTACAATTCCTACTAAGAGTTAGACTTGGTCTAAAATCTCACATGGTTCTCCACATTAATAAAATATGTGAGCCAGAGATGACCTCTGACCTTGCACTTTAGGGACTGTACATTCAAGGTTTGATTTGCACACCAGAAAATGCTTCCTGTGAGTGTAAAGTGACTATGTAAAACAGCTGATCTGCAGGACTGGGCTGCAGGGTAATTCATGGCCACAGCAGGGAAATCTAAATCAGTTTCCTCTGAATTAACCTAATCACATTTATTTTTTGAGATCCATTGTCTTCTTGCCAGCCCTCTCCAGCTGGATGACTGCAGGAAATTGGTTTCACACGGAGCATAATCTGTCTCAGCACCTCCCAGCCTTGCCTAGGGGGTCTTTCCATGAGCCTCTGTCTCCTTCAGCTGAACTGATAACAAACATGTTCTGGATTGACAGATCCATCACAGGAACCACAGATGACACCACCACGATATCAAATTGATGCTTCCAATCAGAAAACAGTATTTTTTCTAACCAACCATGACAACTTACATAATAATTTAAAATCCAGACTTATTTTTGATTTTAAGTTCCAATATTTCCTTTTAAGTAGGAACTCTGTCTACAACTTTTTACAGAAATCTACATCCAACCCTTATTTTCAACTATGCCTCTGTCTCTCAGCACCCAGGAAAACACTACACAGCTCCACCAAATCTACACTCTGCCCACCTTTCCTTGCTGTGTAAGGTTCTGGCTCCTCCATGGCAAACTTCCAGCTTCATCTGAGCAAAAGGGCAGAACATACTATCCAAAAACCTCTCAACAACTTGATATTCTGAGAAAAAAATAAAACCAGCAAGGCAAGGCATTTATTTTTGGAACACACCTCCTCTGCAAGCACCAAGGGCTGTAACGAGCAGGCTCTGCACACAACTAAATCTGCCTGTGCCATCTGCTTTGGTACAGACCAGCATGAACAATGTTTCAATAGACAGGGAAAAAAGTTACCCAGTGGGTACTCAAAATCCAACCCTTACCTGGATAAAAAAAGCACGTGCTTAATACCAGAACTCTGAAAAATTACTCCAAAACTACTATAAGTAGAGGGCAAGCACCTAAAAAATGTGAAAATAAAGATCTAAACTCCGGTTAAGTTCAAGTCCTTGCCCTCAGGGCAGACTCTTATTAAGAGGCAAGATTAGAAAAACCTCAAGAGAAAAGCTGAAATAATTCAGAACACTGTCAAACACCTTTCCACCTGCCCTGCACATGAATTCTCTGCCCCTTGGTGAATGCAAATTGATGATAAATAGCTCCTCCTGAACTGATCCACACAGTCCAAGTTCCAAACATCTGTGGTGCAGACATTCCCCCAGTTACAGGAAAAGCACACGACTTTGGCTATAAATCACTCTTAAAACACCCCAGGCTGCTGAATAGCACTTTCTGTATCAGCTGTGCCAGACCTCTTTGAAGTCCAGATATGGATGTATGGATATTACGTCGGATATTAAGGAGGTGTTCTTAATTGTTCTTAATTTTTACAAGTTTTTTTTTTTTTTTCAATTTTCATTACCAGTGCAAACTGAGATATTTTTTATTAGGATCTGAAATCAACATTTAAGGTCAGTTTTCTGGAAATCCTGGGCCAACAGAACCTCTGCATTTGTGCAGAACACTAAGTGTAATACTTAAGATCACACAGCAACTATAGCAATGAACACATTGTGTTCTAATGTCTAAGCAAGAAAAAGGTTTTGCCTTGGGCATTCAGAATTGAACATTTTGGGCTTTGCCTTTTTAGAAAAAAAATATTTAAGGCGATGGTGCAAAGATAATTTGATTCCACAATGAACCCCAGTGTTTTTAATTAAGTGCACTAAAGTTACATCTCACCTGCCATTTGATTCTTGGTGCGAGGGCACAAGTAGCACCTCTTCATTTTTAGGGGATGTTTACCCTGACCGCACACACAACAATTTTACAAGAAATACGTATCATCATCACAGCTGATGAATTTAAATTTACATCACAGCTACCTCTCACCTCAATCCACTGCTCTGCCATCCTGTTACCAGAAATGCCAGTATTTCTGCCTGCAGGATGTTTGGTTAGCAACCAAGTAACAGCAGTGTGTTACAGACTTTCCCTGTGGTTATGGTTAAACTACATCCTGGACTGACCCAAGTATCAGTCATGGTCTAAAACAGTACTTTTGAGAATATAGCAGTGTCTCATCCTTTTTCTCCTTAAAACCAAGAGGATGTATGTAATTCACCAGTTAACAGAGCAGAACATCACTACAACAAGTCAGTATCATCTCTGTGTAAGCAGCTCTGTGAAAAGCTGTTCCTCATTCCCGCACACCATTTCAGAGAATCACGGAATGGTCTCGGTTGGGAGGAACCTAAAAGCCCACCTTGTTCCAATCCACCTGCCATGGCCAGGGACACCTTCCACTATCCCAGCTGGCTCCAAGCCTCATCCAACCTGGCCTTGGACACTTCCAGGGATGGGGCAGCCACAGCTTCTCTGAGCAACCTGTGCCAGGGCCTCAGCACCCATCAAACGAAATCATTGCCCCCACACCACCCACACCTCTGTCACCCAACCGCTTCCGCCAGCCATCGCTCCCTCCTCACCCCCAAACTCCCCCAAACTCCACCGCAACTCCACGCCGGCCCAGCCGCAATCCTCGACGCAGCTCAGCACGACCCCGGCGCTCACAGCCTCCGCCTCCCCTCAGCCCCGGCTCCCTGCGCCCGCCCAGCCCGGGGCCGCGCTGCCCGCGCCCTTACGGGGCATCCTGGTGAGGACATTGCGCGGTGCCCGCCGCCGCCGCGTCGCCGTTCCGCCTTCAGCCGCCTCCTGCTCGGGGTCCGCGTTGACCATGAGGCTGCGGAGGCGCTGGATGCGCTCGGGGTCGGGAGCGGGCCGGCCCCGGCGGGACGCGCGGGCGGCGGGGGCACCGCGGCGGCCGTGCGGGCGGCGCAGGCCGCGCTGGAAGCTCTCGTACTCGGCGAGGTTGTTGAAGCAGGGCGCGGCGGGGAAGGGCAGCGGCGTGCGCGGCGAGTAGAGCGCCAGCAGCGGGTCGAAGCGGCTGGAGCTCACATCCAGGCGGCCAGGGCTGGGCGAGCGGCGGCGGGAGCCTCGCGGCTCCGCGCTCGCCGCGCCCGCCTCGTCCTCCTCCATGCCGGGCTGCGGGCGGCCGCAGCGCCCGGGGCCGCCGCCAGGGGGAGCTGCCGCTCAGCGCCGTGGGCCTGAGGGCGGAGCGGCCGCCATGGGCGGGAGGGACCCGGGAGGGACCCGGGAGGGACCGCGGGGAGCACGGAACCTCCCTGCTGCATCCGGCACCGGGGAGCGTCCAGCAAAGGCCGCAAAGATGGTGAAGGGTCTGGAGCATCTCTCTTTTGTAAGAGACGCTGCGGGAGTTGGGCCTGTTTGGCCGAAAAGACTCAAAGCGGGGTTTCAAAAGGATGGTGGCAAACAATTCGCGGTGACAGGACGAGGAGCAGCAAACACAAGAAATTTCACCTCAAAATGAAGAAGAACTTTACGTTGAGGGTGGCAGAGCACTGGAACAGCTGCCTGGGAGTGGAGTCTCCCTCTCTGGAGACATCCCAGATCCACCTGAACACGTTCCTGGATAACCCGCTCCAGGTGTCCCTGCCCTGGCAGGGCAGGTGGGCTGGATGGTCTCCAGAAATGTCCCTTCCAACCCTGACAAATCTGTGATTATTTGCAGTTACCCTTCACTGGTGCAACCCTCCCCTGCAGCCCAAGCTGGGGACCGTCCCCGGATGGGGGACCAAAGCCCCCTGCCCCAGGCCATGAAATCCACCTGGGCAACTGGCGGTTGCAATGTCATTTAATGCGCAAAAAGATACACAGGGCACAGTAATTTCACTGAGGAACAGCAAGGAAATGCTTTTTTATAGGTTTTACTATAATGATTCACCATCTCCATTACTGTTTCATAACAGGTTCCTGTACCTTTAATGTTTCTTGTTATGGCAATACATCAGCCACAAGTTGTTCACCTTCAGAAGAAACACTTCTTTCTTCACTGGCTCCCAGTACAGGACTCCTGCACAGAAATACCCGTGTGTTGTGTGTGCCACCAACACCAGGCTGCTGCTTGAGCCTTGGGAATAGCTACTTTCCCCTACTGCTGCAGAGTCATAGAAATGCACATCTTACACATGAAGATACCACAGGGAGTTTCTTTCTCTAGCATTTATCTTAATACAAATTAAAGGCCATGGTTGTACAGATAATCCTGATCATGGTTCCAAAGTCTGCATCCATATGTGAACAGCTATGTTGACTTGTTACATATTATTGTAAGAATGAGTTAATTAGAAAACACTATGACCTAATACAGACCTGTTTTTTATATACACACACAATGTACATACATAAATATACTGTAGGATGTATCAGGCAGCCATAATATATAACACAAAAAACCTATATAATACTTTCCAACATAAATCATGGCTGCCAAATTATTTTTTTAATCTTTCATTTGTTACCAGGCTGAGTAAATTCAGCTGTTACCAGTTCTGGAACAGCTGCTTCGTATGTAATGTCCAAAGTCAGGCACCAAGCAGTAACACAGAATTTCAAAGTCAAGTAAATTGCATTTATGTTAGAAGATAAAAAACCAACAAAGTTCTTATGAGCAAATAACTGGTGCAATGATTCATTCTGAATCATTATCTTACCATCAAGCCACATCCTCTTCTTAGGAATCACACAGCCCATTCTACAAACTAAAACCAAAATACATTCTCTCATTGCATGTACTTAACCAGTACAGAGAAGTAGGGGGGAAGCCCTGTGCTATTATAAACTCACAGACTCATTGCCTAATCTCAGGAACAACTCACAAAGTTGAAGTTTACATCAGCACCTGGTCAGGGTTTGTTTTTTTTTTTTTTTAAAAACCACCAAAACCATATTGCCTTAAATGTGTAAGTTCTTCTTCAAGAAGGGGAAACAGAGTAGGCTGATAAGAGAATTCACAGGAATCTAACTCAGTACTGTGATCTTCTTCAGTCACACTTGATTCTTTCTATTTTTATGGCCATGTCTTTGTTAGCAACAACTTGCCCAGTTACTGTTCTGGATGCTTTTGCAACCAGCTTCTTTAAAATCAGTAATAGCCATATAAGCACCTATCATTATAGCTGTATTTCTACACTAAAATCGGTTATTTCCCTCAAATTCCAATTACACTGGGAAAAACCCCTCTCCATGAGCAGAAATATTTCTGCTCTGAGAGGTCAATTTTGACAAAGAGTCTTAAGTGACAGTTAAACCAGAACAGAACTGTGCATGGAGCAGGCAACACACACTCCTCCCTTCCCTCTAACAAACGTGGATTGGCAGCACTGCTCTGTCTGTGTCATTCCCAGGCAGATCAGAAAGCAGCAGCACAAATTTTTGTTGGCTCCCTCTTTCCAGGCACCTGGAATGTTCTGCTGTGTTGTGCTGTATTTTTTTTTAAAATATGCTGTGTTGTGCACAACAGGAGACAGGTGAATTCCCAGGCCATGGAATACGAGGAAAGATATCCACCCATGTCCTAACAGAATTCCAGCCTGTGCAGTACCTTTATTATTAACTTCACTGCTTGGAACTGTCACCACTTACTAGTTCAAGTCCCAGGAATGAGAAAGGCCACATAATAAAATACAGCAGGGAAGGTACTATTATTTATATTTTTTAAAAGTATAAAAATCCTGTACATTTGACAAATACTTTTAAAATCAAGCATAGAAACCTGCTGGGCTACTCCACTGCATTTCAATAAGAATCAGACATCAGGCAGCTGAACTGTTTGTCACTCATCTGACTAAACACACCAGTCTTGAAATTTAATACTAAATCCCAAATGAAGTATTCTGGTCCATCTCAGTTAAAACAAAAATCAAACTAATAATTTTCTGTTCAAATATTCAGGCTTTTTTATAGTTCAGCAGTACAATAAAATACCTCATTGTTTAAATGCTATAGAAATACACGAAATTTCTACATACTGTTTTTACAAATACACATGTACAAGGCAGGAACAGTCTTAATTCATGATGAGTTCTTAACATTCAAAATATAGTATGATTTTAGCCTTCCATGTGGGCATATCCTTGTATGTCAGACAGCACCAGTGTCTTCTTTTTAGGCAGCAACAGTGCTAAACCCTTCTGTAGCTGCTGAAGAGGGTTCCAGGTCAAACTCTGCCAGCCACCATTTGTATTCCTCACTTGCCAACAACCCAAGCAGAGCAAAATGTAAACTACCAGTTATGCTCATCAGATATCAACTATCCTCAGCCAGAATCTCAGGATATTCCTCCCAGAACTGGTCCCCAATGATGTCACAGTGCAGGGGAACAACTTTAGTCTTAGTACGGGTCACTTCCACTTCTTTTTCTTCTTCTTCCTTTGGCAGTTTTATTTTCTTAGTGATGACTTCATTAATCTGAAAATGACACATTAGCAGATATAAAAGGCTCCAGAGTGGATTAAATAATTCTAATGAAAAAAACAAAGGACAGGAATTTCTCCCACTAAATCAATGATGCAATCGTAAAATAATGAACATTTACAAGTTATCTTAAAGCAGAAAAGGACTAAGCCAACTATGAGCTGAGCCACCTTATTGAACAGAAGTTTGTAATTCCTTTGCCATGGATATACTTGGGATCTAATCCTGGGAAGGGCCTGGCCCCAGTGATACACACATTGTCATCTGTTGATACATGTTTCATCTCAATAGTCATAATTTGTATCTAAGCCAAACTGCAGAGTCTGGTTTTTATATTATGCTCATAGAAACAGCTCTGAAAAACATCTCCAAAACAATGAGTCATCTTACACACACTGATATGGCAAATATAGTTAATTTTAAGATATATTTATTCCTATACATACACTGGAGATACATGTGGTGCTCTTACAGCACAGTCTGTCTGCCACACTGTAACTGTTTAAAATATCAGCCCAAAGCAAGTGGCAATAGGGTTTTTTACCTTCTGCCATATTAGCACAGTTCCTTTTCTATACATCAAAGGTTCATTGTTGTAGTTGATGTTGAATTCAGAAAACAAGATTTCATTCTTATCTCCAGCCAAAGTTCCCTGAGAGGAAAGAAAAAGAAAAATACTCTTAGAGAAAACAAACAAATTATATCTCTATGATAGAGGAGGGATCAATACTGGAAAGAAGACAGACATTTGTAAAGGTTCTTCACCTTTACGTCACAAGATTTAATTACTTTTCTCAAGAGAGGAATTAATTCCAAGAGGGTTTTTATTACATTTTCAAGACAAATGGAAGACAGTCAACAGATTCCAGGAGAAAACAGGAATAATCTGCTGAAGTCTGCACAAGTCAAAACACAACAGAAGGGACTGGCAATCAACAGGACCTGAATTCTGCCATTTTTCCTCATGTGTTTGGAAAGTGAACATTTTATGACATGTCTAAGATTTCTGAAATTGCTAACTAAGAACTTAAACCCTGCTAATACTTGACCAAAATGACAGTATTTGCTAGTGATATTAATATCTGCACAACTAAAGAAGTTGTTGACTCCATCCACAAAATTATTACAGTAAGAACAGACAAGCCAGGGCTGCTGGGCAGGCAAGACACTTTGCAAATCTTATGATTTCATTTTTAGCTGTAAAAAACCATGACTTGAGCAGACTCTTACCCGGAGCCTCTCCTGTGCTTGCCCTGGTGTCAAACCACCTCGCTGCACAAGCATCCAGAACACTGTATTATAAAGGTTATTAATATGGCCTAGAGAAAACAGAGAAATGAGTGTGAGGATGGTTATTTACCAAATCTGAGTGACTACTTAGGAAAAAACAGCTTTATTTCCAGAGCTGTAGCCAAGAAACAGCCAAGAGTAATGGGGCATTAATATAATCAGTTTCTAAAGATGACACAATGTTGCTTATAATACATTTTTAAGATACTGTATATCATGACTAGAAGACAGATTTCATAAATGAAAAAGGCACAGCAGAGGCTGAAGGATGTTTATGTATAATGTAAATTATTTTCATTTGACAGTAGGGACTAGGTACTGACAGAGGTCTACAGACAAATCCAGTGGTCTGTTCTAACATGGAATGTTCAGCACTTTTGATTAGTACGTGCTGTGAAACTGAATATTCACATCCCTTCATTAAAGATTACCTAGGCTAAGCCAAATCTGAACATCAAAATTAATTTATTAATTCTATTAGCAGTTCTAATATTTCTTGTGCTGAATTCACTCTCGGGATACAATAAATTTAGTTGTAGCCTGAACACTCCAAATTTCAGCCAGTACCCATACAAAGCCCAGAACAAATGTAATACTATTGAAAACTATGACCCTACCTGTTCTTTCACTGACAACTGTATATACAAATACACTGGCAGAAAAGACATTTCTATTCAGAGAAATGAACTCAACTGCACAAATCTCTCTTTTCTAGGAACACTTACAATCTGCTTGCCTCCAGCTGAGGTAGTCCTTCAAATTCTGGTTGCTGGGATACAACACAATTCGTCCATCAAATCCTGGTGGGTACAGAAGCTGCTGGTCCTTAAAGTAATCCTTCCAATAGAACACGTAACTTGAGGAAAACTGGGAGACCACATGAGTCATGAACTTACTTGCAAACACAGAACAAGAGGAAAAAAGAAAGAAATACATTAGTGTTGTTATATATCTGTGCTTATCTGAGGTATCAGTAGTGGTAACTCTAGTGGAGGAATGGCACAGAGATTTCTGAACAACAGAGGTACTGAGAATTGCAACATTTTCTTAAAGCATGGCTGTTTATAATGTTTTGATTGTTTAAGTTGTTTATATAACTTTTATATAAGCTCTGTATTACTGAACATATTTTCCTGAAAGATACGTGTAAAGAATCCACATTAAAAACTTGAACTAACTGCAGTGTAAGCACCAGCCCTCCTCCTAACCTCTGTGTGTAGATAAAGACAAACTTGAAGAAAAATTATAAAGAGATGTTAAAAACAAATTCACGTCAGGATCAAAGCAGCAGTTACCTTGCTCTTCTTTTAAACCACCTGCTCTTCTTTTTGAAAACAAAACTATATTCATCACTCTGTCCATAAGCAATAGCAATATCCTCCAGTTCTTGCATCACTGTTTGGGCACACTTGGTCATCAGGTGCAGAGCACGGTCATCATTTGGCTTTTTGAATTCATGCTGCTCAGAAAACCTTCAAAGCAAAAATGGTTGCATAAGAGTCCCTTAAAAAGCTAGTAAAAAATGCTAACCTATTCATTTTCCTCATATTTGCTTTATATGAATATTGATTTCCAGTATTCTGTCAATACTGACAAAAGAATTCTCTCCAGGTCTGAAAAGCAAGAACAAAAATCCTCATTATCCACTCTGGATAACCCATTCTCTTTCCCACCAGTATCTGACCCTAACAAGTCTTTCAAAGCAGCTGGTTTATGTATTTTAATTGGAAATTGGTAACAAATGCTACTTTCTGTAAACTCTTTTTCTCACGGGGTGTCTTTAATACAGAGTCGAGTAATGGTAGCATTATCAATAAACTTGTCAAAACTCAAGAGCTTTACCAAAACCAGAGATAATATCCCAGCAAAAACCTGTGTTATCTACCAGCCGAGGGAACTGTGCCCCATTTATGCTGAGGGAAGGCAAATGCCACACAGCCACTGACTCCAAACACCAGTACACATCCCTGGACAGCAGCTGCTGTCCCTCCCTAGCACACCCAAGGACCACTCCCCACCATCCGGCTCTGAAGCCGCCCGTGAAAACAAAATCCCGGTGGAATTCCGTGCCCTGGAGAGGCCGAGTGGGGGACACGAGGATGTCTAACCCCGCACCTGCCGACTGACACAGGCCGGACCTGCTCAGTCCGCACCCGCGGGGTCCCCGCACGCCCGCCCGGCCCTGCCCGCACCTGTGGAAGTTGCGGCCGTCCAGCCGCACCACGATCCAGCAGTTGGGCAGCACCGTGTCGTCCGCCTCGAAGTCCCGCACGTACTCGAACTTGCTCTTGGCCATGGCGAGGCCGCGGCAGCCGCGCGGGGAGCTCGGAGCGCAGCGGGCAGCGATGGCCGCGGCCGCCCGGCAGCGGCGCAGCATGACCGGCGCGGAAGCGGAAAGAGCGGCGCCCAGCCCTTCTGGGCGGCCCGGAGCAGCGCTCGGTGGTGCCGGCGGAGGGCGGGCGGAGCCGGCGGGCGGAGCCGGGGCCGGGGACTCGTGCGCTCCGGTCCGAGCGCGCCGAGCAACGAGCACGGGATGGGCGGTCGGGGCGGCCCTACCGGTGGGCGCGGGACGGGGGGACAGCGCGACCGAGCCGGCGGGGCTGGGGCTCGGTGCGCGCCCCGCGGTTGGTGCGGGATGCGGGTTCGGTGCGCGCCGGCGGCGCGGGGCCGCGGGGAGCGTTGGCGCAACGGTGGCGGCGGCCGAGGAGCGGCGGCGGAGCGATGGAGCGCAGGGTCAGGCACTGCCGCTTCCGCGCCCGGGCGAGCCCCGCCTCGCCCCCCAGGCACAGGGAGGTCGTGGGGCCCCTCGGAGGGCTGCGCGTCCAAGTGCAGGAGCACCCGAGCCGGCCCGGGCACAGCGAAGGAGCGGCGAAGAAGAGCAGGTGCATCTCGGCTCCGGCGGCGGTTGAGAAAGAGGCCCGGAGTGCTATCAGGAGAGAAAGGGACCACGAAAGGGGCAGCGGTGACCGCCAGAACGAGGAGAAGGTCCTGGAGCAAACTGGGAATAAGTCCTGGAAAAGACCTGCCGTCCAAACGGAGCGACCCAACGTGACCTATGAGGCCCGCCCAGTGAAGGTGGAGAAGAACGATGCCCCGGCTGGATCCCTGTGCGAGCTTGGGAACCCTCCTCAAGATCAGAATATCCCGGTCTTGTTTCAGTCCTTACCTCCCAGGTCCCACGTACAGCTTCAGGGCCCTCTTTCCTCGCAGCTGATGCATGTGACTCCAGTGCCGGTAAAACAAGTGCCAGTTCAATTGCAGCCTCTACTGCAGCGGCCAAAGATTGAAACAAAAAATGTTCCCCTCACAGTCCTGCCCTCGGATTCAGGTATTACGGTCAGAAAGAGCTTGCAGGGTGACTGGTTATCAGGCAGGAGAACACAAGTGGAAAGGTCATGTTCGAAAACCATCCCTTTGCATAAGCTGGGTTTAGCACAACTCTTGCACAGCATAAGACACAAAAGCATGGGAGCACAGAGTTCTGTAGTGGTTTGTTACAATCAAGGCAGTTTTGTCACATTCCTCCCTGTCTACATGAAACCCCTTAGGACAGCATTCAGAATTACACTGAGTTGTGATTGCAGTTTTAAGGTCAGGAATCTGCTTGATTTTTAAAGCTATAAAGTGGTCATATATCTCTCTGAAAAGCTCTGGACTGGTTAAATTAAGAGCATTTTGAAACATCTATATTAGAAGTTTTGGGTTTTTTTAATATCTAGACATTCAAAATTAATTACTTAAGCAAGGTCTTAAAGACTTTTTCCTTTTATCAGTGATGTGAAAGAGTTAATTTTTAAACCTTTTCCAGGAGCAAATTGCTTGCTCAGGGATCAGTTTTAAGGACCTGTGGATTCATCATGTTGCCAGCTCAATTTAAATGCAGCCTGTGTTTACAAAGAGCCAAAGCCAGGTATCACATAACAATCATTTGGAAACACATGTTCCTCCATGAGTGCCCAAATCTAAAAACAGGAAAAAAAATATATCTCAAAAATAACCCAATTCAACAAAACCCAAGGAGAAACCCAAAACAGCACCAGCCACGATTGAGAAGGCAGGGACTGCAGAACACATGTTCCTCCAACAAAATGAGTGCCCAGATCTAAAAACAGGAAAAAATATATATCTCAAAAAAACCCCCAATTCAACAAAACCCAAGGAGAAACCCAAAACAGCACCAGCCACGATTGAGAAGGCAGGGACTGCACAGGTGTGGGACTAAGCAGCCTCCCCATCCTTAGTGCTAGTCCCTGCATCCTTAGGGTTTTGGTTACGTAGTTCTAGTGGTGCTAATAAATTTGCAGTGGTGTGGTCTGTGCTATGCAATGATTAGTTTATCATTTCATAAGAAAACAAGCCAACTGAAATCCAAACTAGTGTTAGCAGTCCCTGTTTATATCCTTTTTTTTTTTTTTTTTAATTATACATAGCAAAAGCCAGGTAACTGATTCCTTGTGCAGTGACTCAGCAAAGGGCAGTGCAGGATTTTGTAGGAACTGCTCTCCAGATGTGCACTGAGTTTCATCTGTTCCAAAGCTCCGGTGATGGTGTTACCAAACACCCTGCGGGTGTGATACTGAGTGTGAGCTGCTGTCTCCCCTGGAAGGTGATGATCTTTCCTTGCCTTGTTGCACAGGGATGCCAGACACTCCATTCAGCAAGACCAAAAGCGGCCGTGTGAAGCGTCCCATGAACGCATTCATGGTGTGGGCCAGGATCCACAGGGCTGCAGTGGCCAAAGCCAACCCCGGGGCCAACAACGCGGAGATCAGCGTTCAGCTCGGCCTGGAGTGGAGCAAACTCACTGAAGAGCAGAAGCAGCCCTATTACGAGGAAGCTAACAAAATAAAACTGAGGCACAGGGAGGAATTTCCTGGTAAACATCTTAGTTATTTACCTGAATGATTTAGAAGTGCAGGGCTTTTTGGAAAATTGATCTCTTGCATTACGGCAGTTAATAAGAGATAGGGAAAAAAGTACAGATATTTCAAGCACACAATCCTTCTGGGTGCTTGAAATGATGAATTTTTTAAAGCATCCAAAATGCTGGTGCTTAGAACACTGCAGATGCAGAAGCTTTTTTTGAATGCTTTAATAGTCTAATGGCCAGAGAGTGAGTTTGTGTGGCCTGCTGCATCTGGGCAGCTCCAGAAACAGCTGCCCAGGTGGCCTGTGGTGACACATGTGTCCGTTTCTTAAAAGCAGGAAAGGGAAATGTCACAGGAAGCACAAACAGCATTGTATTCTGTGGGATTCTTCAACATGTAGACTTCAGGTTCCCACATAATGGTGTAGAAAATGTTTCACAGCCTTTTGTCAAGTGTTAAAATTTGTACCCTTAACAATTTCATTTATCCAGAAGATAACAGAATGTAAAATACTTTTAAAAAAAGCTGTTGAGACACCAGGTATTGTGATCCTTTCTCTCTCTGTTGTCATAATGCTGCTTGTTCATGATCCTTCCTAATCTGTCATAAACAAAGAAAAGAGCATCACTCTCCCTCTCACCTTGCTTGTTTCAAAAAAAAAAAAAAAAGTTTAAAGTTGTATTAAGAGTTAACCTGTGTAAGAAACCAAATAGCTCAGTGTAAATTCATAATATATTCTTATGACTGTTAGTGTTTGGTTAATGTTGTCAGGCAAAGGCAAACCTGCTCTTCCACAATCTGTCCAGGGTTCCCAGTGGATATTTTCAGTTATGTCTTGTAACCTGCAGATATACATAAGACTTAAGGGGTTAAGGAAACCATAAGGAAAGACCACATTTTGAGTAGCCATGGTTTTCCTCCACACTGCCCACAGTATAGTGAGTGTCATGTTCTTCTTAGAACAGCTGGGCCACATAATTCCCCAATGTTTGGTGGGTTTTTTTTGTCTCACAAGCAGCTACTACTTGGTAACTTCTAAACAATACCCAAATATTTCTGCTTCATTTCCATCTCCAGTAAAATTCCCCATTTCTAGCTCACAGAAACAAGTGGAGCATTGCCATTGCCTCAAGGAGCGGGTTTTGGATTTGTCTTATCAGATCCTTCAGAATTACAGATAGCATAGCTTTAGATAAATAATTAAACCATCCAAAATATTGGATGTCTGCATCTTTTTTTCATCTCTGACAGGTTGGGTTTATCAGCCAAACAAAAAGAAGTGTTCTCCACCACCTGGCTCCGCTGCATTTTCGGGCACTTCCCAGAGTACCATCACTACAAATCCAGCTGGCACCCTTCCCTTCTCATCACCTACTTATTCTTTTGTCAACACCAGTGTTAAGAACAGTATTGGACGTCCAGTCTGTGAGTTTTCAGTAGTGAATTATTTTAAAAATTCAGAATTTACCTGTTCCAGTAGTGACAAGGCAAGGGGGAATGGCTTCACACTGAAAGAGAGTAGGTTTAGATTAGATGTTGGGAAGAAACTTTGCTGTGAGTGTGAGGCCTTGGCACAGGTTGCTCAGAGAAGGTGTGATTATTTACCAACACTTCTTTCTACTTAAGATGCTAAGCTACAGCTGCTTCTTTCCCTTGTTTGGTCTCCACCTCACAGATACCCTGGAAGGATCCTTCTTTTTTACAAAAAGTCCACACTGGCAGTGAAGTAGTGTAAGAGCTCCCAGACCAGTGCAAGAGCTGATCTGCATATTCCTTAGAGAAAGAGCTCTGGCTCTGTCAGTGCAGGGATAGTGGATTTCACCTGAGCAAACAGCTCAGATCCAGGCAATGGCATTTTCCTCTTTAAGCATACTGGAAAGGACTGCTTTCTTTGCAATGAGACAAGAAAATGAAATGCCTGATTATTCTGTGTGGTAATACTTGGAGATACTAAAACAAAAGAATGCTCAGCTTTGTTCTTATGAAGTTCTGAGTTAGTGATGTCTGAAAATTGCTATGCAATGTGTTGTGAAATCTTTCCCTATAAAGGCAGTCCTGTTGATGAGGTGTGATTTGAAAGTGTACGTTGAAGTTTGTGCTCTGCAAAACATTTCAAAGTAAAAGTGTCTAGTGGGTACATTCATTGATGAAATAAGAAAACATATTGGGGATTAGGGTGGTTTAGGCTCCTCAGCACACAGATTTGTTATAAATTTGGCTCACTTCACATCAGTAGACTTGTGAGGTCTTCTGAGCTGAAGGCACACTCCATCCCATTGGTGGGGCCTTACTAGGACAAAACAGAGCAATGGACCCACATCAGCCACTTCCTTCCGCCTGGCACATCAGTGAGTGAGTGAGTGCAGTGTGAGGTCTTCTGAGCTGAAGGCACACTCCATCCCATTGGTGGGGCCTTACTAGGACAAAACAGAGCAATGGACCCACATCAGCCACTTCCTTCCGCCTGTGGGTTTCTGTGCAACGAAGCTTTCATGTGTGGGCTCCAAAACCATCTCTCAGAATGGTGCCACATTAGGTGTATGACATGAGTTGCTGGGAAATGTTTCAGGGGGAATTATTCTGTACCCAGAAATGCTGTGGTTTGCTGTCATGCTGTTTATCAGAACTCTCAGTTCCTGTCTGATAAGTAACTGTTTTATTTCCTGAAGGTGAGTCTCCTGCAATCCGTCTGCCGGCTTCTTCCATCCAGCACGCTGTGCCCATGACCCTTTTCCAGACCACAGCTGCAAGCACCACCTCAGTGGCTGTTGCAGTTCCAACCCTGCCCCTGCGCTCTGTGGTTTCATCACAGCACTTTGCTGAACCTGCTCAGACAGAAGCTTTTGTATCACCTGGGCTCAATTTCTCCCTGAAGAGACCTGCACCCGTTTTCGCTGAGAGCTTCAGCAACAGAAACCCAAGTAACATCAGCAGCACTAGTGGCAGGTTTTCTGTCTCTAACAATGAGATCCCAGGGATTTCTGTTTTTCCTAGAGGCATAGCTCTTCCCCAGGCTACCCCTTTTATTCCCTCACCTGCCTACGTGTCTGCTCCCATTGGACAACCAGCCAGTTTGTTTGGAGGAACGCCTCAGTTTCCATTTTGCCACCCTTCCTTTATACCTGGACCTCGCTGTTTCCCCTCAAGGTAATGAAACCATTTCAATACCAGTAAGAAAAAATGCTGACAGGCAGAGAATCTTTTCACTTGCAGACAGCAGGTGGAGCATTCAGAGGGAAAGAAGCTCTGACCTTTCTGTAGCTGCTGTGGGCTGGGACCCCCTGCCCTCAGTCTGCTCGTAATACGTGCCCAGTTACTGAAGGCTCCATAGAACTGTTGCAGTAATTGGCACCCCCAAGGCCATGGAAAACAGAAGTATCTTCTTTCCTTTATGGGTCTAAGTGCAGTTGATTTCAGCAGAAGAGCATTAGGTAGAGATAATGTAAATATAGTTTGAAAATGGTCAGATAGAATTAACGTGGGTGTGTCCTGGAGGTGTCTCCTGGGTACACTGTGATTGCCATAAGTACTAATATTTCTGAAACCCAGCCTGGTGGAAGTGTCTGCAGAATTCCTGTGTAAGTAGTAATTCCTAGTTCTTCCTTTTCAGTCAATCAGAGGTCCCCTAATCAAAGAATTTCCAGGCTAACAGATGTAGTGTCCTGTGGGTGTTTGTGTGTGAGCACGCACAGGACGCAGCAGTGCCCTGGTGCAGGTGGCAGCTCAAACACCAGGCATCTGATGCTTATTCTTTACAGGGCATCATTTTGCTTTCATGACTCTGCAAGAGCAAACCTAACAAATTATTATGATTTTTAGACTTAAATTTTGCCTGTTTATGCACTGTTGTTCTCACTAGTGGCAGCAACCAATATGTTCCTGTGGCAATAAGATCACCTGGTCTTCTTTAATTAGGGCTCATGATGACCCATCAAACTCAGAAGAACTTAATGAGCTGACAACTGCAATACAAGACATTTCTGTTTTTGAGGTCCTTTAAGGAAACACAGAACACATATTCCCAAAATTGCAAAAAATTATCTTTGCTCAGCCCTTGGTGAATGAAATGAGATGGTTTTGTCAGACCTCTGAGAGAGAAGAGTTCTTGTAGCATAAAAGACTGTTTTGATTTCACACATTAATGGACTTCTGAAGTCCATTAATGCCAGCTGAATACCAGCTTTGCTAATGCCAGGGTCTTTCTAATACAATGATTTATAAGTTCTCTGTCCTATAAACTAATTTCTTGCATACAAGACTCATGATTTCTGAACTGAAAGTGCAGATGTATGCACTAAAAATTTAAATACTAGATTGGAATGTTGATTAGTCCCCTTGAAACCTCAAGAGATATTGTATCAATGTCTTTACAATGCCTGCACTGTGGAGTTCTATTACTTCTTCACATATTTTTTTTTCTTCACATGTAGTGAATTGCTCTAAAACACTGTAAATTACAATCTCTGTGTCTTTCTGCAGCAGAATAAAAATTCAGGCATCTGCCACTGGAGGAATACAGTAACTTCCTGCAATTTACTATGTGGTTACTTTTTAAAAATTTATTACTGTGCATTCTTTAAATATTAACATTGACAACCACATATTGGGCACAAGGACTTCCTGTCCTGTTTGATAACAGTGTAACAGATGTAAGATCTCACTAAAAATTACAAATAAGAGCATTTTACCCCAGGTCTGTCACAAAATTTGGCATGCAGAAATTACACAAAGTGACTTTTGATGCTTTTTAAAATTAATCTGAGTATGTTGGTTAACTCATTGTATGCTGGTTTATCTATAGTATTATTTGATTAATAAATACAGTGGGGTTTATGTTTGTTCTCAGAGCAACCTTGTGTGTGCATGAGGTTGAAGAGATGCTTGTGCACAGAAATGGAATCTGAGTTACTCTTGTTCTGGCCCTAGTGCTGAAACTAGGCATGGTTTTAAATTTTTATGTTTTAAAAACAGGATAAGCTGAGTAGCACAGAACATCAGTGTCCTTGTGCAGCCCTGCATTTCTGAAAGCCAACCTTGAATCTCTTCCCTTGCAGCACATTCCCACTCAGAGCTCCGTTTGGCTACGGGAATTTCTCCAGCTCGGTGCCTCAGTGCTTTGGCTTTTATGAGGAGAGGAACCAGAGGCAGGAGGTGATATTTTCCACTCTGGATGAAGACTATCGTTTCAGGGCATACTCAGAAGAGAGGCTGTGTGAGAACCAGCGTGTCTGTGGGAGCCCTGAAGTCGTGTCCTGTCAGAGCACCTGCAGCGAGGAGCGAGTTCTGAGCCCCCTGCCGCAGCTGGACGTGGAAGTGGTAGAGGAGGTTTTGCCATCCCCCCCATCTACTCCCTCCAGCACTTACATTGTCAATGTAACTGACAGTGATGAGGAAGAGGAAGTAAAGTTTTTTCAAGTATTGTAATTTTTAAAACTTATTATAATCCAAAGAGATATTATAGAATGGGAAATAAATGTTTTCCTCGACACCACTTTTTCAGTCAGTGTGTTCAATGGGAAACCCAGGTAGCTTTAGTAAGTTGCACAGGTCCTCATCTTTTGAAGAGTCTGATGAGCTGTTTGTATAAGAGGAAAGTCTTATAAATAGCATAAAATGCCTGTTCATGTCTGAATTCTCACTGAAAGCTGATATGGCCTGCAGGAATGCATGTGGCCAAATGTACAAATCCCTTCACAAGTGTGTTTTGGGGTATAAAACAGCTGTTTGTGAGATTATTCTCTAGATCTAACTTCCCTCTTCTCCCATCTTTCTTTTTATACCCTGTGGAGTAGGATATCAGACATAGTTCAATGCACCAGAATCTAGAATGGTACACAACTGTTGTGGTTTATTCTACCAAGGCCAGAGAAAGGGAAGACTGGTTTAACATACGCTGGATATATTAATGGGAAACTACTTGTGAGGGTGATCCCTTCTTCCCTCCCAGCTAGAGCTGATGTCCTGGAGTGGTTGTTAGGGATCTGTGTCTGCAGGTCTGTGTCACTGCAGCCAGCCCTCGGATGAGCTCTCTTGAAGGCTCTTCTGTCTTGTCTACACCAGAAGTGAAAATTACACAAACAACCCACTCAAACCTGGCTTCCTCTGCATCATCCCTCAGCATGTCTGGCAGCCCTGCAGCTGGGAAAATGTGATAGAAGAGGTTTTTAGTTCCCATTTCTAGGTGATTTTCAGCTCACCCACAAATTTTCCCATAATGCAGATTCCTGAAGTGCCAAGTATCTGTGCTGTTACTTCTCCTCCTGAAATGTGGGGAGTGGCCAATGTTGGCAGGGCCAGTGCCTTGGTGGCTGTGTGTCCTCCTGCAAGTCTTCATGGCAGTGCAGAGGGTAATTGGGACATAAGAGGGACGTGTTCTACTCTCTTATAATTATTTTATTCCTTACTGTTCACCTTAATCTAAACTAAAAGCCACCTTGCTTCCTTTGCAGCTTGAAAAACAGATGAAGAATTTCTGTACAAAGTTTGTTTTCCTCTTGCTACTGTAAAAGTCTAAAGACACTTGGTGCTTCCCAGTACATCACTGCTATTCATTTACAGAGACAATTTTCTTCTCCAAAATTACTGGACAGTTTTATGGAGTGGATGTTATTAAAAGCCCTTGTGCTGTTATGCCTGTTTCCCTTTTCTTATTAGAATTAACAATTTCAGTATAGGCACTGTTGTGTTGGAGAAGGTTGCAGGCAGCACAGAGAGGATTGTAAGTGTTTCACATGTGGAAATAGAGTTAAAAGATGTGTCTGCAAATATAATCATCTTCAAGTTCACTTGCCTGTTGGAATGAAGCAAAACTCATAGCAGAAAGTGGTAGCAGTGACCCACCCTTTAAAAGAAGCACAGGGAGTGCTTTGATACCCTTCTGCTATCAGCACATCAGGACAAGCCCTTGTCTAGCTCCTGATCATCTTACAGCACTTCTCCCTCTTTGGCAGGACAGCTGCTCCAGGGCCCTTCCAAATATTCCTGCTGTCCTACATGGGTGGTGGAAAAGCAGAGCTGAACAGAATATTCTGGGTCAGCTGAAGCTGCTCTCAACTGTCAAGACACTGGATGAAGGAGTTAATTCTTGAATCTCCAGTTTCCTTCACAGATTCACAGCCTCCTTCCTTTGATCATTTCAAATGATCTGAACCAGAAGAATGTTCTGTAAAATGGGAGATTTCACATTCCACTCGAGTCAGCCAAAGCTGTAACATTTCTCTCATCGGTGAGTGTGTCTGTAATGCAGAGGTTAGGCAGGACAGTCCTCTCCCTTCTCCCTTCTCCTGCTAAGACTTTGATTCTGGGTAAAGTTTCCTTCAGTGTCAGCAGGAGTCTTCTCAGAGCACTTTGTTCCACATCCTTTCCTAAGAGAGTTCACATGAAATGTTACTGAGCTGTGGTACATGTCTCAGTCATTCTCTGCTCAAGTCTGGTTCCTGAACAGGCATTTTCCTCTCCCTGGGTCCATTTCTTGGACAGGCCTAATTCCTGATTTACTATGAACATAAAGGGACAATCCTCATCTTTTGCACCCCAGCTATCAACAATAGCATTAAATCATCTTGAAAATTGTCAAGCAAGTGCAGAACCCCCTCTGCAAAAGCCCTGTCCTCAGCTTTGCCCTGGGGAGGCTGAAACACCTCACCCTTGCTCCGGGGGCTGCACAGGGGCTGCTGCTCCATGCCTTGGCCATGGGGATGTAACAGATGAGAGAACAAAGCAGATTTGAAATTCCTAGCTGATACTCCTAATCAGGCTGTTTGGATCCTGGAGGAAATGAGTCTGAGCCTGTGTAATTCTTAGATAACCAGGAGTCTGACCTTGTTCTGTGAAATCCAGCAAGATTTTGGGGAAGAGCTTTTGAAGAGGTGGGCGCAGGCAGGATCTGACTCACCCTGTGCCAGAAACAGCATTACAGCACCTGAGCACTGTTAATAAGGCTAAAATACCCAGAATTTTTCTATGCAACAATGTCTCAGTAATGTAAATGATATATTATATATATACTATATAAAATTATAAATATAAAACAAATATTTATTTATAATAAATAAATTTATTTATTTATAATAAATATTTATTATATTTATAAAATTATAAATATAATATAAATATATATATATATATAAATGAAACCTATATATAACCACTGCACAGCCTGTCATTATATTTTTATATACAGGGAGTTTCTGGTGGTTTTAAAGTGAGATATCCGTTCTCATATTACTAAGATCCAAAGGTAAAAATATCACTATATAACAAATGCAAATATTACACATATTTTATTTTTATGATATTTGACCACTGAAAACAATTACAAGCAGATAGTTGTTGGCCTAAATATTTTAATAATCTTAACATAAGGCTCATTTTATTCCATTTTGTGCTTTTTTGAGCTGATCTTCTTTTAGAGAAATATATAGCTAAATTTGAGTCTAAATTTGGCTTGCATTTTTACTTATTTATAATATAGACATGCACAATAGTGCTGTTGTTTTCTTCTATATTACAGGCAGCTATAAATAACTAGGGGAATTCACAGGGAAAAAAAAATAAATCAAGATTTCCCTTCAGGATATTCCATATGATTAGAAAAGAGCTGAAATTTTCCCCCTGTATTTTTTGCTCTTCAAAACAAGAGGATTTAGTTGTGCCATGAAAATTCATGACCTCTCTGTGGGTCAGCTAAAATGTCATTTATAGCCCTCTCACCCTGATTATTCCCTCTAGGTGTCCTTACAGTGCCTGACTTTCCTCTGCCAGAGTGATACCAGGAATAATCTGACCTTCACAAGATCAGAGAGATTCAGTTTGTGAAGTGCTGGGGGACAAAGGGGACATATGTGAGATATAAACCAAAATGGTATCTGCAAAAGGGAACAGTCACCTTTCCTTTGGGCAGCCCTGGCAGGAGCCTGCAAAAACCTTCAGTATAAAAGATATTAGAGTTTTCAATAGCATAAATAATACTCTGGACAAGAGAAAAAAATCATTACTGTTATCTGGCAAACCTTGATTTTGAAGGGAGTATTCACTTCCTACCAGCCTGATTTACTTATACACTCTACACTTATAACCTCTCCACATGCAAATTGTCCCCATTTCTCATTTCCCTGGTGGTTCACCTACACAGACAATTGAAGCACAGAGATGAACAGGAAGGGTTGAATGGAACATGCAGATCAATGTCTGTCTGAAGAGTATGGTTAAGAGGTAATGGCTCTTCCTGCCACTCGGAGCTGACCCCATAAAAATCCGTGTCAGCCAACGCTGGCAGCGTTGAGTGGGGCTGCAGCTGAGCTGGCTGTCACACACTGACACAGGAAAGGCAGTCTGTGGGCTCAGCGTGTGCAAGGAGCTCCTACAGCACCATGGAGTCCCCCAGTGTTTGCAGCTGGTAACCTCGGTGTGGCCCCACTAACCTGGGCTCTCCTGTCCTGCTGTGACCCCGACCCCAAAGGCTGATTCAGCAGCCGTGCCTCCCCCAGGTGCTCAGCTCCCTGAAGGGCAGAGATCCAGCAAAGAGATGATGTGTGGACTTCAAGCCTTGGCTCAGCCCTGAAGGATGCAGGAGAAGACAGGGATGCTCCTTCGGGAGCCTCATGGCATGACATATCCTCATGGATATCCCTGAAGGGCAGCACTGGGAATACGAGCTCTGCATGTTCCCAAGTCCTTCTTTAAGCCTGGCCCTCCCATCGGCCATAAAGGGAAGAGAGGCAGACAACATAATTTTGCTTCTGCCCTTTTATACAGGCACATAAAACTCCTGTATCCCTTCAGGTGTTCAGGAGTAATGTATTTCTAAGTAATGGAGAAATTTAGGATGTCTCTGGAACCACGGAATCAGCTATGATAAGATTGCACATAAATACAGCAAACACATAAATAAACAGCTCTTGAGCTCCTTCCTTCCCCCAGCTCTCCCCTTTTTCCTAGCTTTGGAGGCACAATGGATTTCCGCGCTGGCGAAGGCGCTGGAGGGGGGGTTTTGCAGGGGGAGCCCCAGGGAGGTGCTCAGGTTTCCCCCTGCCCCGGAGCGGGGACAGAGCCCGGCTCAGCCGCGCCCCGCGGGGCAGAGCCGCTGGACCACCGGGAGTATCCCGGGATGTGCGGAGGGAGAGCAAGAGAGGAGGGGGCTGCGGGGCGGACGCGAGCCTGGAGCGGTGGGAGGGGACAAGCGGCGCCGGGCGGGTTTATAGGGCGGCGGCGGCGGCGGAGAGCGGTCCCTGCCCGGAGCCATGCGGGGCCGGGGGCTGCTCTGCGGCATCGCCCTCTCGCTGCTGCTGCGGCCGCCGCCCCGTGAGTGCGGGGTGCCCGTGACGAGTGCGGGGTTCCCGGTCCGAGTGCGGGGTGCCCGGTCCGAGTGCAGGGTGCCCGTGCCGATTGCGGGATGCCCGTGCCGATTGCGGGATGCCCGGCCCGGAGCTGTGCGGCAGCCCCGCACCAGCGCTCCGGCTGCGGGAGCGCCCGGGGAGGGAGGCTGGGAGGATGGATGGGTGAGTGGGTGGGTTGGGGAGATCCTCCTGTTTTTCCTACAACCAGCGCAGAGCTCCCTCTCCTCTCCCGCCCCGGCTTCGTGCTGCCTTGCCCCCGGGCTGCGGAGGGGCCGGGATGCTGAGCCGCTCCTCTTGTCTCCGCAGCCGCGGCCGCTGAGGAGCGGCCCCAGCCCGAGGTGGTGGAGCCGCGCTGGGCAGCCCCGGGTGGCCCCGGCAGCCCCAAGGTAGGTCGCGCCCAGCGCTTGGTCTCTGTTTTGTTCGCAGCCCTGCCTTTGCGGGGGCAGGGGGGTGTCGCGGGTAGAGCAGCACCTGGCGATGCTCGTTTGGGGTTTGCTAAGCTGTGGGGATGAGCAAGGAGCTGCCATAGCTCCTGCAGATCGCAGGAAAGGCTGTGTGAGCTGGCTGGTGCATCTGGGAAATGCATTCAGCCTGCCTTCTGCCATGCCTTAAAGCCTCGGTCTGTGTCTGTGAAAGGGGAGCGGGGCCGTACAATCGGTGGCATTTAGGGAACGGCTGGATACAAGGATCTGCTGTAGGAGAAGATAAGCCCAGAAAGCCATCTGTGTCCTGGACTGCACCAAAATAAGTGTGACCAGCAGGTCAAGGGAGAGGATCTGACCCTGTACTCTGGTCAGGTGAGACCCCACCTGCAGTGCTGTGTCTGGGATCCCCAGCACAGGAATGATATCGACCTGCTGGAGCCAGGCCAGGGCTGGGCAGTGAAGATGCTCCAAGAGCTGTAACATCTCTCCTATGAAAACAGACTGAGAGTTGGGGTTGTTCATCCTGGAGAACTCTCTGGAAAGACCTTGTAGCATCTTCCAGTACCTAAAAGAGCTACAAGAGAGCTGGAGAGGGACTTTTTACTGTAGCATCTTTCAGTACCTAAAAGTATCTTGTAGCATCTTTCAGTACCGTGTAGCATCTTTCAGTACCTAAAAGAGCTACAAGAGAGCTGGAGAGGGACTTTTTACGAGGGTGTGGATTGACAGAACAGGGGAGAATGGCTTTAACCTGAAAAAGGGCAGGTTTAGATTAGATATTTGACAGAAATTTTTGACTGTGAAGTGACAAGGCACTGGAAGAGGTTGCCCAGAGAAACTGTGGGTGCCCCATCCCTGGATGTGTGCAAGGCCAGGCTGGATGGGGCTTGGAGCCATCTTTCCTAGGGGAAGGTGTTCCAGCCCACTGGCATGGGGATGGAACAAGAGGATCTTTAAGATCCCTTCCAGCCCAAACCATTCTCTGGTTCTGTGAATCCCAGCTGTGAGGGTGCTTCACTAGGTGAGAAAAGCCAACCAGCAGCACAGGTGGGTTTGGCTGTGTCTCAGACACTGTGTGTTACTACAGCTCTCACCCCTGCTGCTCTTCCATGGGTGGATGAAGGGATGTCTCAACAGTGTCCAGACTCTGACAATCACTGAGGTCCAGATAACATCAAACACAAAACACAGTTCCCCTTCCCAGGCTTGGTGTTGTTGCAATCAAGAAGTAATTGCAGTTGTGAGATTGAGAGAAAGAGGAAAGTCCACAGGATGTTTTTTATATTGTGAACCAAAAAAAAGGGGAAGCTAAGCATTATGGAAACATGTCATTTTTCTTGAATATAGTGGTGTTATGTGGGAATTTACTAATGAGTCTTTTCCATAATATGAGACTTTCTAAAACTTATCATTGTGTCCTATAACACACAAAACCCCCTACAACGACTCTCTTGTGATCTTAGTTCTTTTCAAAATGCCCTTGTGATGCTGCCTGCAGGTTTTGGTTCTGTTATTGATAGTCATGCAAATACATCTGGAGAGCATTTCCCCTCACATAAATTTGCTGGGTCTCAGGGGTCGCACTTGGTTTGTTTCAGGCAAGTTCCCATTGGCTCTGAAATGAGTGTTAGCAAAGCTTATATACAGCTGGGATATTTCATTTACACAGCAATTGATGGACTGAAGCAGTGGGATTACTGAAGGAGGAGGGAGGGTGGTATTAGTAATAATGATGTTAGCACAACCTTTGTGAAGAGATTTTATGATGATGGAGACCCTCAGCTATTGGCAAGGCAGCCTTACAGTGCTTTCATGTTAGTGACTGAAGCACAGACCTGCCCTCAGATGAATTGTGCACCTGTGATTTAGTGAAAGAAGCTCTGCCTGTTGCAATTATCCCTTTTTGTATATCCTAAATGTATTAACTTGCTTTGCATCATCTGCGTGGGCCTGATGCCACATCCTGGAAACTGAAGGAAGGATGAGCAAAACCCAGAATATGAGCAGGGAGCTGATGAAAAGAGATACTTGTATTTGCTGTAATGGCAAGTGAGCATAACTCTGGGCTGGCAGAACATCCCATTCAGTCAACCTTGTTTCTTTCACTTTCAATGTTCTGTTCCTCAAGGTCTCCTCCAACACTGGTTCAGAAAATACTCTGGGTTAATAATTTCACCAACCCTCATGATTTTCATAATTTCTTTTTTCTTCCAGCTGAATAAAGTGCACTGTTATATTAATATGAGCTATTTCCCTTCTGGGGAATTTGTTCATCCATTTTCTCTGTGAGAAAGCATTCAGACTTGGAAACCCCAAGCTGGCTTTACATAGTGGTTTTGCTTTGAGGGAGGTAAAACTGCAGACCCCAGAACCTCTTCTAGTTGCTGCTCTAAAAATCTCATTCTATGCTTAAAGTGGTTTTTTTTTTTTGTTTTTTTTTTTTTTTTTTTTTTTTTTTTTTTTTTTTTTTTTGTTGTTTTTTTTTGTTTTTTTTTTTTGTTTTTTTTTTTTGTTGTTTTTTTGATGTTGGGGTTAGTGTATGCATTTGGAATTGCACTAAGAAATTGGGGTGCATTCTGATCAAAGCAGCAGGCCCTGGGGATGCCCAAAATTCTGTCTGTGCAATGGCTGGGTCTGAAGGGTCCCTGTTCCCTGCCTTTCACTGGCACTTTCTGCAAGTAAAGGAATGAAGTGAGAATCTCTGGAAGAGGCATGATTCCTCTCGTCCTGAAATAGGCTCCTAAAAATGTCTTTCTGCTGTGACAACAAAGGAATCTTTGGTTAACTAGCTCAGATATTTGACTCTTCAGTCTCTGGGGCAAGCTGGGATGTCCTGTGATGTTGTGCTGAGCACAATTTGCAGCAGAGGGACATGCAGGGAGCTCTTCCCGTCCAACTGCACCTCCAAGCACTCCAACACAAGGACCTGTTGCCTTGCCTGAGCACTTTATTCCTCCTGAGACACCAGGTGGTGTCTCTAGCTCAGGTACAGCATCCCAGCGGATGCCTGCACTGCTTCCTGCCTCAGCATGGCTGTGCTGTGGGATGCAGCAGCGTGCCTGGAGCTGGGAGCCACCGTGCTGCATCCCCTCCCTTCCCCATCACTCCAGGTCTGAAGTAGGAGGAAGGCAAGGGGTGGTTTAAGGTCAGCTGCCGTTTCCAGTTTGTATTTGTGGATGTGTTCATAAGGATGATGTATGAGTAACAGGCACCCTCTCCCCTGCACGCAGCATCCACCCCGAGCTGAAGTTACAGTGGAGGCAGAAGGCCAGGAGCTCGTCTTGGAACTGGAGAAAAATAGGTAAGTGTGCTTGTGCCCTGCATTGTGATCCCACTTCAATAATGAATAAGAATTACAGTGAGGTCAACAGGAAAACCTCCACTGACTTCAGCAGGATTTTGATAAAGACAGGATGTGGAAGTCCTTCACTGGATTTCAAGGTTATTCCGAGTCCCCTCAAATGTTAATCAGCCAAGGAGCACATTATAGCAGAGCTTTGTCAGCAAAAAAACAGATGGTGGCCTGGCCCTCAGTGTGTAAACTTATTTTTGCATCATAATTCTTCCTACATTAACTGGGAAATGTTGTTGATATGAAGCTCCCTATTTTCCAAATGGCTCAGTGCTTTAGAGTCAGTGTGACTCTAACGGATTTCATTTGCTGCGATCCAAAGAGGTCCTTCTCTGCTTCCTAGGAGAAATGATCTGACAGTTTCTATTCCATTAGTGCCCTTCATGCTAAAGCAGACTGAAAAATTGTTTCTGCATTAACTGAAATGCAGCCTCCTCTCAGACATGTGAGAGCAATGCTGTGTGCTTCCATAGGGGGTGATGCACACTGAATTCAGCTGAAGCTGCAGGACATTAAGGTAGGGAGAAGGATTCTGGTCTGGAGGCCACCCCAGAGCCTCTCTGCCCTGTGAGTACATTAGTTTCCAGCAGTGCAGTAGCAGCTGGGAATTTAGCTGCAAGAAGTTTGTTTTGCTCAGCAGTCCACTTGCACTGTTGGTGTTTTATTTGTTTTTAAATGGGCTTGAAGATTTATCTATGGAAAGACAACCAAATGTTTGTCTCCTAGAATCTGTAGGAATAATAACTTCAGAATAATGACCCTGTTCATATTTTACATGTATTTTATGGACATCCAAGCACAAAGATTGAGGGCTCAGCTATCCTCCTAAAAGAGTGAAATGTTAGAAGATCTTACTAGTTCTGATGGCAGTGCATACACCTAAATGGTAGTCAGGGTGTTTTGGAGCAAAACCAGGGGGGTTTTTATCACTTTCTGCAGTAAAGCCTGAAATGTGATGTCTGATGGAAGATGAGTATGAGGTGTTTTCTGTAAAAAGTCACAAAACCTACTGAGAGTTCCAGTGCTGCAAAATCCAGATGCTTTTCATAGGCAGTCATGGACCTGTGTAGAACTAAACAGAAACAGCTATAAATTCTGTGTATTTTAGCATGTTTTAGCTGGGAAAACAAGGCCAGGCACCATAAGCACTGCTAAGCCAGTCCTGCCTGGAGGAATAGCTGCTGCTGATGACAGTGGCACCGTGCCAGGTCTGATCTGAGCCTGGAAGCAGCACAACCTCTGATGCTGCTGGGGGTCTCCTTCCAGGACTGCCAGGCCTTGCTGATTCCGCAGTTGCTATGCAAAGGTGAATATTTCTGGCACAGCAGAAGCTGGCCAGAGAGAGGATCCTTGCTGAGTTGATGTGTTTGGGCTCCAAGCACAGTGATGTAAGCTCCAGGTGCTCGCGGGAGCGGTGCCGTGCTATTTCCAGCACAGAAAAGCCCTTTGCTGGTGTTAGTAAACAGAGTTATAATAATAGAAGGTTCCTATTGTGTTTATTTCCTGAAGTGCATTTTCATTCATTGAGATGTATACAGACAGGCTTGGAAGTGTGTGCACACACTTCCACTGCAGGATGGATCTCCTTTACAAGTGCTGATGAAATAGCACTTGGTTGAAAACCAGCTGGTTTGGAGCTTTTAATTTTTATTTTCAGTGGAAAATGCAGGTGATTCATAGATAGCAGTGCTTCATGTGGGAGTCTTGCTAGGCCTGAAGTCCTTGCTCAAGAAAGGTGAGGGTGCAATCACAAAATGCAATTAGTGGAAGGGCTCCACTTCTCAGAGACTTGTAAAAGTGCTGAAGTAGTTGAGAGACTTAAATTAAAAGAGGAACGTATTTATCAGCACCCATAGAACACTTTTAAGTGGAGACAAACCTCTTCTCCTTGTTGAAAAGTGTGGCAAGGCAGAGCCCAGCCTGGGTTGCTCCACAGCACCCAGGAGCTCATCACTGCTCGTGCTTGTCTCACAGGGGAAGCTGAGGTTCTGGGTGAGGTTTGGGGTGCTGAGTAGCTGCAGCATCCAGAACTTCTTCTGGGAAGAGTTTGTTGCCCAGGCAACAGGAGAGAAAGTGAAATCCCCCAAGTGGGAAGTGTCCCTTCAAAGCTGTACAAAACCTGTAAGCTCCAGGCTGCAAATTCACATGAAGATGGGCATAAGAGAACTGCAACTTCAAGGAAGGTACTTGAGGCTTTTTTAAAACTAAAATAAGCCTCAGAGAACTGGGCCATTTAATTGCTTCAGTTTAGAGGAGCATTTGGAAACCAGCTTTGCTGCTGAGGTTGGTGCTGTGCTCCCCCTCTGTCCCTGGGTCAGCACAGGGATGTGAATGCACTCACCTGGCTCACACTTCACTCTTGTATCCACATCCCAGACTCCCATCATTCAAAGAAAGCATGAAATTGCCATAATTTGGGTTTGGTTGGGATATGATTTACCCAGTGGTTCCCAAAACTAGAAAGGAGATATGCCAATCCACTGAAACTGCTTCAGGTGATGTTCTTGGTGGTTAGGCAGCCTTATTGCACATTCCCCACTCTCCTTCTGGAGAGACAACTGATTAAATTGCTTTGAAAAGTGAAGAAAGTGTCATAATATGTACTTTAGTAGGGATGCTAGCTTTGGAAGAAACATTCTAGTTTCAATATGTGGAAGAAATGTTCACACCATCCCATTTCATATTCCATACGAAAAGGACATCATGTTCATCCACAGAGGTGAAACACAGAAATTATTGCATATCTTGCTTCAGAGCTGTGCCCAACCCAGTGTTTTGTAACAAGCTCATCACACATCTGCATTTGGGCTTCATATATCTGTGAATACAATTATTGCATTAGCAGTTAACATCATATTGCATTATTTCCTGCCCAGGAATTTGATAAGAAGTCAGAAACACACTGGAGTTTCAAGCAGAGTTCATGACACACTAACATTTCAGGATAATGACAAAATATATCACTCAAATGACTCTGGCTTGTTTTAAATGACTCAAATCCATGTCCTGCAGCTGTGGGATTGGAAAGCTCAAAGCTGCACAAACAACAAATATATGGAGAGTTGCCTATAAAGCAGCTTTAAATTTGGCTGGGGCTTAGGAGCGGAAGAATCTGAGTTGCAAACTTTGGATGAAAAGTGACTTTTTAAAAAGGCATTTGCATTTGTTAATAAAAAGCAGCTTTGAGCCAAGCAGGGACAGACTGAGAGCCTCTCAATGTGTGTGGCAGCACTGCCTGGGGTGAGGTTTTTCTTGGTGAAGAGGAGAGCTCCCATTTGCACAGCAGAAACCTGCATGGAATTTGGCTTGTCACCTCTGTGAAGGACAGGGAGCAGAAAGACCTCTCTTCTCTCTTCTCTCTTCTCTCTTCTCTCTTCTCTCTTCTCTCTTCTCTCTTCTCTCTTCTCTCTTCTCTTCTTTCTCGTGTCTCTCATGGGAAGAACACACTTGGGAAGAACCCTCTCAGCTGCCTCTCAAGGGTATTGGAGGCTTCTCCAGGGGGTGTCCCTGCCTGTGGATCAATCCCTGGGAGATCCTTATTCTGGGCACTGCCCTGGGTGGCAAAGCCCCGGTGGAGATGTGCAGGAACTACCTGAGGACACAGCAAAGGACATCCAGAGCTCACCTGGTCTGACCTCAGGAGTCAACAGAACCTTGGTTTTAGGCCACTCCTATAGGAAGCAGCATGATTTCCAAGCTCTGCTGGCCCCACCTGGGTAGGTGACAAGTGCTCCCACCCAGCCTGGTGCTCTCAGTGGTGCAGTAAAAGATCTGTCACTTGTATTCCTGTGTTTCCTGCTTTTGCACATTTCCAGGGCCTCTCCTACCAGCTGAGTGAGGAAGTTGCTGCCCATTTCTGAGCAGGAAGGATATATGAAATTATTCCACTGGTGGGCTACACATCATCAGTGTCTAATGGGCTTCCTTCATGGGCAGGGGTTAAGGGTTATGCAAAGGGGAAATTGAGTTTATCCTGCTCTACTGTCTCTTGGAATCATCAGAGAAACAGGGGTGGGATCTGGAAAGCTACAGCTGCTTTTCAGCTTCCTGATTCCCTCAGGATATATAGTGATTCCTCTGTGTGGGGCAGAGAGGAAGAGACCTGGAAATGAAGCCTTTTAAACCTTTTGTGCACTGACTCATTATCAGCCAGTTTTCCATTTATTTCATTTCCTTTTTCCTCTCTGGGTAACCTTTATGGTTCCTATTGGTAAGTCAAGGGTCTATGTGATAAATCTTTCTTGGGTCCTGTAACACAATTTACACAGTGAATGTCACAGATGATGTGGGTGGCAGAAGGGGATGGAGAGTCTTTAGTCTGTGATAATTTCCCAGGCCTTACAAATGGCTTGTTTAGTTCCACCTCAATAGTTGGAAAGCCACTTTTTCCTTCCAAACTGCTGTGTTTACACAATAAACATGTTCTTAGCAAAAGCTCTAGAGGAAGGGAGCTTAAGAGCTCCAGGATTCATCTGGATGGAACTCATGAAGAAAAAAAAATTGGATTTCATTGGTTTTATGAAGTGCCAGGTTTTGACTGCAATATTCCAGAGGCTTGAAATCTCCCATTTCCCACTAGTGGTGGATATGGAAAGCAGGCCTGCTTGTGTTGTCATGAGTCATGTGCTGGTGGTGTTCAAGATGGGGCCACTTCAGGTTTTGATAATAAATTCAGGCTTTAGGGAACATTTATGTGACTGAGAGGCAAGAGTTCACATTCCCCTTCTTACCCTACTTGGATCCTGTTGAGAGGCAATGGAGTGGGACCACAAACTGTAGATGGAAATCTCATGTCTAAGGTTTCTTGGGAAAATCAATTCCCTCCACCCCCAGATGCAGTCAGCCTGGCTGGACAGATTTATTGTGATTTGAGGAAAGGGACAGGGAAAGAGATGTAAGAGACTGCAGGCTCCACTTTTCTTGGTCCCATGACTGAAAAATCAATGTCAATGTTTCTCATGAGAGCTTCATGGACCATTTGGCTTTTGTTTTTTTGGGAGGAAATAAAAACCATGTCCATCTCCTAGATACTGCTGGGTGTTTCTAAGCTGGCAGCTGTCCATGCAGACTAGCCCCTCTGTAAAATGAACCCAAACAAGGTTGCTGATGGGACCAAAATATTAAAAGTCCTTCTTGCTGTAATTAGTAAGAAAATCAGAGTGCTGCTGGGGCACTGTGGGTGCCTGTGGGTGATCTCAGGCTGGTGCAACTGAGTGTGTTCATGGCAGCCCTGAGCTCCTCTTAGGCTTGTGCTGACAAGTGATGTTTTATAGGCAAAACTGCTCCCATTTATCAGGAAAATAGGGGTGAGTTTCTCTAGAGCAGCTGGGAAGTGTGCACTCCCTCAAGAGGACGTGGCCATGCGAGCAGGGCCCCAGCTTTCCTTCTGCTGTTTTTGGGAGTGTTTGGGTGTGCCTTGCAGCCCCTCTTCCTCCAGCTGCTCCTCAGCAGTGGCCAGATGAGCTGAAAGCCACGTCCTCTCCCTGTCCCCAAGTGCCACAGGGCAGCTGCCTGCCAAGAGAGCTGGGTTTGCCCCGTGCCCTCAGCCCACCTCTGGTGCTGAGAACCATCTCGGTTCATGAGTGAAGTATGTGACCCCCTGTCCCAGCAGAGCCAGGCTGCCCTGTGCTGCCAGCTCTGCACGCAGGAGCAGCACAGGGAGGAGGGCTCTGTGTCAAACAATGATATCATTGAGGGGCTGGAGCGGGACCAGGACGGCTCCAGGACAGCCATCAGCAGGAGCCGCTCGGGCCATCTGTACATGATGGCACCGAGCCACTCTCCCTTCCTCTGGCTTCCTCGCTGACATTCAACCTGGCTCCCAAGGCTTCCCAGGGAGCGAACCCTGCCAAGAGCAGGCCATTCCACCCTGAGCTTGGAGGCTGAGCTGGATTCTGGGGATTGAGTGATCCTGCCGAAAGCTGGTCCCTGTTGGAAAGGTGTGAGGCTCCTCTAGAACATCCCAAGCTCTCGTGTGCAGCTTCCCCTGGCCCCAAACCAGCTGCAGCTGCTATCAGCTTTAGCAAAGGAGAGTGCTCCCATCCCAAACCAGCTTTTTCTCTGACTTCACCAATTCTTCATGCTGATAACTCCTCTAATGAGAGACTCAGTGCTGCCTTTTAGGAAGATGATGTGTGTTAGCGATTTGCCAGCTGCCTGACTGGATCTCAGAAACCTTTAAGTGATGTTGTTTTGCATCCAGACTTTTGCAGCTTCAGCATGAGCTGCTGGAGAAGTGGTCACTACAGAGGCGTGTAATGTAACTGAGAAAAAAAACCAAATTGTGTCATTTTTTCCAGACTTTCCCTCTCCAGCAAGGAGGTGAACTCTGTGTTTTTCTGGAAACCTCCACCAGTGCTAATTCCCCTGGCATAAGCTGCTCAGCCTGGCAGGGATGTTGTCTTTCTCTTGTCAGAGAAGGTTTTGGGGTATGGGTGTTTCTTTGCTGTTTATCAAGCAGCTGGTACACGTGGAAAAGAGATTCAAGACTGGCTGATAACTCTGCTGCACTCTTGGTGACAGGAATGTTTGTTTGCTGCTTATTTACAGTCTGGTGGAAAGCTTGGTGCTTGCTAAAGGAGCGAGTCAGGCTGGGAATGAAATTTTACAGGCTCAAAATAAGACACCAAGGGTGTTGCAAGATGTTCTGTTGTTTTTCCTCTTTCCTCACTGTCCTCCCCACCACACCTTGTGCAATCCCCTGTGATAGCCCTTTCTGGCAGTGCTGCAAGAGCCACATGGTCCCCCTGCATTAAGGCTGGGAACTGTCTTCAAAATAGGACTGTTTCAAGCTCAGAATAAGAAACTGAACTTTTCTTAGGGACCCTGTGGTGTAGAGTAGGAGTCAACTGGTGCAGAGAGTCTTTCAAGTTGCAACATGGAGATGACACAGGCTTCAGCTGAGCAGCTGCCTAAGTGTCCCTAAAAATTCAGGCAAAGCTCCTTAATCCACTCTAGGAGGGGCTGGAGCCTGAGTGGGAAGGGATGTGCACACCCCTTGTGCTGAGGGGCCTCATCCTGTGCCCTCCCCGGGCAGGACTCACAGCTCTGAGGAGCCTCCCGGGGATGCTGAAGGGGAGATCAAGTGGCTATTCATGGCTAATGCTTTCCAAGAATAAAGGAGCAGGAGGAAAACACAAGAGTGCTTGTTTGGGAATGAAGCAAGCAGGCTGTGCAAAGCCTCAGCTACTGGAAATCCACGGGCTGGTGTCTGGCTGTAATAGCACAGGGCAGATCACACTGCTTTACTGTCTGCCCCTGACACAGACCAGATACCTGCCAGAGCATTGCTCAAGGCAATTTCCTGCGACTTAATGCAATCTGTTGATTAAATATTTGTTTCTTGCACCCTTGCTGAGCAAGCTGCTGCAGTCAGGGAGATGAAGGGAGTTATGTTCTGTGGGATGTTGCTTATCTTGGGTTTACAGACCTGGGACAGCTGAACGCAGCAACCTGGCCTTCTGATCACTGACAGCATCTGGTGATAAGAATTAACACATCAGAAAGACACAAAATGAGCTTTTCTGGGCCATGCTGAACCTTAAAAGTGGAGATAAAAGCCACTGCTTTCCTGACATCAGATGCTATCAGACACAGCAGTGGCACAGTTGTCTGTTGTTAAACTGTGGGTACTTGCTCAGCTCTCTGAGCCTTTGGATGCCAGGTGGGTGAAGCAATTTCAAACACTGATAAAAGGTTTTGTTTCCTGTTGTTCTGGTGTAATTTAATTAGATATCACAGGCACCCAGTCCTTTTTTTAAACAGAGATGCTTTCAAGGTTGATAAGATCTGACTGACAGGTACCAAAAGCCAAGATGGAAAAATCTTTGTGTTTGTTTGTGATACAGCTTTCTTCATCCAGCCTAAAGAAATCAGGCAAAAAAAAAAAAAAAAAAAAAAAAAAAAAAAAAAAAAAAAATTTTTTTTTTCTTTTTTTAACAT